>NW_003852430.1:15430331-15471873 GCF_000181295.1 Otolemur garnettii
GTAATCATTTTAGGAGTTTAGATGAAATTCATCCAACAAGAAGATCACGCTCTCCAACTAGACACCACGATGCCTCCCGAAGTCCAATTGATCACAGATCCAGAGATGTGGACAGTCAGTATTTATCAGAACAAGACAGGTACTTATCCAAGTTATGATCTCAACATTATTATTTTTTCTGTTCATTCTGTTTTAATGTATACAGATATTATGGCATAATACATTAGAGAGAAAAAGTATCTCATCACTCAACACTGAATTCTCAAGGAATAACTGGTAAAATGCTCTAGTAGAAATGTAAACTGTAGGACGTATTTGACTAATATTATATTGTTTGAAGTATTTTTTTACAAAATCACAATTTAGCTGATTTTAAAGGTATAGCTTATTGTTTACTTAAATACTGTTCTAAACTAGGGAAGGGAATCGGTCTGAGCAACTATCAAATATTTTGTCTTTTCTGGGTCACGGTGTTTGGGATGTTATTTAGGTAATTATAAAAGTTATGTTCTGTATTTAATTTAAAACATTTTGGATACTGGTCATCTGGAAGACAGCATTTGCTGAGTTCTATGAGAACTTCAATAATAATATTTCTGTTATATACCTATTTTTTCGTAAAACTTCTCTCCATGAAATATTCATGAAATGTAAAATATTGAGATGAATTCTTTTTTATATGTATATGCACTTTAGTTCTATATTTGCTTATGAAAAATATATTACAGAATAATTACTATCGATCTATATTCTGAATATATTCTGCATGCCCACAGACGTTCTTCTCAGCACAATCAGATACCCCTACAACTAGCCTAACCCTGTGCTCAGTATCGGATTTAAGGTTTTTTGATACCTTCCTGGTTGAATATTCTCTTCTGGCTTTTGAAGTGGAGAAAATTTGGGGACAAGGAGGGAGGTGGTAGCAGTGCTCAATGATTTTTCTCTGTGGAGTCGAGGACATAGAACCCAACTAGCTCTTCTTGCCTAGATAATTGTCATTTTTCTGTGGAAAGTAAGGCCATGACCTCCAAGAGTGGAATCATAATGGGTACCAGGACAGAGAACGGCTCTGAGGAAGAGGATTCCAAATGGCTCAGCTTCTGTTTCATTGAGTGAGGGCCACTTTGTCAACATTCATTGAGCCACCATGAATTTAGCTGAGATGGGAAAACAGAAGGTTTCTTCACTAGGGCAATCAATATAGTGAAATTAATTTGGATATAGCAAATGTTTCGGTTTTAAAATAAATTATTCTGATCAAGTCTATTCTTAGTCAGTTAATAGGGATTATAATATGGTATTGGATTTTTCAGTGGCTAGAAAAGCCTAGAAAGTTATCACATGTTAAATTACTAAAAAGAAATTTAAAACTTTTAGGGTCCCCATTAGTCTCAGAATGGCCAAATTTATAGTGTATTTTCAAATACTCAAATGTCTGTAATTGGAGATAGATTTCTGTATCTTATTTGGGAAAGGTTTATTTTTCTTTTGTTTTAATACTCTATGAAATCATTTTGAAATACAACAGCAAACCAGCTACAGCGAGGACTGCTACCACAATGTTTGTATCTTATTGTTTAAAATTTTTAAATGCTGTCATGTTTATTTTTGTTTAACCTCTCAAGCAAATATGCTAGTGCAGACAATCTGGTTTCTTCCCTTGTCATGTTTCCATTGGCATACCATTGGCATAATCCATGTGTCATGATTTATCTGTTTCACTCACCACCCATCCTGTCTGTGCAGTGAGCTTCTTATGCTGCCCAGAGCAAAACGAGGACGGAGTGCAGAATGCCTACACACTACCAGGTAAATACAGGGATTTGGTGATGGTGACTTGTGTGTGATGACTCTCTTTCCATTCTGCTATTCTTCCGTCTCTCCCTGAGTGGTGTTACTACAGATAGGTAAAATAAATTCCCCCAATATTCAAAATTGGTTTTGTTCAGACGGAGGTTATGGAAAAGGTTCCGAATACATTTTAGTCCCCATCCAGGCAGACTCCTCTGCCATCTGTACCTTCAAAACCCAGAACCTGAAGGGTCTCTGTGGGACTGTTTCCATAGTCCTAAAAGTAAGCAACCAGGTTTTGCACTTAAAATTCTAAATGCTCGCGGTGAGCACACAAAACCTTGTAACCTCCTGTCTAGTCACATTCCTGTCTAGTCACTAGAGGTCTTATCTTCTGTGTTTGCTGCTGTTATTGTTTTCTTGACTGTAATTTTGATGTTTTAGTCTTTTTGGTCTTTTTGATTTCTTTTTGGGATCTGCTATTGTTTACGTTCTGTTCCTTCTTAATAACATCTTAGCAGTTTATCCTGAATGACTTGAGCTTCAGCTTCCTTCTTTATAAAGACTGAGGAGGAGGTTGGACCCATTAGCTTCTTAACTGCCCCAACCCCACCAGTTCAGAAATACTGCAGTACAAACTTCCTCATACAGACATGTAACAATATGATTGCTCTTTAGAAAATGAAGAGAACATATAAAATAAATAAATAAATAAAACCTATTGAATCTGTGAAAAAAAAAAAGAGAAAATATATATAATTTCCACTTTTGCACTGGAGCTTAGCACCGAGTACTTTATGTCAGTCTCATTACACCTTCAATTTTATATCCAAAGCAAAACTTCTTATAGATTATTCATAGTATATAATCTACAGATACTCATTTAAATTTGAAGTTAATATAAAAGGAAGTAGGAAGTGAAACCAACACAAATACAAAGTTTTACATAATATTTTCGGCAATGAAAAGGAAGAGGAAAGAGAAAGAAAAGAGGATAACTGCAATTCCTGGGGTGGAAGGACCAATGCCAGGATCGTGTCTGTGGCCCGTGGGGTTCTGCTCAGCAGTGCAAACACAGTTGGCTTAATAAGAAGGGTTTGAACTTTTTACATGTTTAAAACACTCTTACTGATAACTGTTGCCACATCTGCTCGGAGAACCACAGGAAAAAATGAGAAATTATTAGTTCTGCTTACCATCGGAAGAAAAAATATAAAATCACAAAAACTGCAAAAGTTAATTCAAATTATTTATAATGCTAAACTATCCATGCCTGTTATTAGCTATTTTTCCTGAGAAATCATTTATTAACAAGAATGGTTTGTTTACTGATTCTGGAAGTTCTCTAACAGTCCTGTTGATATCACTACAACTATTAAAAAAAAGAAGCAGCAGCAAACGACACACACAATCTTTATGTCTATTAAGGTACCTGGTGTGTGCCTGGCATCCAGTGTGGGACTGTTTCTGGGATTTGTTTGTGCACCAGCTATCTAAATATAATAACTGAAGTTATGTTTTCTTTCCCTGATTTTATTCTTGTAAAGGTGAAATATTAGGATACACAAAATATGATATACTCAGAGTTGCTTAATTTATAGTTTTACCCTTAAGATTAGTAATTCTGATTACTAATCATTCTAAGTCCATGTATTCTGTTTGTTTAATACAGTAGTTCTGTATTAAAGGGCCACGGCATTAGAAAGGTTGAGAACCACTGGTTTAATAGATGGAATCTGCATGTTGACTTTGAATTTCGTGATTTGGACAGACAATCATACTGATAGGTATATAAATTTAAAAACAGGTGAGAGTTCAGCTGAGGCTGGTCACACCACATTACTGATACTGGTACAATAAGATGGGAAGTAGAGTTAGCCAAGTGTGTGGATCCGAAACGTGTCACCAGGGCCTTCTTTCTCCTCCTCCTCCCTGATTTTTTTATACTATCAGTATAAAATGGTTTCACTTAACCAGTTCCTCAACAACTGCTAATTGTAATTTTTATTACAACTATGATTGTAATTTTTTTTCCCAAATTTTCAAAAACTTCCCTTGCTTTCATCCCCTAATATGTACCACCAAAATATGGAGGTAGAGAAAACGTGAGTTCAAACATAAGTGCATCCAAGTATATATAATCTCCTCTGTTTATGCTCATGTATTTAAAAAAGCCACTTTACTATATCTGAATAAAAAATATAAACATATGTACATATAAATCAGTGCTTTATATGGCTACATCAATAATGCATTTTGGTTTCATATAAAGTACAGAAACTTGTTATTAATATAGCTATCCGTGGCTGAAATGTAAAGCTTTAAAAATAGCATCTTATCATGTTCACATAGGACTTTTTTTTTCCACATAGAACTTTTAACAATAAAATCTGAGAATTTACTGTTCTACAGTAAACATAAGGAAAAGAATGTCTATTGACTACAAGCACAATGTTAAGTACTTAATGTTTTTTATTTCAACTTGCTGACAGTATACTATATAAATATTATCCTCACGTTACAAATGAGAAATAATGCTAAGAAAGTTTAATTTGATAAATAATACAACAGGGAATCAAAACCAGGTCTATTTGATTTTTTCCACTAAACTAGTTTTTCTAAAAATATGTTACGAAAATTGGTCATGTGAGATGTTCCACCAGTAAAAGAGTGAGTGGGTCACATAGATTCAGTTACACTGAACATTAAAGTCTCTCTCAGGAAATTTAAAATATACAGTGTATTAAAGTCATGTACCACATTGCACCCGAATTATTTGTCAAACCCTTTTGTTATAAAACATGTCCTGCAGAAGTGGTGGTGTACAGGAAATGAAGCTGCCTGTCCACATGCTAGCTACTTTATGCACGTGATCTCGTGTAATTCTCTGCACGTGATCTCGTATAACTCTCTGCACGTGATCTCCTATAATTCTCTGCATGTGATCTCGTGTAATTCTCTGCACATGATCTCATGTAATTCTCACAGATCCCCTGTTAAGTGATTCATGTTAAGGAACAGTCTAATGGACTTGATCTGAATTATCTAAGTCTCAGCCTGTAAGTGGCAAAACCAAGATGGGAACTTGAATTTTCTGATTATAAATTTCATGCTATTTTCCAATTTGTTTCCCGTTTTGTATTGATCCCCGTTAGAATATTCCTGAAAAAAATTACTTTTGAGGCAATTGTTTAGAAAAGTTATGTAGCAGCTTATGACTGAAGATGTTTGCCTAAGGTTAGGAATCAAAAGGAAGACACTATTGTCTGTGAAAACAGCCTGAATCCTTCATTCGGTAAAATGTGGCCTCCATTTGGGTTTGAAAATGGTCCTCTGGGACATTATTAAACTGAAGCTTTAAAGGCTTTGCTTTGAGCACTAGTATAAACATGACTAAACCAGTGTTCAGGATGCCTTTGGTAAATGTTTATTTTCTTCCATATTCACCCAACTTTAAGCTGAAGTGGACAATGGATTTTCATAACCAGCCATTAAATTTGTAGAACAATATTAAATTACCAAATTTTAACTGGACCTAGTTTTCTCTTCATGGTATAGAAAGTCCACAGAGGCCCTCATAGATTTTTAAAGCAATTCAGGGTAAAGCTGGATATTCCTTATGCATTTTCTGCCAATCCAAATTTATATTCTGGTTTGCATCTAATGCCCATCTCACTCAGGTTCCAGTGGTACATTTTACTTGTGGTCAGATTTCGATTCAGAAGCTGATAAACTTGGAATCACCTCTGTCTCTACTGCAGTCCAGTCCATTGGCCAGCTTTGTCCCGGAATGCTGGGCAACTCTTTGCTTGTTATCAGAGCATTAATTCTTTCAGTCACATTTTAACTCGCAAATTACAGAAATTGTGTGCTTTGCACCTTTAGTTATGAGTTGTTTACTTCTGTAGAACCTGACATAATCCTAAATCCAAGATTGAATAGTAAATTTTAATACTGGTTAATAATAATTCATAGTTTGCTAAGCAGATATTTTTCTAATGAACATAATTAAATTAGAATTTTGAGCATCTGTCTTAATTATGAAGTCAGGTGTCTAAGACTTCATGTTTTCATAATTGTAATCCTGCCTTCAAATAATTATTGTAGTTTTTCTAAGAAAAACAAAAAGATCCATCTACATAACTTTACAGGCCTCCTTCTTTCTTAATATCATGGTAAAATGTGCTTCATCCATGTTTTTCTGTCTCCTGCATGTCTGTGTGCCACATTTCAGACATCTTGTTAGGCTCTATAAAACCTTACCGCCCAGGATGCCTTTATTACACAACGGTTCTCACTGGAATCTTTACAGGTAAGAGCCATAACAGTGAGTCCCAGTTATAAACTAATCCCTAATCCCCTTGCCTATTAAAACCAGAAAATGTTCATTCTAACGAAGCATTAACATGTTATTTTGAAATTAATTATACAATAAGAAACACTAAATTAATGATGTCTAAAATTGTTTTAATTATAAATCTTATTAATTCTAGAATAATCCTCTAAATGACATCTACTAACTCAGATAACAACTTTTGCCTGTCGTCTTTGTCATTGACTTCTTGTTTCACATGTTGATTTTAATTATTACTTATTTCATTTCATTTTATTTTACTTTTGGATAACTTTAATTTGCGAAGCTCAATTCTGCCTGCTAATACTAAGACAAAATCAGTGACTAGACAGGACATTCCCCTTCATCACGAACGCTTTAACCCAAGAGTGTTGAGATTTACTGATGAAATACCGGTTAGGTAAGAACCTCTGGAAATGATACCTTTTGATTCCCTTGTCTAGTGTTGTGAACCAAAAGAGTTGAGTTGTAAAATTATTTCTCCTCTAATGTCCTTCATTTTGTTTTGGTGTAGCATCTGTTCTCGGTAATAAAGTTTCGGGTGTTTTGTTTTAGTGCTTCCTGTATCCAGTTTTGTTTGGTTTTGTTTTGTTTTCATAAGTAGGTGTGATTTAGTCCCATTTTTCAGTCTGAGATTCTTCTGAAAATTATGCGAAGTAATTTAAGCATAATCTTTGTTTAGTTTCATTTTCTAAACAAAATTTTGCGCTGTCATTCTGTCAACTCTCTCACACCCTTATGAACCGAATCCTCGTGATTCTACATTTTGTGTAAAAGGGACATTATTTTATGCTTTACTCTCTAACACGGTCTTCCTTTCTTTGTTTTCTTTGTCTTTCTCTTCTACCACTGGATGCAATGCACTGGCACTAGTGAACTGCAGCCCTCCCTTGACAGGGCTAGGAGTGCTAGTACCAACTGCTTGAGACCAGATACTAGTTTGCATTCACCAGAACGAGAAAGGTATAAAATAAAGACTTTCTTAATTTCTTATCATTTGTACTAGTGATTTTTTTTTCCCCAACCCCTTTGTTTGGTTTCACGAAGAGTCTCACGGGTTTATTCATTCACGTTCACTTTGCTGACGGTCTCCATCCCCCCTCCCTACTATACATGTGTGTGTAGAGATATGTGTCCGTGGAGAAGCCCGAGGGTGCACATACACATATTTCTACGAATGTTGTTGCAAATGATGTGATGTAATTTGTAACTGCTTCTGGCTGCTGCTTCTCCCCTTTTGTTGCTGTTCGGTCATTTTATTTGCATACGACTCAGGGAACCTTCAGTATGCTGATACTGGTTGAAGGTCTAGGAAGCTATCTGAAGTGAAGGATCACTTTCCTATTAGTACTACTGATTAATAGTATTTACAGGTTCAACACAAATTTCCCATAAACTCAAAACCAGAATCTATTTAAGTAGAATACTTCCCATGTGCATTGCCGATAGATTTTTAATCAAACTTGTCTTTGATTTAGAACCTTTTTACCTTAAATTATGTTTTGATGACAAAAATCGTATGTTCATGATAGATTTCCTGATGCCCTATAGAAATGAATACACATAGTATTTATATACCCACTTGGAATTTTGCTAAAATTTTTGATTGAGTAATAAATTATTATTTTATTTGAAATGTATTCAGTGATTATGTGTTACACTGTCTCCTAATTGTAAGCATTTCATTTATCCATTGTAATGGAACTTTCTATTCCAGTAACCGTAGGTATTAATAGTCTTGGTTATATTTGCTGTCTCTTTTAAGGTCATTCAGATGAAATTTGCATACTACCTTTTTATCAACCCGGAAGAAAAATGTTTATTTGAATTAATGTAACCCACTACTCCTTCTTTAGAGGCTGCTCAAAGCTTTTCTTTAATCATTTTTCTAGTCTGATTCTATTTATTTACTTATTTATTCTATTTATTTACTTTATTTATTTGTTTATTTACAAAGTATTCTGGAATTAATAGGTATAGACATACATACATAGCTAGACATACATAGCTTTTTTTTAGTGTCTTTGTAAGAACTCTAATTTTATATTCTTTTATGCTTGCAAAATTTATAATAGAAAAAATACAATTTAATTTATAGTAAGTATTTCTTCATGTTTATAATAGAAATTTTAGTGAAAAGACTAGAGACTCTTCTAAAATTATAATTGAAATTGTTTTATTATTCTCCTCATATGTTGCCTCCCCGAAAATAATTATAAGAGTAACGAGAAAAATATTATTCATTTCAAAATTATTATTATTTTCTCAATACTGAATGTAGCACCATCCTAATAATTTTAATATCATCCAAATTGGTGCTGATAGAACTATATTGCAAGCCACTGTATATTTTAGATTTTCTAATAGCCATGAAGTTAATTTTAATACTTTAGCCCAACATACACAAAGTACTATTATTTTAATATAACATTAATATGGAGACTATTAGGGAGCTATTTTGAATTCCCTTTTCCATAGAAAATCAATACACTCAATGTACTTTTTACTCACAGCATTTCCTAATTTGGACGTGGTACATCCCAGGGCTCAAAAGCTTCCTGTGACTTGCGTCTCCTCCATCAGGCGGCAGAGGTCTAGTGTATGGCGAATCCTATTTGGCATGTCTTCCATCGTGACACTGAAGCCACAGAGTTTGCAAACTTATGTGTTGGTCAATTTAATCTCTCAAATAATAGCCTGAAAACCAGTTAACCTGTAGAGAAGTGATCTTACAACAGTTCTTGCACAGGTTGTTGTGACGTCCAAGTGAATTCATTTACCTTTAAAAGAATAAGAAAAAAATATGATTGAAAACTTACATGCACTCTACATACTAACTAAAAAAGTTTTCATTACAAATCAAGGAGAAGGGGATTGGTATTATCAATGATCCTCAATTGATTGGAGTCACTTTGTTGCCAAAAAGAGCATAACTGATAAGTTTTCATCAGGTAAATTATAGAAGTTGTATATATTGATTTGGAGGATAGAGACTACAAAATACCATTTGTTTGCACACATCTTAGAAGCAGACTGTAACAATATGAAGAGTTGTGACTTTGTTCTCTTTGGAGAATGCATCTAAGGTCCAGAGGCAGGAGATGCAGGGAGGGGGAAGAGGGGGCCTTAGACGGTTTTCCAGGCTACTTAATAACTCGGATTGACCCTAAGTCTGATTATATTACTACCTAATGATCAGGGTAGATAAAATGTTAAGGAAAATGTTTCAAAACTTTAATTTTATATTCTTGAGATAATGACATTATTTCTATTTCTCTCTATAAAGGTTAACTGATTTGACGATTCTAACCCATTTTGATTAGACTTTATATGCTGCTGTAGCAACTTTATGCCATTTTCTGTTTTGTTTTTGGCCGGGACTGGGTTTGAACCCGCCACCTCCAGCATATGGGACCAGCACCCTACCCTTTTGAGCCACAGGCACCACACCCATTTTCTAAATTGTCCTCGCTGGCTTGTAAAACAAATTAAGTTTTATGTTAACACAAAGCGAAGTTGTCCACACAGACTCAGTAACAAACTTTACCCATGATTGAAAAGGTAAAGGAGCAGCATGCTTTTCCTGAGCGAATTAGAAACCATCACACCCACTTTCTTCTCTTCCTTAATAGATGGTCTGCCCAGGGTAACAGACAAGTTTTGAATGGGTACGTGTAAAAACACTATTTCACTTTAGGAGCCCCTCCATTTTATTTTCTGTTGATTATACAAATTAAAAAGAATGCTTATGGAGAGTACTGCAATCCAGTGAATTACCCCAATTCAGTTATGCCTTGTAAGTCAAGAGATTTTGGTTTTCTTTACAAGTCCTGATATCTCAGATAAAACCCATTTCCCCCTTGCTTCCTTGACTGGGGAGGAGTGAGATGCAGGCTTGCTACTAACCTTTCCTCTTGCCAGAGTTCAGAAAAAACAATTGCTTAAATGTTCAGATACCCTGACTTTCAGAGCCACTGGAGAACAGTTACTTTTCTTAAATATTTCATGTTCTGCCTTGGCCTTTCAAAACAATCATAGCCTTACTGACAGCTCATGAAAGGTGGTGCTGTACTTAACACTGCCTCCATTTTTGACCTCCCAGTAAAGTCTGCAATGTGTAGGAGTCATTCCCGAGACTCTGTGGCTTTGCTGAAGCTCTCCTGTGGGTTACACTGGCTCCCTCGTTCAGCAGTACCTTGCAACATTTCCACATTAGCCACCCTGTGAACTTGAATTTCTCCTCCTTTAAGTTCCTCTGTAGATTTATTTTCTTAAGTCTCTGTTATGATAGCCTCCACTTCAGGCCTCTCTTCCTCCTCTGTTCCATAAGGGTAATTCCATAGCTCCACTCTGTTTTGCTTTTTGGAACCACCCAACTGGTCTAGTCTTTTACATGATACTTCGGTCAAAGGCTCCCACACAAATACACGTGAAGACAATGTGTACTGTGACTGGCCAGTCCAGACCTTTCCTCCTGAGTATGAGGCCTAAACTTCTAAGTCATTATGGGACACAGAATGCAACAGTATCTAAGTCAACATCCTTATTCCCCCTCTCATCCCTTTCAGCAAAATGCTTCCTCTGCTCTTCCTCAATTTTCCTCCTGTTTTTTGCCTTTGGCCTGGAACCAGCCACATAACGTGGAAACACTGTTCCTCCTCTTCCTTTTTCAAATTCAGGAAGCTGAGAAATGCTGCCAGTTTCTCTGGATCACAGCCCTCACCTGGATTTGTTCCAGGGTCACATGGGCTCTCTTAATTTTCTCATAAGGTCTAATAAGCCCTTATTATTTTATATCTTAAGTTTTCTTTCATTAAAATTGTCTGAATTTCTGCTCAATATTCAAAAATATAAGTTACATCCCACGTCTTTTATAAAAACCTTTCTTATTTCTCTCCCACATCCTCCTACATGAACACACACACACACCCCCTTCCCATTCTTTTGCTGGTCAGAAAAAGACCCCCACAGTTTTATATAACTACTTGTCTGTTAAAATACACTATGTCTTACTTAGTACTGCAATGTGTTTGGTTTTTTTCCCACTACATCATCCACCTCTCGAGGACAGGGGTCATATTCTATTTGCCTTTTTCATCTCTAGTGACAGCATTTTTTACTTAGTAAATGCTCCATTTGAGGTTTGGGAGTCTTAAGACAAGGCCCTCGATTTAATAAGTCAGTAAATTCTATCAATTAAAAAAATATTGAACACAGTTGTGAGCTGGATGCAGGTACGAGAAAGATAAGAACACTAATTTATCACCGTGAAAACAGTGGCTAAGTTTGGGCTCTGTGGCTTTCGGTCTACAAGATTGGGAATAACTAATCCCAGAATCAGCCAAAGTCACTGACCACAGAGGCTTCCACTCTAGGGTTCGACCGCACATCTCACAGCTGCTCTTTGTTTTTGTGGTGTTTGCTATTTGCAGACAGCCTGATTTGGAGAGAGGAATTCAGAAAGGGACAAGACACTGGTGCCTGATCATTTAACACAAAGTCACCTCTCACATAAGCCACTCCTCCCTCCTTGGGGTGTGAGGAATTACTTAATGAATTTCCCTCCACGTGGAAACAGGAGACCCAAGACAAAGGAGATTTTGGCCTAAAAATCAACAGCTTTAAGTTGAATTGAAATAAACACCATAAATCTTATTTCAAAGTACAAGCATTGATATTAATTAAAATAAGTGAAAGATAGAATAAAACAATGTTGGGAAGAAGGATTTTAAGGACTAAAATGAATAATGAAATAGACAGTAGAAATACATACTCGTGTAGTTAGTTATCTCATTTGGTTTGGTTTCTAATGTTATTAATACCTTACAAATATTTTTGATTTGTGTTATTCATGGAATGAATGATTTACATTTCCATATAATTTCTTTCTTTAGGCAATTAACCTGCTTAGTCATTTTCTGCCAAGATATAAGCACCATTGAAAGATGTGTATATTTGCAGCGAGGAGTATTAACTGCACATATAGACAAGCACACGTTTGCTTTAAGCTTTATCAGTGCTGGGGGGAGGGGAATCTACAATGTAAGGACTACTTAATTGGTGACTCTTAATTCCTTAGTTCAGTTTATCATTACTTCTTATCTAGATTACTGCATAGCCTAGCATCTTAGCCATTTACTATCTCTTGTCTATTCATAAATATTTGCTATTTATTCTGTGCTATGCATAATGGATGCAGCTGTCAGAAAGCAGACACTGACTGTGCTTCCACCTGCAGGGAGTCTACCACCTCCTTATTCCCCACCCTCACCCCACCCCCACCCCTACTGTACGCTGCAGAATGACCTTTCTTCTTTTGTTCTGAGCACAGTGAAAGGAATGGTCTCCCAACAGATCCGATGCCCCTGATGATTTAAAGCACTAATAATTTCCTAAAATAATGAATAGAGCTTGTTGGTAGGCTGGTTTTCTTAGAAAGAGAAATCAAGAGAGGGCTGGTTTATTTCAACTTTCTGATGGAAATCTCCAACACAGCCGCCATATTAGCTTATATTTTAAACCCAGTAAAGGAAGGTGGAGTTGTGTGCATTTCTTAATAACCAGGGGAGAGGACAGGGATGAAGATTCTAATCGTGGTCCTTCTGAGTGATAGGAGAAAAAATAGAAAATTACTCACAAAATCATAAAATGTACTTGCATATTTAAAACTGAACAATTATGTGATATTAAAACTTATGAAATATCTATTCCTGGACAAAAACTTGGATACAAGTGAAGTGACCCTGCTCACATCACATCCAACATGTGAGAGAAAACACAGACAGATTTCTCATCTTGATCCTGCATATCAGCATATTCAGAAGGACTTTGAGTGTACAAAAACATACATGTATTAAGCCAAATATTTGTTCGGAATTTATCTTTTACTTGCTTCCATTCATAATTGCTTCTTTCTAAATGTATACCTTTATTGTTTGTTAAGAGCTTTCACTGCATGTTTCATAATTATAGCATTTTTCTTTACTTTCATGTTTAAATAAACACAAGGACTGGAATTTTGCCCTAGGAAGCAAGGTTACTCATAATCCTGTAGAGTTAATATTACTACTTCACAGAAAAAATATTAACTCTGTTTTGGGGTTTTCAAATAACACCACGAATTTTAACACACCTGAGTATAACTTAATGTAGAAGATACACTTTAGTCTTTTTTTTTTAATTTATTTTAGGATTATTTTCTTTTATCTACAACAAAAGCCAATAAAGTGAAAAGAAATATTTTAAAGCATTCAGTTCAGATTGCCCCACCATTTAAGGAATAAAATAATTAATTTAAAATTAATGCAGAGTATTTTGATTTTATGAAGATGTAACAAGTTAAGAGTTCGTGCCCAGCAGTCTTCTGACCCAGATCTGCTCTTGACTAACTTCCCTTGCTTCCCACCTTCTTCAAAGCCTAACATGAATCATGTCAAATTTCTCCATCTAGGACTGATCAAACAAAGTCTTCCAAAGGACTTTCAGAACTGAATATCTGCTGACTTCAGCTATCTTGGTCACCTGGCAACAGCCCTCTGTTGCATTGGTCCAGATGTTCTGATAAATCCACTAAAACAAGTTACGACGGCAAGATAGACGACTTTCTTTTTAGATGTTAAGACTAGTCTCCCATGGATAACGATTTAATATAAAACTGTATACCTAAACAGGTCTTTTAAGACCATCTAATTTTCCTCTCTTGCAAATGAGAAAGCCAATGCCTTTAGAAAAATTCCTGCTAATATCTTTATTCCTAATATGTGTATAAAAATTTCAGTATCTGGCCTGTTCAGTCCCTTATTGCCTCTTTCCAGCTTTCAATTGGATATTTGTAATGTGTGGTTATATACAGCCAGAAATTTGAAGATAGTTTAACAAAAGAATCCCTTTTTTAAACTTCCGTTTAACTGTTAATCACAAGAGGCATATTATTGTGAATGCTATCTTAAAAGCAACTGTTTAACTACGTGAGAGACACTCGTGCAGGTAAAGATGAGTGGAATTTTTGAAGTTAATGCCAATTGACCATTTCATTTACCTGTATTCTCTACTTCCATCGGTCAGTGCTTCTTCCTCACACTTTTTAAAGTTTAGTAATTACCCCTATGGTTTTTGATAAGAAAACTTAAGATTTCACAGGTCATTTTGCTATGAATTATTTCTTCATATCATTTCCACAGTGAAGAGCATTTTTATTTCTTCCACTTTACTGAGTTTCTACTTTATATTAAATTAGCATTCCCCATCTTTGCCACTTTACTCAGCAATTTTAAGGCCGGCTAACATATAATTAGATGCTATTTGATTCAGATAAGCTAGATTATCTTAAGAATACAGCTTGAAAAAATTAAAGTTACAATCATATAAGAATAACCAAATTATACTTGAAGGATTCCAAACAACTCCCTAAAGAAATTATTTCTCTATTCACTTGTGAAGTTAACATATTTTACTTTCTTAAAGTACTAAAACTCATTTTTCTAAGCCTTGTACAAGAATAAATTACGGAGCAAAGAATATACACTTGCCTTTTTGGGGTGCTTTTCCAGTCCTCTTGTTCCATGTATTCTTTTATTTTAGGAGTTACTAAATGTCCTGTTTTTTCCTGTCTTGTTCACTGGGCAAACAGAGGTAGATGGTCCCCCTCCCTAGATAGGAGACGACCTCCTAGTCCCAGGATTCAAATCCAGCATGCTTCTCCGGAAAACGACAGGTACTAGTGAAATCCTCCTCACAGACAAGTGGCTTGTAGAGGACCGTAGGCCACCAAGGGAAGGATAAGCAAGAGAAATGTTGGTGACACTGTGCCTCCTTTCAGGAGCAAGAGCCAGATGCTCTGTGGTTCCATCAGTCTATGCAGCCAGCTCTAATAAAGCACCTCAGAATACTTGCTGAATGCGGGGAGTGTGCAGATGGCACTGTTTAAACACAGGGGAGTCAGGATCCAGGGCAAGGATCTGTTTTAAAGAGCATTTTAGTGCTTTGAATTTCGAGAAACAAATTTAAACACATCTGCTTTTGTGCCTGAATAAATAAAAATTCTCAGGTGCTTTAGAGGACATTAAACTCAATGACAGAGCCTATGATTTGTGATATTGGCTGATGGTTTAGTTTAGTGGTCTTGTTGCTATGTAAATGTATCATTAATGAAGTTTAGGCTTTGAAATATGTTACAAAATGTGCGGTTCAAAGTAAAATTCCTGGTTCGTATATATATTTTGTGAGTATTATGTTATTAAACAAAATTTTGTCAGAGGCCAGGGTCAAGCCACAGGTAGGTTTTTACAAATAGCCTCAGTACTTTGAATCTACTTTACACTGACACATACACATCCGAAGTGCCAGAAGATGTGTTTTCCATTGCTGTATTATTCTCTGTTTCTGGTTAACCCAATTCGCCTATTTCTGGTGTCTGTTATATACATAGTCCTTATCTTTAAATAATTTTTCCCGACTGGTCTCGAAAGGTTTTTGGATGTTTGAGATGCTTCTCTTCTGGTGTAAGCAGGGGTCATGCTTACTAGCAGATATCAGATGTGGTATCTCAGAAATAGGGCAACCAGCCAGGAAAGCATCCGAACATACAGGTTATTTCCTTTTTCTAAGTGCCCAGGTACAGCATAATCATTGTACTCTTCATTAAGAGCGGTAGAATTTATTTTCTGTATCTGTAAACACGATGTCTTTAGGAGTTAGTAAACTTAGGAGTAGTCTTGGTAAAGACTACAAATGGATATTTTATGAACGGTTTGGGAATATTTTAGCATGTTTTAGTCTCTTCAGACATTCACCTCTTACTGTGGCTTATATTTACTTATTTGGAACTGAAAATAAATTCCTCTACAACTATCTAATTTCTATGATAGAGTTTCTGGGAATAGAAACATTAGTAAATCTCCAATCTAAAAATTTATTATAAAAGTAACATCTTTTCAAATAAGAATATTTTAAAATTGTAGAAATTAAATGAAAACTTACACCTTTATCACTCCTCATTCATTTGATACATACTTATTGCACCCCTACTGTTTATACTATTCTGATGGATAGAATCACAGCAGGGATTAAAAAAGGCAAAATATTGGTCATCGAGGAAATGAGAATTTTCTTTTAGAAAAGATAATTCTGGAAAGCCTTTGAATTTATTTCAAAACAAATAAAACTGTATTTTATCTTCTCTAATGACCAAGAATCGAACAATTTAATAGAGTCTTTATAACAAATATAAATGTGTTTGCACTCATAAAAATGAGAGAGAAATTTTTTTTTTATATTAAATTTTGATCTTTTTCATAGAGAGTTCAAACCCCAAAACTGTTGTCATCATTTCTCTGGAAAATAATTATTTGATTTTTACTAATAAGTATAAATATTTGTTTTAATGTACCTTAGCTGCCTTACTTCTTTTTTTTTTTTTTTTATTGAATGGTAACTGTGTACATTGATGCACTTTGGGGGTACAGTGTGGTGTTTTCACACACAATCCAAGACACTTCCATCAAACTGGTTAACATAGCCTTCATGTAACTTTCTTAGTTATTGTGTTAAAACATTCATATTCTGCTCATAGAAAGATTCACTTGTACCCTTGCAAGATGAACCACAGAAGTGAACCCTGGAATCCCTCTCCCTCCACCCTCTGCCCCCTCCCTGCCCCCCCCATATCCTTAGGTTGTTATTAGGTTATAGCTTTCATATAAAAAGGTTTAAATTAATTTCATAATAGGTGTGTGTGAGAGAAATTATTTATATCAATTAAATTCATAGTTAACCATGTCAGCCACTTGGCCGAACTTAATGTCCACTTGCATTTTACCTGTTATTAGCTTTATTTTCTCATTCAAGAGTTCCTACCAATTTCAAAGCAAAGTTAACATGGCATCAGATTCAGATATAATGAATATTCATAAGAATTTGAGTGTTAGCAACTTTTGTCTTTGTCATGAAAATATTCTAAAGTCAGTGACAGTTAATCCAGTTAACCGTTAGATATCTCATATCAGAGCCATGTTTGATTATTTTAAAAATGATACTATATAAATAATACAAAAAAAGTAAATTCTTTTCTCAGAGAGTTCTCTAGTATGTTTAAATGAGTTTAACATCAGTAAGTTCCCTTCCTGTTCCTCACAGCATAATTATGGGCACAGACATTCATGTGTGTGCTCAAACAGTAAGTTTTTAATGAACCATTTCTCCATAATGTAATTCTAATAAGCATTAAAATTTACTAAGCATTTTTGTTGTTATCTCATGTGCTACCATAAATTTATTTGGAATTAACATGGAGGAAGCTTGTTTCAAGATCTAGGAATGTTTTCTAGAAGTTGGAGTATATTTAAAATAATGATGAAGAAAAAATGTGTAAATTTAGAACCCCAGGACATGTTTCTTACTTTATAATTATCCTGAAAATTTCCTTATAGTTTTGTTTCTACAAATGGTAAGACTTTTAAAAATCATCATTCCAATAACACAGTATCTCATTACACGTGGCATTATTTTGTTGTATAAAAGTGATATTTATGGGGTAGCACCTGTGGCTCAAAGTAGTAGGGCGCCAGCCCCATATTCCAGAGGTGGTGGGTTCAAACCCAGCCCCGGCCAAAAACTGCAAAAAATAATAATAATAATTAATATTTATGAACCTGTATGCACATAATTCTATGAATCTTAAAACTTAGATCTCATTGTAGTTTGAAATTAACCAAAATTTGTGTGGAAATTTAAGGAAGAAAAAAACTTAATAGGCCCCTCAAGCATCTGAATTCTGATTGTTTACAGTTTAATCAATCATCCTTAAATATGAAAGGCTAGTATAAATTATTATTATATAATTAACTTTAAACTATTTTCAAGAAAATGCAGCATTCTAATTCATCACTGGCTTAAAGTTACCAATTCCAGTGTTCTGACTCAGAATGGTTTTGCAACAATGTCTATTATACTTTATGGGAGCAGTTTATTGTGGGGTTTTTTTTTTTTTTTTTTGGAGACAGGGTCTTAGTATGTCACCCTCAGTAGAGTGCCATGGCTTCATAACTCACAGCAACCTCAAACTCCTGTGCTTAAGTGATTTTCTTGCCTCAGCCTCCCAAGTAGCTGGGACTACAGATGCCTGCCACAACGCCTGGCTATTTCTTTCTTTTTTTGCTGTTGTCATTGTTGTTTAGCTGTCCCAGCCGGACCTGCCAGCCTCATAACCACTGTGCTACGGGAGCCAAGCCAAGCAGTTTATTGTTGAATGACAAAAATACTAAAAGTATTTGATAAATAACCCTTATCTTTCAGAATTTTAAATTATTCAAATAAATAAAGCATTCCACTATATATAACATTAATTCCTGAGGTACTCTGCTAATTCTCATTTCTTATGCAAACAACTAAATTTGTATACTCTCCCATGTTCCTTTTACTTGGTAGCAGATACTTGTGCATAAGAATTCTTAGCCAGCAGCAGCAAGTGCTTTTTCTTTTCATTTGCAGTAAATTAATCTTCTTTCTCCAGTAAAAATATTTCTGGGATAAGTAAATCCCATAACTCTTTCATTTCCAGAATTTATGGCAGTTGCCACATATTGTGTGGAGTTAGTATAGAACCACTGACAAATTCAGTACATTACTCAATATTTCTTTTTGCTTCATAGTATCCTTTATTATCATTGCTTTAAAAAAACAGTCCTTCATTCAAATGAATGAAATGTACCCCTATGCTAAAATGGGTAAATGTATATACTAAAATACATGAACTAATTATATGTAGTTACATACACACATAAATATATATATTCACACAGCAGCAGGTAAATAGATCTTAATCACATGAATACGTCTTTACTGCGTGTGGCCATTTATTATTTAGGTTTATTCTATTCCAATGTATTCTTTTTTCCTCCCCAAACTTAAGAGTAAATAGGATGACAGAGATTTGAATACCACGTTAATACAGCACAAACCATCTAAGTAGTCAGCTAGCATTTAGACAGATGTTACGATATCGGTGTATGAAAACACTATATGTAAAGCTTTGTTACGCTATCCCTAAAGCGGGACATATATTTTCATTTTGTTATAAAACAGTTATAAAGAATATTCTTGTTCTATTAACATACTAATTTTACCCTTTAATAAAAGTATAATATCTCTAGAGAAACTATATTTACCGGTATCTTCAGAGCGTTCCTCTAACTGAAATTAGTTACTGAAAAGTGAAGGACAGTACTACAGAAATAGAGCAGTTATTTCTTTTTTTCATCAGGACTTTTTATACAGCTTCACACTTAAATTATTAGAAAGAGTAATAATTAAAAGTGGAACTTTAAAAGAACTGAGGTTTGAGGTTTAATTTGGAACATCCCCAGTTTATTTCATTTATTTTCTTTTGAGACACAGTCTCACTATGTTGCCCTGGGTGGTGCCATGACATCCCAGCTCACAGCAACCTCAAACTCTTGGGCTTAAGCAATCCTCTTGCCTCAGCCTTCCAAGTAGCTGGGACTACGGGCATATGCCACTATGTCGGTCTAATTTTTCTACTTTTTTAAAGTAAAGACAGGGTCTCACTGTTACTCAGGCTGGTGAAAACCTCCTGAATTCAAGCAATTCTCCACCTGCCTCAGCTTCCCAGAGTTCTAGGATTACAGGTGTGAGCCACTGCATTCAACCCCCAGTGTTGCTTTAATTTAATAAAAAATAATTGTCATACCTTACACTGGAATGTACTTTTATGACTTTTAAAGAATTTCATTAGTGCCCTGTGAAGTAGGAAGCACACCTATTAAATTGCAAATAAGGAGAATAACTCGGAATTTCTCATCCTCACATGTTTAAACTAAAAGAATGCTCTTTGTAAATAGTAATAAAAGATAAAAAATGTTGATAGAACAAAAGAGCGCATTAAAACCAACTGCAAGACATGACGGAAACACTGAAATGGACCTGTGCCTTACTCGCTTCTGCCCAGATATCTTTCTAATAAACCTCAGATCATTCAAAATCACAGTATGGCAGAGTCAACAAAGAACTTAAGCACGTGGGGAGATGACGATGGTGTTGCACCAAATAATTAAGGCCCAGATTACCTTGAGTACGTGTCTTACATTCTTCTGGACTCAACTTTCTCATCTGTAAACACACTCCATGATGAACTGGCTTGCTAAATTCTGATGTCTGTAGACTCTAAAATCAAGGCTATGCTGCCTCAGTGCGTCATAATGTACTATACATTGGGCCCACAATAATCACTGACAGTTGGTTATACATTAGGCAATCAAGGAGAGGGCATGTTTTGTTTATGGTATTTTACATTTTGCTGAAGTCCAGAAAAGGTTTTATTTCCATTTATATTTGATTTGAGGTAAACTGGATTTTATAACCTTAGTTTGTTGCTTATTGTCATTTTTAGGCTTTCAAACTTTATGATAATACTCAAAATATTAGTTTTTTTAAACCATCCATTCAACAAACACTGAGCCTATTGCTAAGTCCTGATGATACAGTAATCACCCAAACAGACACAGTTCTGCCAGGAACTTCCTATAGAGTAAGATACGTGGCAACTTAGTTTTACTGTGATCTATTTTGTGATTATATAATCAATAGTTTTAATAGGATAGCACATGAAAATAGATGGATTTTCTGTCTTTGCCTATTTTATGTATCTCAAGCTTCAACTTACTCTATGAAATAGCTGTGTTAAAAAATATGCATTGTATTTTTAGCTATAACAAGTTTGGAGGAAGAAAAGAGGTTAGAATTTGCTATTTTCTTCTCTGTTCTTGCTTTACGTGAAATGATAGATATTTTGTAGATAGTTTTAGAAGACTCTTCAATGAAAGTTAATTTTAAATGTATTTGAAGAGACAAATAGAGTAACCTTAAAAAGAGGGTTAAAAACTAAAAGGTTTGAGGCCAGGTGCTGTGGCTCATGCCTGTAATCCTAGCACTCCGGAAGGCTGACATGCATTGATTGCCTGAGCTCACAGGTTCAAGACCAGCCTGACCAAGAGCGAGACATCTTCTCTAAAAATAGCCGGGTGTCGTGGCAGGTGCCTATGGCCCCAGCTACTTGGAGGATAAGGCAAGAGAATCACTTGAGCCCAAGACGTTGAGGTGGTTGTGAGCAATGATGCCACGACACTCTACCAAGAATGACAAAGTGAGACTGTCTCAAAAAAAAAAAAAATTCTAAAATATTTGATTATGAGCAAGAATATTTGTCATTAACTAAGGAGCACTGGCTCTCTGTTTTATACTGTTATAGATAGGGTAACCAGATTTTAACATTGGTAAAGCAGGACAACATGGCCCAGGGGTGGGGCAGAGCCTGACAACAATGCAAACTTTGATAAGCAGTTCTTGATAATCACTTCTCAACAATTACTTGTTATTATTACAGTTTAACATAAAATTAACAAAAATAATATAAAACTCATATCCTGGCGAAATAGCCACATGGCAGCCAAAAACCGTATATTATATTCTCTTCCTGTTCTCCCACCCGTTCGTGCATTCTTTCCAAAAATCGGGACTTTTTTAAAACGCGGGGACGAATTGTTAGAAAGCGGGACATCTGGTCACCCTAGTTATAAAGGAATAAGAGTATTTTCCTTCACAAAACAAACATACATTATTTTAAATGATACTTTAATTGGAGTTACCACACTTGCTATTTTAAGTAAGGCTGAAACTACTACAAATCCTAGTTCTATATAATAATGCAAATACTGCAATACAAATACTAAGTGATATCAACATATTTAAAATTAGAAGATGATAAAACTATTGCCACTTTTCAAGTTTTAAAAATAAAGAGCCCTGAAGCGCAGGGAGGTGAAGGAGCTTGACTGAAGTCACCCACTGAGACAGAAACAGCCAAGATTGAACACAATGTGACTCTGTCCAGTGGTGTTTATGTCACAGATGCAACATGATTACTCCCGTTGAAAATATGGACTCTCAGTTCACCTCCTGGCTTGACATTGAATAACTATGTAAGCTAGAACAAATTGTTTAACCTGTCCAATACTCAATCTCATCCTTAAAAAGGATAAAATGTAGTTCCTGCCTCTTCACATGGGGAAGAAGATTAATTGCGACGATGCAGATGAAGTATGATGATGTTAGCACCAAAAAAGCTCTTAGGAAGCGTTAAACATGATCAGCGCCGTCATCATCATTGTCGTTCTCACCACCATCATCAATCACTGTCACAGTCAGTCTAAGTATATGAATTCATTAAGCTTTAGGATATGAAAAGAGGAGGAAGAGTTTGAAAGTTTCACAGACAATGTGAAATCTTAATTGGGTCTGGAAAGATTAACTAGACATTACTAGGGATAAAAAGAAAGTTGCCTATAACCTTTTCATTGTGCATTTTGTACAGAAGCCCACCAGATTCTGCGCAGTCCCTCGTCCTCCTTTGAACTTTTCTCGTCTGACTCATCTCTTGACTCCGGCCATACTGGCCTCTTCACTAGTCCTTGAACTTACCACACAGCCCTGCTTTAGGGCCTATCCACTTGCTGTTTCCTCTTCCTGGGGTATTCTTCTCCTAGATATATTATTAACTCTCCATATATATTATTAACTCCCTCACCTTCAGTCTTTGCTAAAATATCACCATGTGTAAATCCTTCCCAACCACCCTACTTAAAATTGCAGTCAACACCTGAACCCCCGTCTCACCCCCTGCTTCTGGTCCTTTCTGCCCTGGTTTATATTTTGTTGTTGTTGATGTTAGCATGTATCCTCCTGTCTCATACTTTATCATGTCCTTGTTGAGATTCCTTTTGGTTTGTTTATTTTTTTTATCATCCACCAACGAAGTATAGATTTCTTGAGGGTAGAGTTTTTTTAAAACAAACATATTCTAAGCATCTAGTGCCTATGATCCACAAATATTTGTTGAATGAATAACTGAGCCAGTGAGTTACAAACCCTTAACGACAGTGAGTTTCATAGGTCTTCTCGAGATTTCTCTCCTCTCCTCTCCCTGTGCTGACGATTCTCTGAGAAAAGGAGCATTTGCTCTCCCAGGCTGTTGTATGGAACACTGTTGGGACCAAGTCTAAATTTCTTATGACTATATACTGCTTTGTATTTTGAGATCCTCCTGGACCTGCAGACCCGTTCACTCTACCTCTCTCCTCCTCCTTCTGATCCTCCCATTGTACTTATGCCGTCCTTACACTTCAGGAACAAGCTTCCCATCCTGACCACCAGCTCCCACTGATTTTAGTCAAGTCCTAGGTGCTTCTCCAGCCACCCTTTCATCTCCTTCCTAACTGAGTGATCAGTAACATAAATAAGAACCTGATGGCAGAGAGAGATTCACCTGTTAGTGCTTTCTCAGGCCTGGGACAGAGTTCATGGTTTCTTCCATCTTAAACAAAGGTGTACCCATGGGACACGTGACAGAATCTACCTCCTGCACTGTCTTTGCAAAGGCAGCTTGGGAGTTGGATGGACTTATATTTAATCCTAGCTTTCTTACTTCCTGAGTGCCCTTGCCCTGAGCCTGTTCCTTCATCTATAAAATAAAGATGACACCTTCTTAAAAGTTTGTCATAGAGATTAATTCCATTCATGCCTCCCTCAGTGCCTGCATAGAATTACCCTTCAGTATATCAAGTGCCCTCTTTTTTCTTCCAACCAGTAAGGTAATGTGGTAAGTGGAAAATGTCACCCCCTAGTCTCCCCTTTTTTCCCATAGATGTGGGCTGTCAGAGGAACATAAGGCTGAACCACACAAAGTTGAAATCCTGAGTTGAAAGGTCGAAATAGCGTGAATTCGTATTCTAGCAAAAGTGGAAGAGATAGAGAGAGATGAGCAGTCCCACTGTGGGCCCTTAGGATGGATGATATCAGTAAGTAGAGACAGACAGTTGTCTCAGAATTGTTGGAGGAAAAATATATCAGGAAAGAAAAACAAGCATAAACTGTAGAGAATCAATAAGTAATATTGATTATAAGTAACATAAAAATACACATTCTTATGGTTTCTCTTCTTTAATTGTTTTTATCCACAATATTTTGTACCATTTATGACAAATATATAGTAGTTCAAACATTTTAAACTTCCACAGGCACATGTCAGCCACCTCGGGGAAGTGAGATCTGCATATAAATGTTATTTCTATGGGAAAATGTATTTCAAGTTTCAGATGTCACGCACATTCGTATAATTGGAAAGCAGAATAAATTGAGGAGGTTATTCTTTGATTTGTGACATGCAGTTAAAATGCCGTGTGCTCTTTTAAAAAGATAGCATGTGGTTTACAAAAGTGTCTTTACAATAATTAAAAAATAATTTTAAAAGTTGATATAAACACTTTAACTTCTCATTCCCTCATTATTTTGTGGGGGATAAGACAAACAAAAAATCCTTCTAGTACCAAGTTTCGACTTGTAAAAGTAGAGGGCGCTTCACTCCCTTGGGGTCTTTCAGCACCTCCACCATCACCGCCATCGCATCTCCCATCATTACGTTTCACCATTGTAAGTGTTTACTCACCAGTGGGTTAAGGCCAAGTTGCTCAGCAGGCTCCTATCACCGTGGACATACCTGTCTGCACTAATGAAATACCGGCTTCTTATTTCTCCTACTGGGCAACTTATATTTTCCACATGGCACCAATTCTGATTTTTAATTTTTTTTTTTTAATTTTGGAAAGTATTGACAAAACCATTTAGGTAAGATAGTTGCCATCTCTCATGTCTGTTGCTTTTATCATTGTATGATATTAATGTAGCTTGATTCATCATATATTTTGTGTTTCTTTAACATTTCATTCCACAGGCACTCCAGAAAGTCTGAAAGATCTAGCATCCAAAAACAGACTAGGAAAGGCACTGCCTCTGATGCAGAAAGGTAGGCTTGCTGTTGTGCTGTGCTGCCATCTTCTGTTTTACTAATGTATTCGGGATGTCCTCACTCTGCGTTTTGCATAATCAGTTCTTAAACCTAGATTGTGATGTTTAAATACATTCATATAACTGAATTTATCCTTGTAATGGAATGGTCTCATTGATGAAATAAGAGGAAGTTGATTTGAAGACAGCCCTTAAATGTTAGGGTTTAAAAAATATCTATTTCTCTTAATGATCATTCTGATTACTAATGAAAACTGAATCTATTTTTATTCCTCCAGGCACCTTAGGATATCAGCTTTGTTTCTGAGCTCATTTTAAATGTTACCAATGAATGTAGAATCTGGGATGTGCAAATATTTTGGGTGCCTCAGTTATCTCAATAATGTTATCTTTTAAAAAATCTCTTTCTACAAATGCATAATCTGAGATCATACTTGTATATTACAGCAAAAGACATATGCTGAGTTAATGTAAAAATTATAAGGTATTGCTCACCTTTTGCTTGCAATTTGTCCAATCTCAGAAAGTTTTAGAGTATTTTAGGTGCAACACATTGGCATTTTTTCACATAGGTGAAAAACACCTAAAAGTCCAAGTAGCATATATCCATTCCCCTGGTCATTTATCCAGAAATTATTGAGAGCCTGTAGAGAGACACAGATATAAATTAAAGAACATCTTCGAGTGTCGTAGAAGTGATTAAAGAGGTGTGTATAGGTACAGTGAAACCACAGAGAAAGGGGTGGGTAAGGATGGAACTAGGAATTGACATCACTTGAGCAAATCCAGGGAGATGAAAGTATATGTGAGGAGTAGACTATTCCCTGAGAGGAAATAATGGGGGAAAACACCAAGACTGGAAATATATTTTTGACTTTGAGGAAACTATACCAATTTTGGAATGGAGAACAGGATTCAGAAAATAGAAAAGAGCTGAAAATAGGAGAAATCTTGAGAGTAAGTTAAACAAGTGGTATAACCATGCCATGGTAATGCCATGCTACAGATTTCAAGTTCTTTATGCGTCTGTGAGCCATTGATGTGCGTTAAAGTCACATACCAATGGGGAGGGCAGTCCCGGGACTGCTTGTTCTTACATGTCCCTGACTGCTGTCCCTCATTGACTTGCAGTTGTTTAAACCTGGGAAACAGAGGGTCAGTTTTGAGTTTCATTTTATAGATGGCTTTGACAGCCTTTTTGAAGGGGATTAGAAGATCCAGGGGTTGAGGCCAGGCACCAAGCTGGCTATCCCAGTAGCCTTGGTTGAGATAGAATCTGCACAATTCCATGGTTCGTTCTGTTACCAAATATGTGCCAACTATGTGTTAAGTTCAATGAACAAAATAGAGGATATTGGCACTGAATTGAACAAGCATGACGCTGTCAAGGGTGTGGGTTACAGAAGATGAAATTTACTCCCGGCCAGTGGTCCACAGAGATATCAGCTGTTTAGGGAACGTGAGTCACAAGAGAATAAGGATACGGGGGCCTAAAAAAAGTGTTGACTAGAAAAAGGAAGTTGGACTTTCAGGAAGGAAATGAAGATGACTAGTCAACCTATAATGAAACAAATCTAATTATGTTTCTATTTTCACATTCTTTAATTTCAACTCAGCTAATTGCAATTTCTCTACTACCTTTGTAAGTCATTTCAGTCCTTGAGACAAATTTTCAATCTTCAACCATTATTCCCAGCCTCCCACCACACTCAGAATTTCAATTATTTGGACAGGCATCTCAACGTTATCTTCTTTTTATTTCAACCAATATTATGCCATTAATTTAACAAATACCAGTTGAGTGATTGCTATGTTCAGTTTTATGTTTAGGCTATATCATAGGCAAGATTTTTTGACAGTAGGATACTATTTTTTAAAAAATGATAGATGATTTTAGAGTCAAGTAAAGGCTCATAGCTTCAGATGAGTGATATTTGGGTGTCTGACTGTACATCTCTGAAAATCCTCTGTGGATAAGCACAGGTCCTCCCTCAGTACAATAAGAATAGCAAAGCATTGCCTTCCATTCTCAATGTTTGCTGCTTAAGGACCTTGTTCATATTACTCTTGCATTTACTTTGTAGACTTTAAAATAGAAACCTCTAACTTTTTAATGTGTACCTTTATTTGATCATAATTAAAACTCTTCACTGATTTTGTGAGAGCATAAATTACACACCTAGTTTATAAGTGAAAGATCAATTAGTTAGTTGGAAAAGAAGAACTGACCTAGAATTAGCTCTACGTCTTCAGAAGATACATTGGGTTTATATCTAGCTACGGGTTAACTACAGTCACAGTGTCAATGCTTTGGACACAGATTCTTGGTCTGTGAGAATTCATAACTTCCCAAAGGAGTCACATCACACAGTCATGCTTTGGCTCCTGGAAAAATTTGCTCTTTAATGATCGTAATTTTAAAGGCTGTTTGTTAGCCTCAACACACTTATCCTCATGCGGAATAAACTTACATGAAAATATTTTGATCAGTAGTGCCCAAGTCAAGACACTAGTCTTAGACCACTCATAATTCTTCATATTTGGAGGAAAAATCCTTAGTAAAAGCTTAGTTTTTCACCTTCATGTGAATGCAGCTGTGAAAATTGCTAGCATTTTTTTCAGCATTCCATTCTAGTGTCTTGACTTCTTGTGGAATTTTCTCCCTACATCCTACCTGGGACGGCTTGCTTTATACTATTGAGAATTGTTTGAATATGCATTTTATGTTGCGCTACTGCTATTAGAAGAAGCCTGTGCAGACCAGGGAGGGACCACCGTAGGTGGAATCATTTTGGAAAATTGACCTTTAAATACTGCATAAATGGCCAACCCTTAACAAGTCACTTTAAAAAACCCAGAACTACAATTTTTGGCATTCGTAGAAGCAGTATATCTTATGTCCATTTGAAGCAATAAAAACATGTTGCTAAAAACATGAGGTTTTGGTGAAGAATGCGTTTTACTAGAGTCCAAGTCAAGACAATAGTCTTAGATAAAGAGAGTAAGCATAGATTGAACTCAGCAATGAATGTTTAGATAGGCGTTTGGAGATAGTGGGCCAAAGTTAGACATGATTAAGTTTGAATTGGAATTTAGTTCTACAAGCCTCATGTATTTTTAGGATGACAGAGTGGGTACTAAATGCCATTGACCATACATTTGATCCTACAAATTCTCATAACATAATTGTGATAAGTCCTACCCAACAATTTTATACTTGGACATATATTTATGTTTTGTGTTACAAGATCAATGGTATATCCTGAGATGTGAAATTACTGTTTTTCATCTCAAGATACAGAAACATACTCTGTCTCACTAGTCAGACAAAGAGTAAGCACTTTGTAAGTACATCTATACACTGGAGCTCAATAGACCTTTGTGGCTCCTGCAGCCCTCTCCCCCACTTGCTAAAACGAACAAGTCGCTTGATAATCCTCAGTTTTTCATCTCTAAAGAATAATAACAACACTTCACTGTGTGTAAGAATACAGAAGTACACATGTACGCATATGAATCATTATATACACGTGCACATACGTACACGGACATTCAGTATCTGACACGTACAGACGGTCCCACACGGCTGCTCAGTAAAGAGCAGCTGTTGCTATCATTTTACTTATTCATCACTCCCTCTCTGCTCCAGTCTCTCCCATGTGGATTCTAAATCCCTTTCATTACTCTTACACCCTACATGCTTAGCACATCCCATCTCATTGGAAAGATCACGGCTCAACCGCCTGGTTTCTTTCAGCTTCACATTCCTATACCTCAGAATTTCTCGATCGATTCTCCTTTCCTCTTGCCTCCAACAAACTGTATACTTGGTTCCACTGTCTCCCTCTGCAAAATCTTGCTCTTCTCTCTGAAAGTGTTTCCTCTCGCTCCACTTCCCCTTCCTGTAATTCAGCCTGGCTGCCACATTCCTCTCTCTTTCTCAGGCAAAGTGCCTCTGTGCTTCATTCTTGTTAGAGAGTGGCTGGTGGCAGGAACTGCTTCCTTATTGAGGGACATTTAGTTCACGAAAAAGAAAAAAAAAAGCATCTTATGCTAAATGATTACCCTTAAACACTGCAGGCTGTTTTCAGGCCCTGTAAACCCTGAGGCTCAGGAGATAGCAATTTAAGTCACACTTGTCAAACTGTGAGATTGACCCAGGAAGTCATTTATTTGCCCCTGAAAATGCTTCTTATACTTTTCCATTTAGTTTGATGGCACACAAAGTTCACCCAAATTATTTACACTTCAAGCCACTTTCAAGTTGTTGTTTTAGTGTTTATGAATTGCGCTGAGGAATACAGAAGACTTTAGTGAAGTTGCATATCCCTGAAATGTCTTAGTACTAGAGTAGAAAATATATAACTCAAGCTCTAAACCATATATAGTAAGTGTATTTTACACAAGGATTCCTTGAAGTTTATTCTCATGGAAATGGCTCTGTCGTTGGAAAGGACTTGATCATGTAATCCGTCCCCTGTAACCTACAGTTGGGTTGCGTGGAAAGTCCGTCTGGAATGAATGAACAGTTTAATATCAGAACATGGTCAGTTCCTTTATACTTTAGTTAGGAAGTTGAGGTTGCAGTCCACGTTTCAAGGTCTGAGTTAGGTCTGACAAGGCACCAATTCATAGCCTGAGAAGCTAAAGGGCACCTGTATTGCAGACCTGAGGCGTGCAGCTCTTTGTCCTCTACAGCCTGACATTTTCCCATTTTTTTGTCATAAAATGGATAAGACACCCCAAATCAAAATTACTGTATCTGTAAAAATTATTTTACTTAACAGAAAACCTGTCAGTCTGAATACAAGTTAAGTAAAGCACTCATTTATCTACTTTTGCGGCTACGCAGGTAGTCTTTATTTTCACATACTTTTAAGTGAATTGCTTGAAAAGGTGTGAGGTGTTAATTCCTTCTGTAAAAATAATATGTATCAGTGTTTTAATTATGCATGTTATTTAAGATACATACCTAAAATGATGAAAAAGTCAAAAGCATATTTTTAAAATAAGTACATCTATACATATTTTAAATTATTAGTCCTTAATTAATTTAGCTTTATAACAATTTTGAGCACCATATTACAGTAACTATCAATTTATTGACAGATACTTTTTCAGCTGTTATTACACTGTATATGAGAAACATGTTTTTATCTGTGTATGAGCTGTTTGCATTCATCAGTTGTATAATTAGTGAAACAGTGTCCATCTTCTTATATTATTTTGGTTTTTGGTCTGCGTAGGTTAACCTCAGAAGGCATCCTTCTTTGGAGATGTGTTTGGAGTGGATTTGCTTAATACAGAGTAAAATTATGAACATTGTAAAAATATACACACGGTTCTACAGCATTGCTTCTTAAATGCAAATACTTAATGTGCTCCTGTGCTCACCGTTCTAATTGTTATATTCACTCATTCAATCAGCGTGTTCACTGAGCTCTTGCTCTCTGTACAGCTGTGTTCTAGGCAATGGAGATAGAGTTCCAAAAAAGAACAAGAGACAAAAGTCTCTGCCCTTGGGGAACTTTAAAAGAGATTTATCATAATAGAGCAACCTAGATTACCCTTTAAAAAACACATGGCATTCACATTTGCAAAAACAACTTGTCGGTTTGATTGGATTTCCAGTTCAGTAATTATGTGATGGGTTTTCTTCTGGTCCTTTAAAAATCATTGTCTGGTAAGAGTAATCAGGTTTTCCGCGGACAAATATGTTGCTATCAAAGTTAATGTGCACCTGCTGACTGAAGATCTTTTTTGGCCCTAATGTTTTAGGGTTCTCCCACCATGTCTTTCTAGAAGGGGACACGCAGCCCCAAGAGCGACTGATCAGCCAGTCCTTAGGGGAAAGCATCCCCCTCGCTCAAGGTCAAGTGAGCACTCTAGTGTCAGAACACTGTGTTCTAGGCACCACCTTGCCCCTGGAGGGTCGGCGCCACCTTCTCCGCTTCTGACAAGGTCGCTACTCAGTGTCCAGCCCAGCATTCGTGTCCTGCCTCGGGGTGTTGGTGTTGGTGTTGTACCTTCCTGAGCACTCGAAGCTTTCACTCATTATGACACTATGATTTTTAATCCTTTCTTTGTGACACTTAAACCTCTCTCACATCCTCTATTACCTGCATTTATATTCACTGTGCTAGTGGTTTTCTATAGTTTCTGCCAATTAGCCATCAGTGGAAATTAAATTTGGCTGTGTGACGTCCTTTCATCTGTTTGTGGCATATTCATATAGACTTTTTTTAATTATGTGAAATTATGTATGGTCAATTATCTGGAATTAAAAGTACATATATATATTTTTAAAGTATAAGATAAATTTAAAAATAAAAGCTTTTCTTGCGTATTCAGTACAATCTGAGAGAATTTTAAAATCGTGCAGTTAAAAACAACGTTTGAACACCAGCAGATGGAAGTCAGCTTAATCTTGGGCAGTAATAATATCTCTGCACACTTCTCGTGCTTTCATTTGTAATTTCCATCCTTGTAACACTACATATTATGACATGTAGTCCAAGGTTATTTTAAATATTTATCAATTTTTTACTATTTAAAAATGAAGAACAAGTGAGTCGTAATTTACCAAAGTCTGTAGTTAGAATTATTCTAAAGTTAGAAATAATTCTAGAATATATACTGATCCGATTTAATAGGAAGAATTTAGGCAACAGCCTTTCTTAACTAATTTATCCACATTGTTAAGATCCAGAGGCTGTGATTAGATATATTTGGCTTGGTACCACCAAAAATGAATAACTTTCCCAGAAAGCACAACTTCCTAGAAAGTTTATGGAAAGGAGCAGATCCGATTCCACTCTGGTCAGGAATTCCATTTGCAGACTGTGTGTGGCTGACTTTGCCCTGTCTCTTTCAGCCTGTTTTCATAGTATTCCTTTTACACATATCATAAAAAGTACTTGATTTTGCTTTCATTGGCCCAATTAAGGGGGTTGTGTTTATTTTAATAGTGACGGGAAAGCGGGAAATATTTTTGTCAGGCTGTACTGGAGTTTTATCATTTCATCCCTCTCTGTTTTTGCCTACAGAATGCACCGACAGGAAAGTCCAACCCAGTCCCCTCCGGCAGACACGTCATTCAGCAGTCGCAGGGGAAGACAGCTCCCACAAGTGCCCGTGAGAAGTGGCAGTATAGAACAAGGTATCCGATAAAGAGACGTCATTGTCCAAAAATGTTGGATTTATTGAACCTCTTTTTATATTCTCTTTATTACATGAAAGGTATTTGGATTACACGTAATTTGCTAAATCTGAAGAAGCTCCTTGGAATTTTACCTCCGGCACCTAGTTGCAATGGCTCAGGGCATGTACTTGGTTTTTACTACGTGAGTGAATGAATGAATTTTAAGTGTTGTTTAACAGAAGGAATTGAAGTCTAGAAGCACTTTTTTTTTTCCAACTTGGCAAAAAGAAAAAAGAAAAAAAAAAAAAATTAAAAAACTTAGCATAGTTTTGTGTTAAAAGAATACTTTCCCTTTTGCAACATTTTTTAAAAAGTTAGACATTTGATCATACTGGATACTTTACTACTACAATTCTTAATTTTAACTTGATTGACAGTATGCTGTATTTTTAAGTAAATTTGATGACGAAAAATGGCTTAGAACACATATTTTACTATCTTTTCAACACCTCCTGTGGTTTAAGATGCCCTTATTTAATGCCTGGGTACACTGTGTTTTATTTTCAGAGAGCGAGCGAGAGGGAGTGTATGTGATTTGATGGTAGAAACTAATTTCCCCCAACTGTCTGAGTTAGAGGATTTGCATACTGAGTCAAAGTAGTCAGTATTCTTCATGGGACCCAAAGTGCTATCTCCTTTTTAAGTAGGTGAAATGATTTGTTACCAGGATTCGTTGTCACATATTTTTATCAGAAATTTGTTAAGCAATTTACTGTAATAATTCTTCGTTTGAGCTCACAGTATAAATGCAGTGGACTTACATTTAAAACATTTATTGAAAAGCTTTATCCCTATGAAATAACAAAAAGGTTAACATATTGAGTATTTTTTCCAGTGGTGTTGGTTGTGGATGATGTACAACTTGCATTTCATTCTCTATTAAGGATTCTGAAAACCCTTTTTTCCTCACCTAACTGAAGCGCCTTACTGAATGTACACAGAAATGTTAAAGATTTAAGAAGATAAGTGCATTGGTTCAAAGATTGATATGGCATGGTTTCCCGTGCGCAATACTTCTTTATAGAAAAATCAGTATACATTTTAAAAGGTATCAGTTTACTAATAGAGTAATATAGTAAACTCTGAATTTATATTTTTAAAAATACATCCTGTTGATATATCATATACTAGTGTGCAGGGTTGCTATAAGGATAGCTATTTAGGTAATCAGAAAAATATGATGCCTTATGAATCTCTGGCTTTCTTTTCTAAAATAGAAGTTAATTAATTGGAATTATCAATATGCATGTTTAACAAAATTTCTTTTTTCTGGGAACATTTTGATAAGATTATTTATAATCAATGCTCTTAAAACCCTAACAGTAACCCAGAGGAAATTGTTTTAAAATTTAGTTTTTAAAAGTCAAAATTAGTATTTATTTAAACTATCCATTCATGAACTCCTGTTGCACAACTAAAAGAACTGCAAACTTTGGTGTTTAGCTACCAACTCGGCGTTACTGGCCATATTTTGATATTCAAAAAGTCACGTGCTTCTGAAATTCTTTGCATTTCCTCCAGTTGCAAATAAAATACTCTGTGGGTATTGTGTATGACTCTCATGTAATGAGACTATAGTTATATTATTTCTGTAGAAATAAGAACTGCTTCTATAAAGTCAATTGGATTGTATGTTGGATTTGGGGTTTTTTTAAAAAGCTTATGTTCTATTCATATCAATGCTACTGTTTATGATATTCCTATTCACAATTGTCTTTCAGAGAAATCATCAATTTATAAGGATTGAATTGAGGTGGGAAGAAAGGAAAGGATTGAATGAAAAAGACATTGCTGGGCTTATTTCAATATTTAATAATACAAATACACTAATCAATACTTCTGGTCATTTGAGATACCAGACATATATGATCTTAAGAGTTACACACATATAGCTTTTTTAAAATGTGATAACAAACATGTATCATTGTATCTACGTGTTCTGCTGTAAATCAAGTAGGTCTGGTGGCTCGTGTGACGTTACCGTGTGCTTTGGGGTGTTTGGTTGATGGTCACACTGTCTGTCATCTCCTTATGGGCCGATTTCAAACGGAACAGTTCCCACGACTGCTTTGTTTGTCCGGAAATATGGTTTCAAAAATTAGTTTCTACTTTGGTTTATGAGTTAGGTAGGATTTAACACATTCTGTTTTAAGATTGATGTCATGGCTATCCATAAGGCTATAGAAATAAGTCATTTTATCTTTGTGATAGTATTTGTTAAACTTAAGCTGTATCTCCTATGATAATTAATGCTGGCTACAGTTTATTTACAGTTAAGCCTCTACTGCTCTTGACCTCCTTCCAATATTCTTTTTTGTTTGTCTTTTCTCTTTAACAAAGGGCAGTTTTCTTTAAAAAAAAAAAAATAGCTGAGTTGATAAACAACTGATTGGTAAGAATAAATATTTCGAATCAGATAGATTCCTGGATAGTTATACGACTTTTTGATGCACTTATAATTTTTTTATTTGTACATAGTTTGTGGATACAGTTATCTACATTATTGTTTTGATTACTGTTTGATGTGTGCAGTGACAATTTGATTATGGCTGGATATGTGTTTTTTTGTTCCTTTGAATCAAATTTACTCTTTTCATACTATAAAAGCAATTATCTCATATTTTAAATGCTAGCATATAATCTGAATAGACTTATTTGCTTAATTTTTTAAAAAATTATTATAAATTTTCTTTCAAAAATTAATTGGGAATAATACTATCCTGTTTGCTACATAGTCTGATTATATTAAAGTGGGTTTAGGAGAAAAGCAAGCTCGGGTCACAATACAGATTTTGAGGTAAAGTAGAAAAATGAAGCCTTATAATTTAGGTAACTATAATGATATGTAGCAATTGAAAGTAAAAACATCCATGAAATTTCTCTGCTTATATCTGAACATTGTAGTCCAGTGTAGCCCTCTACAGAATGGCTAAAGCCAACGTAATTGGTATGGGTCTCTGTAACAAACCATGTGTGTTTTTTTATGCTTAATTTGATGTTTAAAGAAGCATTTAAAGATCATTCTTACACTGACACTTATTGATGGGCCAGTTATATTTTTATGTGTTCTACTACTCTAACTACTACTTAAAACTCAAATGACTTCCCTGTCAGAAATACACAGATAAGCCATTGTCACTCACTAACACGGATGCCAACACAGAGGTGAATATTATAAAGCCTTATCAACTTCAGGAATATCATGTCTAAAAGCAAATAGCTTCCCTCTGGTTTATTTTAATACAATGGATTTGAGAAGGAAGAAAGGATGACTTACACTAGACTGTAGATTGTTCTGTGGGAAAAGTTACAGGATAGTTTCCACAGTGCAAAGGAAATGCCTCCGATTTAGTCCGAAAATAAAATTAATTTCTTCATTTATCATAGGAGCTTTCAAATCAGCTGCTATCTGTCATTTTTGAAGTGACTAAAGTTTTATGACAAATATTAAGTATGCTTTTAAATACTTCTATGATAAAATCAAAATAGATTAAAGTTTAAATGTTTTAGTAAAATTGGTGCCGAAATACACAGTTCTTAAAAGGCATGAAAAGAGTCTATCCAAGTATACTAGTCAGTGTTTTTTGGTTTATTTTAAATCTTTAAATTGCTATATTCATTTTTTTTATTAATTTTAGTGCCATATTGGGACTTGTCATGGTTTGTCATTGCAACTTGTCATGTCACATTATATGTTATGCATTTTTATTATTCATGCCCTTGTGTTAATTCACATTTCCATGTCTAACTATAAATTTGCTGATTTCTTTCTTTTGTTTCCATCATTATGTGCATTTAATTCATTGAAGAACAAGAAAAATATAACTCTTCCACAAAAGGTAAATATTAATGCAATTTTTTAACTATTTAATATTGTTACTTTAAAAAATAATGTATGAGAGATTTTCATATATATAGAACTGTATTTATTAAAAAGTGAGCAAAATTATTAAACAGGTAGTTATTTCTCTAAAATGATTTATTGGAAACTTGGTATTAATTATTTCCTCCTGTGTGCATTCACATCAACAGAGGAAGAAATTGCTTTCACATTAATAATATTTTTGTTTCAAAATGAATTTATTCATACTGACAACTAGAAAACAATTTTCCCTAGAAAATAATAACGTATTCTTTCTTTCGGGTTGTTTGTTTGCATTCCCCCGTTCTCATAGATAAAGGATTTAATTCTTACCTTCTATTCAGGGTAATAGCTGAAGCAAAGAAGTAGAAAACCCCTGGGTTTCGCCTGCCAGATAGCAGACACCTTAGTGGATGTTGGGGCCCCTGCTGTGACCATCCATCTGGGAAGGAGCTACCTAAATGCTGCCCTTCCTGGCCTCAATATTAGTGTGATGGCCAGTCAACTGTCCTGAAGGACACAGAACAGAAAACCACATTGCTGACCTTCTTCTTAACTACCCTTTTGGATTACATTTTATTGTTGGTCTTTGCACTTGAGTTTTAAGTAGATTGCAGGCCTCACCCCACACTCCCATGCTGTCCACACATCTACCTATTCAGAGTTACTTTTGGACTTATACTTATTTAAACGTGAGTTTAAGCTTAATGTAATAATGCAAATAATACATAAACACTATACAACTCTGTATAGTTTTAATAAAAGTACATTTTCTCAATATTTGAAAGTAGATTAATGATTGGAGTTAATTTGTTGCCCGTAGTACCCCTTAAAGCTAGTCCTAAAAACAGCATCATCTCTATTTTAGGAATGAGGAAACTCAGGGTTAGAGAGATTAAGAGATTTGCCCATTCACTCTAAATCCCAGGCCTCCTACTTTGGACTTCCTTCCGCTACGCTTTGGTTTATCTTATTCTAATAAACACAAATCCCAAATATATTATACCTAACTCTTAATATATTTAGGTATATGTTATGTATCTTCATATTAAAAATATAAAATAAAACATAATATTCAATTACTTATTTTAATATGAATATATAAAAATATACTGTAATTATATTTATATTTAAGCACATGATATACATATTCTGGCAGGGTACCTGACATATTAGCCAATAAGTAGAATAATAAAATAATGAACAATAAAATATCATTTCATACGGTCAAGATGTTTCAGTCTCTAGATTTTACCTGGATTTCTGGCCATCCTGCATTTTTGACTCAGGTATCGAAAACATGACTTTTGATTCAAAAGTACAAAATTGGTCAATGTGTTTGTACTTAGGTGAAGAAGAACTTAATTGGGTTTGCATGGTAAATTTTTGTATGATAAATCTTTAGAATTTCATATTAGGAATGGACCATGACTTAATTCATTTATCCAAACAAAGAAAATAATTTTTCATTTAAAGCCCTTCTGTATATATAATACCAGTCAAAAGCTACACTTAGCTAATCAAAACAAAACAAAATTGTAAGTGGTGTCATCTAAAGTCTGCATGAAATACGCACAGGGATGACTTCTCTACAGAGAAGTCAACTTGTTACATTTTCATGAGGTCGTTGTTCCCCTACTGAGAAGTGAGATGACCCCATCAGATACTCCTTCCAGACAGGCTTAGAACTGCCTCAGAGAACAGACCACGTGCAGAGAAACCACCAAAGAAACACATCCCAAAAGGCACCAACAAGGCCAAGAGCAGCAAAGGAGGCTGCCCTCTCCTCTGGGATTTAAGATAGCATAGTGTGGCCACCAAAAATGGCTTCAAAGCCTACAAAAGATAGAAGCATGTTCAAGAAATGTATTTAAAGTCAAATTTTAGGCTCATATATGCCAGAAGAAAGGGAAAATTCACAGCATAGGAATTCCGCTTTGTGAGCTGAAGTCTGTCTTTCTGGGATCTATAAGAAATGGGGGATTCAGGTCATCATGAGTGTTCTCTGGGTGAATGAAGACTAGGACACATCATTCCTTGCTGACAGAAACAGACTGAGGGGGTCATAGTCAAGGTTTGGTTTTGATGAATTGTATCTGAACTGTAGGGCAATGTGTGGGTCCAGTTTGCCTGAGATTGAGACATTTCCCAAGAGGCAAGACTTTGGGGACAGTTCTGGAGAAACAGGGATGATTGATCATCCTAAATATACAGGACTAGTCTATTAATTTTCTACAATATGTTTATAAAGTCACAGAACAGAAATGTAAAATGCTATCAGCATGGCTGGTGGTAGATAGAATTTATTAAACACCTGATAAATGTCTGTGACTCGATTAAGAATCTTGTACATTTACCTCATTGTATTTTCACTACAACCTGAGACATACCACTTACCTCATTTTCTTACTGAGAAAGCTAAAATGTAGAAAGATTAAAGACTGGGGCAGCTTTCAGTCACTCATGTTGTAAGTGGTAGAATGGTGAAGTAGACATTCACCCTCTCCACAGATCTTGTCCTTGACGATGTTGTTTTATAGACTCTCCAACATTTATTGAGACTTGCTGTGCATAAATATAGTAACACATACACAACTGCAAGGAAGGCTTTATTATCCCTGTTTCATTAAAATAAAGTCAAAGGGATTAGTGAAATGCAAAGGGAAGAAAGATACGGTGAGGCAGAACCAGACTGTAATTCTCCGGCCCACGTTCTGTCTCCTGCACCACAGTGTCATAATAATCACAGCTCATGCCCAGAATCTTGGAGAACCCAGCTTAGTTGTCCTACCTTCCCCAGATGTCACAATTATTTTACCACTCAGCTAAATCTGAGGGGCCTGATCGGCTCCTCACATTAACATGCACCTTGAAAAAGAAAACCCAGGGTATTTGAATAAAGATCACATCTCCAGCTTGCTAAGTTGACTGAGGAACTAAAGATGTTTGTAGTACTTCATTTCTCCTTTAACCTCCTCTTTTATGGATGAAATCAGAAAGATCATATCATTTTATATTTCGCAGACTGCTTTATAGGCCTATTTTAAATTATTCATTCTAAAAGTAAGCCAATTTTTCCCTCTCTGCTACATTTCTTGGACAGTTTTAAAGAGCCCATGAATGTAGTTTGGGGGCATCGAAATAATGATATAAGAAGACCAAAACTGAACCAGAATTTAAATGACTTCAAGGTGAGAAAAAATGTTATTGTTATAATAAATTTCAACCTTATATGCCTTTAGATAGTGTTTCTTAAGTGTGTTAACTTTTTGGCTTTTGGAAGCAATTTTGAATCATAACAACAAATCATATTGTCTTTTCTACAAATATGAATTTCCTATATCATAACGAGTGTGTAATTTAGATACATGGAGAATGAAAGGCAATTAAAGTTTAAGCAGTAAAATTATTTGAATGGGAACAAAGAGTAAATAGCATTGTGATGCTTTTTATTTTCCTGTTTCACTAATAAAATAGGTAACAATTATCGTAACTAGATCATAAGGGTTATTTAAGGATTGTCTCTAGTCAACTGTACGTTTGAGTACCACATTTCTATAACAAAATTGTCAAAGAAATTATCTGTATTTTCCTTTTTCAAGTGTTGGCAAGAACAGTTTGACTGCTAAATTATGCAAATGATATTCTCTATGGAACTATGAATATTAACTTTCATTAGGTGCAGTTTATATAAACAAATGAAAAACATTAATTTTAGTAACTTCCTGTTATATTAGTTATTGAATAAATAGAATTTAAATACATTTTAATAGTGTACAATGGTTGTGAACCAGAAGAACAGATTATGTACTGACTTTTGCTAAAATAAGTAAACTGATTTGTGTATTTTTCAGTCAGCACTATTTTAATTGTCATTAAATAGAAAAGGATTTCAGTTTTATTTTTAATATCATTTAGTAGATGTACATGAAGCCAGGTGAATCATTTTCTATTACTGCGTGTTTATCTTATGAAGATGCAAGTTGGTTACTTTTCCAGGCCATTGCTTCTCCTGAACACTTTTTTTTAAAATATTTATGAATAAGTATTACAGATTTGTTAGTAAAAGTGTTTAATTTACTCATTTCTTTTTGGGGCATAAACCCATTAATATAGTTGTCATTAAACTTTGGGGACCCAGAAGATGAAGCAGCTTAAAGAGGACTAGTCAGATGTGATGGTTTTAAACCTATTCTCCCATTCAAATGTTTATCTGTCATAATCTATCATAAGCTTTTAAAGCTGCAAAGAGTTTACCACGTATTATCCAAGCCTCAACTTGTAAGAAAGACCTAATTAAGAGAAAGCATCCTTACCCCTTTCTGTCCTTTGAGGGGAAAGTGCAGAAGAATAAAGAAGACAGGCAGATTTCTAACCATGGAGAGGCTTTTGATGTATTTTCTCTAGAGTTGGATATATTCCCCCAAATATTGTAAAATGTAAGAAGAAAGTGTCAAAAATCAAATTGAATTTAGTCAAGTGATGTCACATCAAGCCCTTGGAGGTAAATTCAGCAGCCATTAACTGTTACTGGAATAATAAAAACTGTGGCAAACGTGGTGAGGTAAACAACATGCTCTTCCTCCATCACTGGTTTTGTTATCACCCAGAGAAGCCTTAATGACAAGGTGACTGCTTGTGAAAACTGCATTCGAAGTGCCTTGAAACGGAAGACAGTGTTCTCTCTCGAAACCCAAACGTGTTTTTAAAAGCTATTTAACTTTGTGTAGCACAAGAGGACAAGGTAAACACAGATTCTTTCAAGAGCCTTCCTTCCTTATCTGTCAGTGACTGATATTTTCAGTGTTCCTCTTGGGTTTGGCAGTTCTGATGCTGAGAAGTGATGTGTTGGGGCTGGAAATCCTGAGCTTTATTTTCAGTCAGTTCAGTGGGAGTAAACATGTAAATCAAGACAGGACCTTGTGGTTCTGAATGCAGTGAGTGGTTACAGACACGACCTCTTTCACCCATACCAATGTTCCATTTTAACTATCTATACCAACCATAGGACGTTATTTTTAAAGTCTGTGATGTAATGTGCTATTTTCTCTTAATATGTGTGATTTATTTACAGCATTTGTGTTTCTCATGTTGGGTAGATGTTTTCTTTTATTGTTTATATTATTATACTATAATCTTGAACATCCACTTGAAAGCATTCAAGGCCACAGGGGAACCAAATTGGAACGTTTTTACCCTTGCCAATTAAAATGCCTTATATTCCAGGAAAATTTCCCAGAACTTGGGCATTTCTATGTAGCCAAAATATTTTAAACATTTAATCTTTATGTAGTGGATATGTGTGTGGAGGGGGGAATTGTGGAGGTTGGATAACCATTATATCAAAGTTTCTTAAATTATTTGCCTGACTCCAAGTAAGGATGAATATGAAAGTAAGACATTATGATATGAAAGTTATACGAATATGAAAGTAAGACATTATGATATGAAAGTTATA
>NW_003852430.1:15472778-15489488 GCF_000181295.1 Otolemur garnettii
TTTTTTTTTTTTTGGCCAGGGCTGAGTTTGAACCCGCCACCTCCGGCATATGGGGCCAGTACCCTACTCCTTTGAGCCACAGGCTCTGCTGAAAATTTTTTAAAAACTTTAATAATATCCTGTTGAAATGGTAAAGAATCATAGACTACAACAGCTGGAAGTGAGTCTGAGGAGTCTCTTCTCTATAAATATAAATTCTGTAATGTGTGCATGTAAGAGGAATGGATCAGTGAGAACGTTCACAAACTGATGGACACGATGGATACTGCAATCTAAGCTTAGTCATTCCCATTTCTACGTTCTTTCTGTTTTGCATATTGCTTCAGGTGTGCTGAGAATTTTTATTCATAAAAACCATTTCTACTCAAAACCTGTTAACAGATAGTAGTATTCCACTTTTGAACTTCCAAGCATTAAACTATCTTTCTTGATATAATATTTTAAGAGCTGGTTTATAAATTATATCTCCATTCAGTTCTGGTGTAGCTTATACTGATTATAGATTCAGTTACCTAGATCTTTTCACCTTTATTACTTTTTAACCTCTTTGTGTCATATTATATGTTTCATTATATTAAAGTTCCACTTTCAGTGTAGTTATTTTTAAAATAAAACACTTCATAGCAGGAATTGTTTTCACTACCTTTATAAAAGATTCATAGAAGGAATTCTACTGTCTTCACTCACGGACACATCGTGGGTGTTTCCTCATCTACTTCCCTCTATCCGACACCTTCCAAGGGTGCAGTCGTATGTCATTGCTCTTCCTCAGAGAAGCCCCAGAGCAAGAGGGTGGCTCCACCATCATGGAACTCTCACTAACCCAGTGAGAACTCATGGAACTCATCCAGCAGTGAAGCAGACACACTCACTTTTTCATTCATAAAGTAGGATAGCACAGCACAGTTACCCAGACAGGCTTAAAGATCCCATCCAGATGTTATCCTGTCACCTTTGACACATATTATGGGCTAAACTTCGTTTAAAATGTTTACACATTTAATTTTTGCATTGATAGATTTATTAATATAGAAATGATTCTTCTTTCTATTCTCTTTGGTAGTCATATTTCACCTAGAATACTTGAAAAATATTTGAAGGCTTCATATTTTAATACAATTTTTTTTTTTTGCCTAGAAATACAAACATGTGAAATCACAAATTCATGTTACTTGTGAGACGCATAGAAATAGGAAAGATGTAAGGAATTTTGAGATCAATAAAAATTCATTTTTATGTAAATATAAATTTACAAGTAATACTTCAAATATATTTATGCAAGTTTAATGTTTAAATTATAATAGTTTAATTAGTCATGAGTATGATTTCACAGTATTTTTAAGTCATAAAAACGTGATAAATCAAACAACTGTCCAGAAAAGTATATTCTTTTTTTGGAGAATTATGTTCTTTTTTTAAAAAAAAATTTTTTTTCTTCAATTATTTCAATGATTTTTAAAAATTTACATTTTTTTATATTATAGGTGTTTTCAAGTGATGGGTTGGGGAAAAATTATTAAGGCCTTTTTAAAAATGTTATAAAAGAGATCAGCCTAGAAAAAACATCGTTTGGAAACACATAAACACAAAATTTGAAAATGTGTTTCGTTTATTCCTATGTTAATTAAAGATCGTCTGTAATTCTAAATGAAGAAATCTTGGTAAAACCTGACGTGAAAGGAGATGAGGTCATTTTAATCTGAGTCTTTGTTGTTAATACTTACACTTCCCATTAGAAAAATTGTAGTAAGCTTTGTGAATTACATTTCCTTTACTTTTCTTACCCTGCATACTCTGTAATCAGATTTTTTTCTTGTTGAGTTTTTGAGGACAAGAAACTTGACAAGTACATTTTTCATTTAACTTCTAAAGATATGTTCGAGTTTCATTCTTTCTTAATTTTAGCAGTTAGGTGATTTTTGGCATACGTAGGTTCACCTGACAAAATACGCCAGAGTTCGGAAAGGCTGATGTGTACAGAATGAAGTTGCCATAAGGAAAGTGGATCTTCTTCAATAAGTATCGTGTGCTAAATCAATATACGCTTTTTATAGAGCACAATTTATTCAGCATAAAACACATCATGCAGCTTTTGCCCATAGTGAAAAATATTAACCTTTCAATCCTCCCTGAAAAAGCATTTTCATAAAATTGCAGTGTTAATTCCATCTGAGGAACTCAGACAGATAACTTGTTTATACGCTATTACAATATCTGTAATTATTGCTGCAATGGAGTCTACAGTACACGTCTTTCTCTTTGGGCTGTATTATATATAGGGAAACTTCAATTCAAAGACCAAATGAAATCACCTGACAATTGTATTTGTTGTAGAAAATGGGAGGTACTATCTAATTCTCTAATATATGGCACTCAAGAATTTGTTTAAAATCCCAAGGACTCTTTTAATTGTCTTTCTATAAAGGAATGGCATCTGATATTTTAATGATTTTATTAGTTTACAGTGCTACCAACATTCAGAATGTTCCTGAAATGTGAATTTAGTGCAAGGATGTGTGGGTGAATTGAAAAATATTTTCACATTTTAATTTAAATAGTTGGATCAAAATTGTCAAAATAGTATGGAAATTTTAACTGATAAGTTGCAATGATTCTTTTCAAAGTAAGATATCTAATCTCTCTGGGGTGTGGTTAATTTTACTTCCAGTAATATATATATTTGAAAGCTAATCACATTCCAAGGATTCAGCTCACTTTTAATCATTACTATTATTTTCTGCATGAATCATATGAATTAGTAGAATCATGCCTCTGGTTCAAATTCATGATATTCTATTTCACTTGATAAATTTATCTTAATATTTAGGTTGACACATCTATAATCCAAAAATAATGTCATTTTATTTCTCATAGACAGTTGGAAATAAATTTGAAAACGTGCAAAGTCTCTAGCAAAGTTAAAGGATAGTCCTACCTTGAGGTTTTCAGTGATTATGAAAAAAAATTTCACTGAAACACAATAACTTATATAAACAATTATTTCAGAATATGCATAAGGCACATGCCATCAGGAAATAAGGAGAAATACCACAAAAAAATGTATGCAATAACATGCAATTATCTGGCCTTTTGATGTGAATAAGTAAAATGGTAAGCTGTGGGCAGTTTGCTTCTGTCTTTGGGCTCTGAGGCCAACCAATGTGGGCAGTAAGCAACCACATTTTTGATAGAGCGCCAAGGGGCTCTACTCATGGTTTTAAGTCATAATGTTAATCTGGAGATTTCCCATCTTTAATAGAGTAGAAGATGTCAGCTTTAACTTCTGAAAGAATAAATATAGTATAATAATCATTTTTGAAAGGTAAAATTGAAGTCATTTAAAACCATTTTGAGATTTATTTTAGTTAGGCTACCCTGTTTTCTTCTTGTGGTTTAAAGTTTTGCAAACTGGAGATTTAAAAGCCAGCCTTATCCTAAACTCTAAATAATCCTATTTAGAGAAATGCAGCAGTGTTGTCCTGGCAAGGTTCTCACTAGACCTGTTTTAATGGGAAATAACTGTCAGTGACTAACCACGCATCCTAAGAATTTCATTATGCGAAAAGTTAAGGTTGTAAAGCTGTGGGCTAATCAACGTCAAGAAAAAATACTTAAAAGTTATTATCATTTCATAATAGTTAGCCTAGCATCATTTAAATCTGTTTTTATTACAAGTCTAGATAATTTTGCATTGTTTTAAGGTTTAATTACAAAGTACAACCAATTACAGTATACTTGATTTACTCACACAACTGACTGAGGATGAACCCGGAGTCCCCACGCCAGAGACAAAAGGCAGAGAGCCGTGATTTTAGCTTTTCTATATTTCATATAGATTTCTATAAATGTAACTCACATTTTCTCTGTAACTTTTTTCCAGTTTCCCGTTACTCTCACATAGAATTTCACTGTGTAATACTCTTTTGACTCCTTACATGTTGTCAAGTTATTAATAAATTTCTGAACTACATTTCTCCATTAAACCAGCTCCTAATTGTAATAATAGTCACCGTTTATTGTTTCTGAAGTCAACATTTTCAGTGCAAATATGTGTCATTGCTTAATTCACATGGCTATACTTTAGGGATTGAGTTTGTCTAAATTACTTACACAAAATGAAACATCTGAAATTTGAGTGCTAACGCTACGATTAGAACACAGACCCTTAGCCACAAATTTCAGACTCTTTGTATTTATCTCTTAGACTGCTAGTCTGTTCTTGAACACACGATTAAGTTACATTTTTACTTCATTTGTAAAGTGTTAGTGTTTTTTTTAATCAAGGATAATAGTCCACATAAATCATTGCAGTGCAAAAATCTGTCAGCAAATGCTTTTATAAACGCAGAAAGGAAGTCAGCAGCCCAGTGACTCCGAGATGTCTACATTTTCATTCACTTTTACATCTTTAATGCCTCCTGGCAGAAGTATCAATGCATCGGCCACCAAAAATAATGTTTTAAGCACGTGCACACACCTTAAAAATCTTAGCACTGGTTTCTGTGGTGAAGTAGTCTGGGAAATTGAGAAAAGATCAGTTGTTGAAAATAAACTTGGATCTCATACAACATGGGTATACGCTTTTGAATAGTTTTCTCCGCATGCAACTGTGCCCTTAGCTCTTTTTTCTCCTTCATTTATAAAAGGCACGGTTTGGAAGCGGGTTGCTTACAATGGAGTCTGAGTTAAAATAACTCATACTTCGAAGGCTATAATTCTTGTCCTCTGAGCAGTAGTCCCTGCTACCAAGGAGACTAATAAAGGCTTAAGTGGAATATCTGTCTTTACCTATGAAAATTAAAGGGTTAAAAGTTGCATGACTCCTTTTTAGAACTTAAGAATTTTATATACCTGGTTCAGACGTAGCCATCAGAAACAGAAAGCTCATCTTTTCCTTTGGGAAGCCCATTTTTAGGACTGGCCAATATTCATGAGAAGCTACTGGTAGAAATTAATAAAAACATATCCCACAAAAGAGTGGCTACTTATCAATTCAAACCATTGTTAGGGGACTGCTGTGGGTGGAGGAAGTTAACTGGGCGTGTGCATGCCTCTGGACATGTGCATATCTGTGTGCATGTGAAGGGCGCAGACTTGTTCTCTATATATGTACATGCAACAGTTGATGAAACTGAAAACATTCTCCACAGTTAAATTTGGCTTCACATAATTATTTGTGAAGGGAATTGAAAATATCTTGTATCGTGTGAAGAAATAGGGTGTACTTATCTTCTGTTACTAACATCTGTGTTCCCCATTCTGTGTAATCTGAATCATGTTCATCTTCCGATTAACAGTTACAAGTATTGTATATTCTGCATTTTGTTTAGTTTATGAATCATGTGTTATTTATAAATTTCATTTAATTGAAGTCATTTCAAAAAGCATTAAAAATCTTAAACCATTCAGTTCCCACGAGATGCTTCATGTGTTTTAATAGGCTTCCATTGTGTGTTTTTGCAGCAAGCTTAGTAGTGGAGGAGCGAGCAAGACAGATGAAAATGAAAGTGCATCGATTTAAGCAGTCGACAGGGTCTGGGTCTAGTCAAGAACTTGATCGCGAGCAATATTCCAAGGTAAAATTAGTAGTATGCACCCAATAGTTTCCTTTTAAAAATGTATAGTGGATGTACCAGGCAGGATTAGCCAGCTCCACATTATATACGAGAAGTTATCAGTAAATGGTGGTTTTGCTTCATCATTTCTACCAAAGCCTGAAAAAAACTCTTCCTCTCCTTATATTTTCATAAGATATAACTTTATTGACATATTAGTTAGTAATTTGTATTTAATACATTTTCTAAAAAGAAAATATGTAAATATTGATATTAAAATCAATTATGGATTCTCATAGTCAACTTGCATAAATAACATATTTGAAGTTTTTTTTGCTTGAATATTATTTGAATATCACTTTAAAATATTAAGATACATATTTATAATCTTTAATACTATTTTGGGTTGATATTGACTATTGAGATTTGTTAGTGAATGACAAATACTATGTGATGTGAGATTTATTATCTGTCTTTACTAAGTAACTGATTTCAAACTATTAAAGACTAAAATTTACATAGTTTCAAATGCCAGATCATATTTTAATATTATTTTCTAAATAAAAACTAAGAGGTTATACACTGTTAATTAATAACTTTCATTAAATTATCATAGAATTGTATGTTCCATGAATTAATTTTACACATACTATCTGGTTCATTTAAAAATCTTTTGTAAAACCTTCTACAAAAGTAGCTGAAGCCATTATACGACAACATTTGTTATAATTTGATATCAAGAAGCTCTTCTGCAAGCATTAGAAATCAGAAGTAATCAATATCATTAGCTAAATCAATATTGTTAGCTTAAAATATGGATCTAGAAAACCCACTTACTTTAAACAATAGAGTAAAGATGTGACTAATACAAAAAAAAATAGAAATGTCTACCACATGTAATTTATCATTCAGACTCCCCTAGAGTCTTGAATATTGGATACAGTGTATCAGTATACACCTTAGGTTAGTTGCTGAAAGGTTTCCAGCTGAGACTTGCGAGGAGTCATTGTGATTCAGGGATGCTCAGTTCCCTAATAGTGTCTGAAACAACTTTCTGAGAAGTTAAATCAATAAAGCAAAGAAACAAAACTTAGTAAGCAAAATATCCTGGTGTCCGATAGAGCTACCAATTCCAGCTCTGGGCAGGGAGAGCTTCTATGCAGCTCATTCAGCTTACTCGTCTGTCTTCTTCATGGATAGATCATCATCTTTTTTGTTTTGTTTTCTTTTACTACAAATGCAGTAAGAGTTAGGAGGCAGGATACTTATTCAGGCTTTTCTTTTTGCTCTGCAGTTGTATGCAATTATTTGAAAGGTTCTGTCAAAGGGAAATATTTCACTAAGGCTGTAAATGTTTTATTGGTTTCTTAGCATTGTGTCAAAAGATGAGGTCAAATAGGACAGCCAGGGGAGGTAGGGCCAGTGTAGGAAGAAAGAGGTAAGTGAGGAATCAGGATGAAGTATTAAAAGTCTTTCTGGATCATTCTGAAGTAGGATTCTAATCATTAATCAGTTGATCAAAAAAAAAATTTATAAAATGAAGTGCTCAGAAGTGTAAACCGCCACGAATGTTTATAATAAACCAAAAGCAGGTTTATGTTGTTCCCGAATCCAAGTTCTCTGGTTTAGAACATGTAGAAGTTGAAAATGCCTCAAAATAATCTTCTACTTCAGCTTAACTTAGTTATCAAAGTTATGAAAGCTGAAGCTCAGAAGAGAGAAGATGATTTGTTAAAATTGTTATGAAAATGAAGCAGAGCATCACTAGAGGGTGAAGTCTACACCACCTTATCTGGGACTTAAGTACCACTTTTTTTCGGCTGCTGCTTATATGAAACTTGCCTATTACTCAGTCTTGATTCAGAGGTCCCCAAATGGCTTTTGTTTATGTACAATTAAATTAGCACCCCACCCTCTTCTCTCCGTCCTTGGCACAGTTTCCCTTTTTCTTTTTCTCTATCTCATTACATTTGAATATTTAAAAGCCCTGTTACTCTCAAATACATTACTGTTGCTCATACTGTATAAATTGATACTGCTATACTAAAAATTATAATCACTTATAAAATAAATAAATGTGAGATCAAAAATATACACTTTAAGAAATTGGAAGAATATAGGAGAGAAAATATGTAAGGTAAAATAGCAAATGATTAGCTTCTTTGTATGTGCCAACAAAAAGAAAAATCTTCCCCCCATCTCTAATATTTATATTATGAACTAACTCTTAGACTAGAATTTTTAATAGTTCTCACTAGCCATTTTAATGAAGTCAACCCTCTCTCAATACTTGAGAAATTATATTTTAGTGTTTTTGATCTCTTTACACCAAGCAATTTTATAATTTTCACAAAGCTCTATTATCCTTTGCTGTAATTGAGAGACAGTGCCATCATAAATTTAATACAAATTAAATTATTAACTTTATTATTTTAATGACTCTTTTTTAATATCTTAATTCATTTTGAATGAAGCAATATACCTTCGTTGAAAATTCTGCCAAGTTAGAAAAGAGTTAAACATTCTCAAAATACTTCTAACCAACCACTAATAGAACTAGATTTTTCTCAGGGCAAAATATTATCAGATGAATGTAATTCCTGAGGTGTTTTTTTAAATCTTGTATATCTTTCAAAAGACTAAATGCCCCTAACATTCGTCCTGAATATGGAATTAGCACTAACTTTGCTTTTGAAAAAACAAAACTGCTTTGGTATCCTTGAAATGTGTCACCAGGCTATTTTTTTCATTGAGGTTATACAGAGTCGCATGCCTTCATGATGAAGTGGAATTCATAATTGCAGGGTGAATTCACATTTAGGCACTCACATCTTAAAGAGTGCTTATGTTTCTGTAACCCAGGAATGGCAACTAAGATTGATGTGATGGGTTTTGTAGGTAGCTGCGTTTTATTTTTATAGTTCTATAAATAGTAGCCCTATTATTAGAGATTCCCCCGTCATTAGTGACTTATTTCCCTGTTGTATAATTAGTATAAATTCTTCCTGAGAATAGTATATTTCTCAGCATATAATTGATGTATTTCCATTAAAATATTAAATTGTTAAATAGAGAGTTTAACAGATCATACTTGATGTAATGTTAAAGTGGTTAAATTTTTAACATATTTTTTTAAAATGTAATAGTAAATATATTACTGGTGGTTAAATTGTTAACATATTTTTTAAAAATGTAATATTAAATATATTTATAAAGTAAATATAAAAATATTCAAATAACCAATGTGAAGGAAACTGTGATATCATGTCAGAGTGATAGATTGTTCTTTATTTCAGTATAGAAAAATTTATTATGACGTATAAGTCTTTAAATCCCTCACTTTATCTGGAATAGTAAAAGTCTATACACAAAAAAGGATGGGGAGGAGATGATTTAAGAAAAGGAAGATTTCTTTAGTTAAAGAAATATTTTCACATATACTCACATACTTTTTATATGCTTTAGTCTACCTTGCTTAATATTGACAATTCCTAACTTAGTGGATCATCTCCTCTGAGTGTCCACAGAAGGTTAAACAAACCTCCTGTACAGCTAGGTAAATCTTTAGGTATTAGACCCCAGTTGTTTTTATATTCTCCATGGACAAGTTATCATTTCAATACATTTGAAAAAAGTATAATAATTACATAGTATATCTTTTTAACACAGTAGTTTTAAAAAATCAACAGTATAGCAGTTGAGTTTGTCAGCAAACGTGTTACATTCAAGTCCCACTCATTGAACTATTAATCTTGTACCATATCTACTCTGCAAATTACATACAGTTCTGATTGAAATGAATTATGTCGATAAGGGTCATGGTATTAGATATGACAGAATTTGCTGATCAACCATACTGTCACATTTTTCTCAGAATGTTATATTAAATTGTATTAATTTTAGATCAGATATGAAGTTGTACAGATATCCCAGTTCTGGGTAGATGTGTAATAACACATATGAATTTCCTTTGGATTAAAACCAGATGGCTTTCAAAGATAAATCACTTGATCATGAGAAAATCCTTTGGAAAAATAACTTTATAGTTATTCTGTATATTGAGAATTGATTTTATGCTTGATATAAAATTATCTGACCAATGCATACAGATGAGAGGTGAAGAATTAAGACTAGGGTGGTGCCTGTGGCTTGAAGAAGTAGGGCACCAGCCCCATATGCCAGGTGATGGGTTCAAACCTATCCCTGGCCAAAAACTGCAAAAAAAAAAAAAAAGAAAAAAAGGCTCGGTGCCTATGGCTCAAGCGGCTAAGGCATCAGCCACGTACACCTGAGCTGGCAGGTTTGAATCCAGCCTGGGCCCGCCAAACAACACTGACGGCTGCAACCAAAAAATAGCCAAGCAATGTAGCGGGTGCCCATAGACCCAGCTACTTGAGAGGCAGAGGCAGAATTACTTGAGCCTAGGAGTTGGAGGTTGCTGTGAGCTATGATGCCACAGCACTCCACCCAGGGTAACAGCTTGAGGCTCTGTCTCAAAAAAAAAAAAAAGAATTAAGACTAACATTTAAGTATGTTACGCCCAAACTTCTTTCATATGAGGGATTATTAAATAAATATGAGATCTTCCACTAGGATTATTTTAAAACTACTATTGTCTGGTCAAGTGCAGTGGCTCATACCTGCAGTCCAAGCCAAGGGAATTGACCACTTGGGACCAGGAGTTCAAGACTAGCCAGGCCAACATAGTTAAACCTCATCTCTACAAAACATTAAAAAGTTCAAACAGGAATCAGGTGTGGTGGTGTGTGATTGTAGTCTCAGCTGTTGGAGAAGCTAAGGCAGGAGGATGGCTTGAGCCCAGGCATTTGAGGTTACAGGGAGCCATGATAACACTACTGCGCTCTAGCCTGGACAACAGAGCAAGATCTTGTCTTGAGAAAGAAATGCTGTCTTGTACTTTGGGGAGTACATATGGATCCAGATTTTAGCATCAATTAATTTGCTATTTAAAATGTACTAGTAAAATGGAAGACAGTTTGGACTCACTGAAACAACTCTGATATGGAATATCAGAGGATCAATGACCTTTTCTACAAGTTTAATAAACACTTGATATTTTAACACTTTTATCACTCATTGATATAAAATTACATTGCCCGGTAAGAAACTTCAGTACCCAAGTATGTAGCTGTGTGTTCTTTTGTTTTATATAAGAAGTCACAATGTCTTACCTTTAATTATCTAAGAGAACCACTGATATATTAGTTACATCAAAATTATATATAATTATGTAACCATGAAAAAAGTAATACATAAGCTATTCCCTGCGTGCTCTGTCAGAATACGGCAGGGACGTAGAAAGAAGAGCAGATTCGCTGCTTTGACAAATGTGCATGTTTTTATCTTTTACCTGATGACTCTCAGAATTTTAGGGAATCAAAATCACAGACAGATTTAAAGATATGTTTAAATGTAAGATATGATTTGTAGTGAAATTTTAATAGGAATCCCCTATTTCACTTTGGACATATAGTTAATATAATAGTTCAAACTTAAAATTGGCAAGTGAAAAAAAGATAAACTCCAATCATTGCCTACTTTACTTAGTTTATATCAGCCAATTTTTGTGAAAATTTGTATTTTTTTGAAGAAATCTGAGAGATACAAGATGATGTCTTAGAAAATATGTAAGTAAATTATGGCCAGGAGTGGTCGCTCATGCCTGTAACGCTGGCGTTTTGGGAGGCCAAGACAAGATCACTTGAGATTGTAAGTTTGAGACCAGCCTGGGCAATAACTCCATCTCTACAAATTTTTTTTTAATTAAAACAATAGTATGTAGGTAAATTAAATAGTTTTAGAAACAATCAACAAGTATAGATAGAGGAGAGCAGACAGTTCAGGTCAAACGTCTCTTAGCTGAATAACTTGGAACGAGAAGTATTTTGGATTTCATACGTTTTTCAGGTTTTGGAATCCCTCTATTGTATACCAGATGAATATCCTAATCTGAAAATCCTAATCTGAAAAATTTTCAAGGGACATTTATTTTGAACATCGTGTTGGCACTGCAAAAATTTTAAATTTTGGAAAATTTCAGATTTAAAAATTTTTCATATTAAGACTACTCAATCTGTACCACAACTAAAACAGAAGGTGAACAAAACAGGCGATTATGAAAACAAAAAAGAGAGTGAGAGAAGCTGGTGTACTAGAAAAAATTAATAATTTTGAGGTTTTAAGTATGTACAGATAATTCAGTGAACTTTCCATCCAAGCATTTCATTTTTGTTGTTTAATTTATAATTCAGTCATCTTGTGCCATTTTTTGCCATTCCGAGGATGTCTTATTTTTAATTGGAAGTCATACGATGTTAGCATCTGGATTAGTTTCGACTCCACACCTCCCTTCGTTATACAAAGGTGTTGTACCTTTATTTGGTGTAGTCGTTAATCTCACCATCTGTGTCTCCTTTTTCCACAATCCAATGATGGAGCTCACGCTTTCTTGTTTTTAATCTTTAGTATAACATACATAGAGATCAGTACAGAAGCTGTGATAACGTCTCTGCCAAATCATCAGATAGTGATGTCAGTGATGTGTCCGCCATTTCCCGAACCAGCAGTGCCTCACGCCTCAGCAGCACGAGCTTTATGTCAGAGCAATCTGAGCGGCCCAGGGGTAGAATCAGGTGAGTCGGCAACACTGTTTATATGAACTGGATCTTTACCCACAGTATAAAAATGTAACTAGCCTTCTGACTGAATATTCCTTCTAGAATAGAGTTTAGCTCAAGTATAAGAACTATCTAATTAAACTAACCAGGTGGGTTATACGTTTATCAACAGCTGTGCAGTATCACCCTTAGAATGTTCAGTGCTGTCTACTATCAGGTAGACGCATGGTCATGATTTTAGAGATTTCCTAGAGTCACATTTACAGGAGTTTCTTCTCCTGTGAATAAATCTACAGAGCATCCTTTAGGACAACATCAGAAAGCTTGTTCACTAACGGGCCAGAGAGGATGTATTTTAGGCTTTGCAGGACGGTCCCTGTTGCTCCAGCGAAGCCACGTCCTTGTCATGTGAACTCTGTGCAGGTAGATGATGACTGCCCCATTCGTGTGTCTGCCATTTGTCCCCCTCTGCTTTAGTCCCATGATGGTCGGTCTGCTTTCAGCATAGGCTATAGCACACGGGATAACAAAATACGTGTCCTAGGTTATCTGGTGTGAGTTGGAAGACATTTCATCAAGTTTGCTCGAGTCACCAATAGTGCTCTTGTGCTCTTACAAGGCAAATTCCTTAGTGAAAGGGAAAAGACCTCAGATACCCAAGGGCGACATCTACAGTAAAGCATGTAATTAGGACGTGGCATGCTTCGTGTTTGTTCTTAACTAAGTTTTTAGACATCAATGTTTTATTGAAGGGATTTTATGGTTGAAAGGCCCAGTAAATATAAATGTTAAAAACAGGACCAAGTACCTTTACAATACTCCGAAAGTCTGATGTGATTGCACACTTGGTGAGGTACGATAGTGAAATCTGTCCTTCCTTCTGTATTTCCCTGTGCCTAGATTATTTTTGAGGCAAATTTAGTCATCTCGCAGTTATTTAATAATTTCACATTCCAATCATCTCCACAAGCAATTTCAGTTGATAAATATTTAATAGCAAATGTTTATACCTCTACTTTGGGTGTTCTCAGCATGTGGTTTTAACAGAATATAAAATTCTGTAAAATTTTAGAAAGTATTATAATAACTAATTAATGTATTCATATTGACCTGCTTAAGATCAAGGGGTAAGAAACATTATAGTAGATTCCTTTTTGTGGAATTTTAAAGAAGTTATTACATTTCAAAACCTCTGAAATTTAGTAAAGAATATCATCCAACAGGGCGTTAACCAAGGACCTTCATTTTTTTAATCCCAAAAAACAACTTACCAGATAATTATAAAACCATAAATCTTGAATTAAATTTTATTCATATCCACTGTAGAGCCAAGTGCCTTTTGCATCCTACACTTCAAAGTATTACGCTTAATAGAAATTACATTCCTACCCAACTGCACAGAATAACTTATGAGCCAATTTTCATTCTCTTGACATTTCAGGATACTAGGATTCTTTAAAAAATTATAGTCAGGAAAAATGTGGTTACATGACTTTTTTTAGGAAGAAAACAAAGAAGCTTTAGGTAGCTCAATAACAGTGAAGATAATTTTATACAAAGGAGGAAAGGACAAGAGGAAACCGCATTTAAGTGTAACGGAGCCAGTGTTACTTTGTGGGGAAAATGCCAACGCAACAGATCAGCACTCCTTATAACTACACTGTGAAAAGATGCCAAGGACAGAGAATTGCTTGCCTTCTTGATTCTTACAATTTTTCTTATTTGTGAAAATAGCAGAGAGAGGGGTGACCTAAAAAGAGTACCAATAAATTTCTTAGAGATACATCAGTTTTTTCTAGGCACTTCTCTGTTTTCAGCTCTATCCCTTCTTTGTGGTTTAAAACCTTTATACACAGAGTTTGGTTTATAAGCGAATTGTGTAAATTTAGGCACTGAAGGTAGTGCTAAGCAAGGTTCCCTTAAGCTAACGCAAAGAGCTGCTTTGCTTATAATCCCCTTCTTTATGTCGGTGATTCTCCAGGCTTCAGACACATTAGATAGTCTAGAATAATTAGGAGGAGTAGAGAAGAAATAAGTTGTGTGAAGACAAATCTCTGGGCAGTGACATCCTAATTATCCTTTCACATATATTATTCACCCCCCATCTCACAGAGGCACCTGCCCACATGTGTACACACACACGTCACAGGGTTGTTTGCTTATTACATCATCATTCCTGTGCTAATAACCTCAGAGAGGATAGTTTCAAATGGAAAAAAAAAAATACCAGAACAAAATGTCAACAGTACAAAATCATCAGAATGCTGTGTCTTGCTGGCGTAGAACAAAGATCGCAGGCTCTTTAGCTGTAAACATCCCCTGCCCTCATAACTGACAGAGTGAAGAATAATTATTCTCAATATAGAATTGTTTCTTATATTTTTAGTAACTGACATCTGAATAAACGTTACAGTTGTCTTTATTAAAGTTCACGGTTAAAAGAGGAACAAGACATCATTATGCTGATAGAATATATTTACATGTAAGTGACAAGAAGCAACACACTTTTTAGTTCCTATCATGTGTAAAGACTTCATTATTTTCCAAAACTAAAGTACAAACTTACAACAAAAAAGGATTTGAAGTGCATTAATGTACATAGTTACCATTCAATAAAAAAAAAAAAAAAGGATTTGAAAGACATTTAAGCCTTCTGTAAAATGTCTTGTGCTCTGAAAGTCAACCAAGTACCCAGTTTTCTCAAGAAGAACTTTAAAAAGAAACCATATAATATATTCTTATCTTTACTATATAAAAATTATGCAGATATTTTCCCTGTTACATAAAATGTATGTAGTTGTTTAAAATACCAGTGTTTTCCAAAACATTGCTTGCTACATGTTCCTCTTACTACACATTATTGTAGTTTTTTTTGTTGTTGCGTATTTTTTTGAGACAGAGTCTCACTACATCTCCCTGGGCAGAGGTGCTGTGGCTGTCACAGCTCACAACAACCTCAAACTCTTGGGCTTAAGCGATTCTCTTGCCTCAGCCTCCCAAGTACCCAGAACTACAGGCACCTGCCACAGCGCCAAGCTATTTTTTTGTTGCAGTTTGGCTGGGGCTGGGCTCGAACCCGTCACCCTTAGTATATGAGGCTGGCGCCCTACCCACTGAGCCACAGGCACCGCCACATTATTTCACTTTTTTAAGACGTGCTCTCATTAAGTGACTTACTAATCTTTATTTCATCATGTACCAAATTTAACTTGATTCCAGAATGCTGTTTTCCATAGACATATCTGTTAATATTTTGCAGGGTTCTTGAGTGCATTTTGGAAAAATATCTTTTAAATAATTAGCACTCTTTTGCCTAAAAGATGAAAAAGCTATCAAATTCACATCCAAAAGTCTACTTGGGGACAAAATTAAACATAAAATGTGGGGAAGTTGAAAAATATGAATGCATATGGATAATCAATCTCTAAAAAGATTATTTTCAAAGATTCCTAAGGATTCTCAGACCGTATCTTGAATATTTTATGCTCAGGATAGTGATGATTATACAACAAATACCTTGTCCTCTGAGAACTGCCTCTAGTGGTGATATGGCAGTTCTGTGTGTGAGCTGAAAACTGCCATCCCCCTGCTGGCTGCCCTCATCACTGGCAGCCTGCTCCACCTGGAAATGGATCACGTGGTGGTTTTTCCATCTGGATTGACTGAACAGTTCACTCAAAATGATCTAAAACCCATCTGTTTCCAAAGTTCAAGGACACAGGAAAGCTATTAGAGAAAAAGAAAATGGACTATAATGTTTGTATTAGAGAAGTTAATAAATTACCTTTGGGGGACATAATACATTCAGAGGTATTCCAAAAATTATGTTATGGTCACAAAATTGGGGATGATTCTCACAATACAAAATCAACACTTGCTACATCCGAACGATAAATACTGACAAAGATTTGAGGTTCCTAGTTTTCAGATTTGTTCTGCGTGTGTCTTATAGTTTGAACTTTGTATTGGTTTCAATATTCCTAAAAGAATGTGTTTGCCTCCAAATAAAAAACAGTCACAGTGTGTATCAGTAGATGTGGCATAATTAATAATAAAAGGCACATATGACAGAAGCCGAGGAAAAATGATGTTATGTTTATTTTTATATCTAAAGAAGATCTTCACTCTGAAAAGAAGCTAATTTTCATGGACTCGCTCTGAACTTACCTTCATCTTTATCATGTATCTGTTTCTTCAGAAACAGACAAATTTTAGGTATTATATACAAAGTTAAGTTTTAAAATAAAGTGCAAATGCAAACCTAAAATTACTCTCAGATATTAAATAATTTTAGGAGCTTTGTCAAAACCAACATTTTTTTCAGTAGCTGTTAAGTTTGCAGTGTACATTCTCCTGGATTTGCCAAAGTTGGCTTCTAGAGCTGGATGGATTTTAATAAACAAATTTGAAGGAAAAAATAATTGATCCAGGCTTGGTGCCTGTAGCTCAAGCAGCTAGGGTGCCAGCCACATACACCAGAGCTGGCGGGTTCGAATCCAGCCTGGGCCTGCCAAACA
>NW_003852430.1:15490111-15496111 GCF_000181295.1 Otolemur garnettii
AAAAAAAAAATCTGGCATTTGATGTCAGTAGGCATAACAATTGATAAGCTTATACTGAAGGAAATGTTCTTGTATTTATTTGAAGATTTTAAAACAGTATAGGTTAAATTACTTGATATTTTAAGTCATGATAGAGAGCAAAGATATAAGTTAAAATATCTTCTAGAAAATCAATCTTGAAATTACAAATATGTTTGGAAAATGTGATTTGAAAACATTTCAAATGCCTGTTATTTCACAATTGTTCTTCAGTTTGATAAAGGACTATAAGATAAAATCTTTGGATATTTTGTGATAGTATATTAAAAGCACTTGTAAAAAAATATTTGCTTATAATAGCTCAAAATAAATGAAACTTTTATATGTCTACCTATTGTTATGCCTACTGGCATCAAATATAATTAAGAGTGAGTAAAGGGGATTGTTTTTATTTTATTTTAGCTATCCACACCTAAGTTTGCATGCGTACACTTCGTACTATAGAAAAATAAAATTTACTGAGATTTATTAAAGTACTAAAAAGGAGAAGAAAATATCATGGAAATTAGATGAGAAGACCAGATAAATCTGAACTTAGTGAAAAATACTGAATATGTGAGAATAAAATCTGTTTCTGTGATTTTCTAATATCTCCTTTCCTTGCATCTTCTCAGTTTAGTTCAAGGTCAATAAGCTAATGTCACAATTATTTCCTGTGAATAAATTAAAGCTATAAACCAGAGATGGCAAAAATGTGACATGTGCATCTTAAAAAGATTTTACCTTTATGGTAAATACATTTATGTATTACTAATATTTGACACTTACTAATATTTGACTAAGATAATTATACCATATATCAATTATTACACCATCGCCATCTTTGTGACATAATGAAAATACTGCCTGAGTTACAGATGTCACACAGTATTGACAAAAGCCAGCTAGGAACTCTTTGACAGATGAATAGCCTTTTCTGATTAGAGTCTTCCTGGCAAACCGTTTGAGACCGCAATTTATGTGAAGCACACTGACACAGTCTGCGACCCCTCCAACATGCTTCATTTGGACCTTTGCGCTCTGCCGGTTTACTATAGATTTACTAAAATACATTTAGTTCAGTTCTGGGAAGCTCAGTGGCATATAATATAAATGCTTATGATATACCAGACAATGAATATCACTAAGTTTTAAAAATTTAATAAAAACTAGGAATACCTTAGGTACCAGGAACCTTAGGTACCATCTTACCAAGTGGAGTTATTTGTGAAAAACATCATTTATAATTAGATCTTAGGGACCACTAACTTTGGGATAGAATTTTAAAAGTACATTGTAACATTTATCTGCAGAAATCCCTGTAGCTTTATTTCTTTTGTTAGAATTGAATTAGATTGGTTTTCTGTAAGAATTTGGGTTCTTTTTCTTAAACCTGTCATTTGACCATTTTATAACTAATATAGCCATAAACATCCTTAATATGACTGTGGTCACTGCAGTACTTCAAAGACACAGGGTCAAATAGGTGGCCTGGAGGAAGTCCTCACGTGCTGTAAAAGTGGCTTTATTTATATTTGCGTGGTGGAGAACCAACTGCTGACTGTAAACCTACCTGCATTATGTAGATTAGTGACTAGTAATGTTAATGGCTCCCAGCCATCAGCTGGGTTTTCAACATCCAATACCCAAAGAATAGGTACTTGTGCAACAATTAAACTATTATTCAGAATGGGTCCAATATCCTTTCAGTCTGAACCAGTGCTTCCCAAACTTGACCTATTCCACGTGGTGTTTCCCAAATTTTCTTGTAACTGCTCTACGCTTGTGCTATTACATGTTTAAATAACGTTATAAATATAGTGACTGATTAAGTATCTTTTGTGTGTACCAGGTGTTAAGAGAGGTGGTTTACATGCAATGATTACTGCTAAACAGCCCTATCGTGTAATTGTTAATAATCGAATTCTACCGAAAAAGAGAAAGATGAAACACACTTCATTGAATTTCTATCACCAGTAGGTGGCAGAGTCATAATTGAGAGCCTGCCAGCCCACCTCAGAAACACTTTCTCCATTTAACCTAAACTTTTTATGGTAGTTTATAGTGTGGAACCTCCATATTTGACGGTCTCCCTACACTGACCATCTCCTTAACTTGACCTGATTTCCATAGACCAGACATCCACCTGATGTACTCAATACACATTCCTTCTATTGACCAGCTCTGTATGTTGACCGGTTTGTTACAGTCCTTTGGGTGGTCAACTTTCAGAGGTTCTACTGTGTTTAGATTATGCAAAGGATATAAATAATGATAATAATAATAAATGCTCACGTACCTACCAACAAGCTTAAAATGTCAGCTATCCCCATTATACCAGAATCCTTTTGACCTCTTTCTTCATGTCCCGTCCAACAACATCTCACTGATCTGAATGCTAGTTTGTCTTTTGTCGAATTTTTACAAATTCTATGCCTGTTTCTAGCCTACGTTCCATGGATCTAATGTCTATTCCCTGTACCGATGCCACTTCATTGTAATTAATATAGCTTGTTGATATACCTCATAATATCATAGTCGTATAAGGCTCCCATCTCATCTGTGTTCTTTGTGAGGAGGACCGTCTGTTTCTGTCCTTTGTTCTTACATTCTAATTTTAGAATAACTGCATTAAAGTCTCTAAATACATGTGATTTGTAATTATATCAAATGTACACATTGATTTAGGGAGAGTCAGCATCTGTAGAAAATTGAGTCTACCAACATTGTAGGATTCAACTAATTTTTTTCATATATTTCAGTGAAGTTTTAAAATATTCTTTAGAAAGCTTATGCATAGCTGTTGTAGATATGGTCATACATATTGTATATTTTTTATGCTATCATGTAGTACCTTTTTTCTTTATCTTTTCTGCATATTACCCTTTTATAGGAATAAGATACATTTTTCTGTATTTTCTCATTCTATATCATTGAAGTCCAACATTTTTCTTGAAATGCTGCTTTACCTCTGTCCAACCAATTTTGGTTTGTGATATGTTCAGTTTTGTTTAATTTTAAGTATTGAAATTTCATCAAATTTTTGCTTCTTTTGTCCACTAATCACCTAGAAGTACTTTTTAAATTTACAAATATGTGGAGTGTTCAGATAAATTTTTATCTATTTCTAACTTAATTGCCCTAATAGCAGTGTGATCAGAGTATTTGGGGAGGTATTTATTACATGAATGTTTTTTGACATTTGATTTATGGTATATTTTTGGTCATTTTTATCACACATGTTTTTAAGAAGAATGCGTGTCTCTGAATGTGAAGTCAGAGGGATCCGTACATCCAACACCGGGAGCTCATTATTCACACTGCTCAAAACTTCCTTTCCCACACTCACTCACATCACTTTTGCCTTTGATTTGATATTCACTCAGAATGATCAGTTAAAATGTCTTCAACTTTGGGAAGGATCTGTCAACTTCTGTATTATTCTGTCCACTTTTTCTTTATATGAAATTATTTAATCAGGTTCAAATTGAGAATTCTTTTATCTTCTTGATGATTTAACTCTTTCATGATATACTAAGTCTCTTTATGCCTAAAAGAAATATTTGTTTTAAAGTCTATTTTGTCTTATATGAGATCTCCGACTTCTTTAAATTAGTCTTCAAACTTAACTGTTCACATCTTTTTACATGAAGCTTTCTATGACCAATGTGTTATCTCTTATAAACAGCATATAGTTGGATTTAAATTTTTTCTTGCAATCTCGCAATCTCTATTATTTAATTCCTAGCTTGCTGATTATATTTACTTTAATTTGTGACAATTGGAATTATTTATACTGTCTTATTTTATGCTTTAATTTTTTTATTCTGTTCTTTTCCTCCCCGGGATAGCCAATCAGACTAACCTTACTGGTGTTTAACTGAATTATTTTTAATTCATTCTCTTCTCCACTACTCTAGGAATTATACTATTGCTAGTATATATAATTTTCTACTGGCTAATTTAGTGTCTGATGTGTATGTACTCAGTTAAGTAGTAAATCTGAAGTTAATTAGCTCTACCTCCTCCTGGGGAAAAAAAGACCGTCATACACTTGAGCTCTTCTGCTAATTCCTCGGCCATTACATTTTATTTATTTATTTATTTATTTATTGTCCACTGTTTTAACTATGGGCTATTTTCTCCTATTATTGCACACTGTTTTTCTCTTAAATGCTTTATATTGACCCACACATTTTGTAGTTTCTTTGCCAACCATTTTTAGTGCATCCTCAACCTTCATTCCGGGGTCATTCTCCTTATTCCTAAAGAACACACATTAGAAAGGCCACCCGTGAGGCTCTGGGGGAGCCTAGACTGAGATACACAGTTTTCCTTGTCAGTCTTCTAAAAGGGTCTTGGGTCATGGGGAATTCATTTCCAACATCTCAGTGGGCCTAAGGCTCTAAATTTCTCACTGCAGAACCTCCCAAAACATTTGTCATCCACTTACCAGCTTGTTTTCAGTTTCTCTCTGGCCTTTTGGTTAAGGGGATCTGTTTTTCTTTCTTGTGAGCTCAGAATTGTATTCTAATCCCAGGATTTCTAGGCATGTGGAAGTTAAAGGACTTTTCAGAATATATCATATACCACATTTCCAGAAATATAAGTTCATATTTGATGTGTGACTATTTTCCTGATTTTTGAAAAAATTTACTCCCTGAAGATGGACAATCTTTTAAAATAAATTAATATTTTATATGTAGGTATGAAAAGTAAAAAGAATCATGAGACTTTATCCCAAACTAGGGGTAAAATGCCAAGACAGGGCAAAGAGTTGGATCTCGAACCCGGAGTAAGATGTACAGTGTTTGAGAAAATAACTCTCAGGACATGGAGGGAGAAGGGGGGGAGGGTCTGGGGGCTGGAGAACTCGGAGGAAAGGAGAGAACCCAACACGGACGGGGCCGTCTGAGTCACGACATGGAATGTGAGGGGTAAAGGCAGCTGCCGCTCAAACTGAGGAAGAGTGTCTGGGGACTCAGATACTACTGGAATTTTAAAAGAGGAAGAATGGGGTGAACATGAGATTAAAGGGGCATTTAATTAGTGATCATTGAATACAGAGCAACCCATGGTCATAGTCCCCATGCCAGGACTTTGTGAGGGCTGCCGATGGCCCTGAGAGACTGCTTTGGTTTCAGATGCCAGTCTTTGCTTTAATTGGCAATGGCTAGATACTGTCACTAACCAATACTGCACGCTTCAGCAGGTGTACAACTTCTGTAGACCTAGAAGCTTTACTTTCCTGTTAGGTCATATATTCATTTGTTTACTCATTCACCAATCATTTATTGGGTGCCTCTTGTGTGCAGGTACTAAATACTGACTACCTGCTGCTACACAGATGCAACCCCTAGCTCTATGGTTTTAAGTAGATTTTATAATAATAATATGTGTATACCTGAAACATGAGAGGTATATCTGCCACTCCTACCTCATAGGACCATGTGAGAATAAAATAAAATAGTATAAATGAGAACACTTTCTAAGTATAGCGTTATGCTGTGTAATTATACCTCTGCTATAATTATACCTATACTTAACATGGTATGAAGTGCTGGATGAGTTACTTTATCCTTTTTTTTTAATCTTCCTATCATAAGAACTCCCAGCCCCTTTTATACTATAGGGCGGACATAAAGTTCATGTGCAGTTAAATTAGTTTACCATTTAAATTAATTTACTATTTAAATTGCACACGAACTTTATGTCCACCCTGTCTATCCACGGTTGTTTAGTTTTTCCTGTTCTCTTAAAGCTTTCTTTTCCTTTTTTTCTCTTTTTTTATTTCAGATTAAGATGAGGGTACAATTAGGTTACATTGTTTATATATTCTTTTTAAGGTTATCCTTAAAACTTATCTTTAAAAGTTATCCTTAAAAGTCGTATAAGTCCAGCTAAGGCGCCAGCCACATACACCTAAGGTGGCGGGTTCGAATCCCCAGCCCGGGCCCACCAAACAACAATGATGGCTGCAAC
>NW_003852430.1:15496354-15505291 GCF_000181295.1 Otolemur garnettii
TGATTACTGATATTTAGCTTTACTATGCAACGTGGTGAGCTGGATGAGTTCAATGCTGTCTCTGACTCTTGAGGAGTTCACTTTTCCTGGAGTGGAGGTTTTCAAAGTTGCCCCTGTGGAGTGCTTGTGTTCTAATGAACCTTACTGTCTCCAAGAGTTGTATCATAGCCAGGAAAAAAGCTGCCCATGGAGCAGGAAGAAAACTAAAGGGTGAGGCAAATACTTAGATTGCAGGACTCCAGCAACTTCAGCTGAAATAGTTACTATCAATAATATTTGTTTTAGATATCTGAGGTCTATGAAATAGTTTATTTTAAGAGGGAGGCTACTATTTTAAAAACGTAACATAAGCCAAAGTATGTGGCACAATAAATCCTATGGCTGTGGTTTCCAAGGAAAAATTAAAACATGAGATCTTGTTCTAATTCTGCACTTATGAACTATTTTTTAATTAAAGTAGTACTGTAATTTGGCTGAAGGATTTTGTAGTACATCTTCAGGAAAGTATATTAAGAAAAAACTAATTTTGAAGAAGACAAAAAGTATCAGAGGGGTTTAGTTGGGTCTTAGCTGGTGTGCTTTTGCTTTTTACTATATATTTGTTTATTAATTACCCACTTGGTATATGAGGTAGATGAAATGCTTGTTATTGCTTTTTAGCATTTTAGCTTTACACAGTGTTATGGGGATTATCTTGGAAATATTCTGTTTCCAAGTTCAGTACTTAAGTTTTTATAGTTAACGAACTTTATACTACTCTTTTTATAATAATAAATGATATTTTGTTAAAAAGTTATATTTTTTAAATTTCAGAATATTATGGGGGCATACACATGTGGGTACATAAATTGCTTTTGTGCTATCTGAATTCAAGTTACAAGTGTGCCCGTCACCCAGGTTGTGTGCACTGCTCCATTAGGTATGACCACACCCATCCCCTCCTCCTCCCTCCCACTGCTTGATTTCCGTTGAGTTTTACTTCCTCGTGTGCACGTGAGTGCTGATTAGTTCCAGTTTCGTGGTCAGTACACGTGGTGTTTGCTTTTCCATTCTTGCAATACTTCACTTAGAAGAATGATGGCCAGTTCCATCTAGGTTGTTACAAAAAATACTAGATCACCATTTTTTCCTATGGTTGAGTGATTTGCATTCACATTTTATTAATCTGTTCATGTATTGGTGAGCATTGGGGTGGTTTCCACATCTTTGAGATTATGAAATGTGCTACTATAAACATTCTAGTGCCAGGGTCTTTTCTATAATTGTTTTTGCTCTCCTCTTTTGGATAAATGCCTAGCAGTAGGATTGCTTATACTACTCTTGATATCTGTAAGATTTAAAACAATATATTAAGATTTTTTAAGTGTTTTTCATGTTACCTTTTTTATTTATTTAGAAAGTCACCCTTTAAAGCTATGTTTCTTTACTCATTTTAACATAGGATTAACTTGATTTCAACTGGGCTGTCTTAAAGCAGAGCTGCGATAACCAAGTCTAAATTAATTAGTATATGCTAATCGAGCACATGCTACATATACAGCATAATGAGTAAAGAAAGCAAAGGCCTTGTAGTACCTTCAAAAGGACACGTATGATAATTTCCTATAATTCACATAAATATTTTCAAAGTTACCAGAATCATCCAAAACAATTAGTTGTCTTCTTTATTCCTTTGCAATCTAAAATGATAGATGTATTAAGGAAGCATTTACATGTGTTCATTCTCAATTTTATGAATTTATCATTGGGGCTCATTTATACAATTTTATGGTTAATACATGATGTGGGATTATTTTCTCAAGTTTTGGTATTCACTATATATTACACACTAGCTTTTATTGAAGAATGAGAGTACGTGTATGTGTGTGTATGTGTGTATGTAATTGCATCAAAATTAAATGGACTGTAATCAACAATAAGTTAAGGTTAGGAACAATTAGAATGTTTCTAACACAAAGAATTGTTTCATGCCTGAAGTGAGGGATGCCCCAAATACCCTGATTTGATTAATTTGCATTGTATTCCTGTATAAAACCATCACATGGACTCTATAAATATATACAAATATTATGTGTCCATAATAATTGAAAATAAAATAAAGCAATTGCAATAAAAAACATATATGGACTAAACATAAGTTACCAATGTTGTGGAATGAAAAAAAGGAAGACTTTAATATAAGCTATAGAGATATTTAAATAATATTATGGACAACTTTATAGCAATAGATTTTACAATTCAGGATGATGAAACTATGGCCAGAAGATTGGTTGAATGAATTGATTTCAACACAATTGAAATCATACACACACACACACACACACACACACATACATATACATATATCTTTATAATAGATTGGAAATATATAAGAATATATATTTTTTTAATTTGGCTATTTATTGTCATTAAGACACCTGAAACACCTATTTATTCTTAGAATAAATACTATAAAAAATATTGGTTTGCTTAGTATTTGAACAGTTGGTTTCTTCAGTATTTGAACAAAATAATTATGTGTTTTCCATACTATGATCTACCCAGTTCTCAAATTAAAAACCTGGAAGCAATCCTAATTTTAAACCCATCCCAGTCCTCTTTCTGATCCACTTTCTCAATCTTATTTTTCATTATTACTCACCATATAATCTTGTAGATGTTCTTTTCCTAATTGCACTCCCCACAAATGCACCTTATCTGTTTTTACCTACTGTGACCTTAGAGAGCCACTAACCTTATAGAGAACCACTATCTAAGATTTTTTTGTCCCCCTACCTTCACCATGAATCAGATATTCCCCTGTAGGGCCCATCCTTCTCCCTTTGAGGTTGCATGTTCAAATGAGTCCTATTCATTTTTCTTCTCCGGTAGACTCAATGATCACAGATTCAAGATGACAGAGAGCAGATGGTTTTACTCCTCTCTAATTTTATAAGAAAGGACTAAAAACTTCTTCTAACATGAAATGAGGAGACAACCACATTCCTCTGTTACAAACTGTAGGAAACAGCTTTCAAACTCAGTGAATCTGGACGAAAATGAGGGGAGATCCCAAGAGTAGATACTGACTATAGAATAGAATGTAGAGTTCTCTAAAATAGATGGCACAGCCTTAAAGGCCCAACCAAAATTCCCCTGTAGAATCTGTGAGGACTAAGGGAAGGTTTCACCCTGGAGCACCTTGAGACAATGTTTTATGCCTGAGAGTAGCAGATAGTAGCAGATGACCATCAGCACAGTGGAGCACACTGCAGGTGCGCCATCCTTTGACAGAGTAGAGTCACATATATAGGAATCAATGTGGAAAAACTAGTCAGTGCCTCTCCCAAAGAGATAAACTGCTATAGCACAATGACAGCAGTATCTTCATTGCTAATCCTAGGAAGACTTTCATAACAACACAACTGGTCTGGATAGTTCTACCTATATTCAAAAACAAGCAGTACTATGATGGGGTCACAGTTCCAGGCATGACAGTATAGCTGGTATCAAACTAACATTTGCATGTAAGATTCTACAGGACCAAAACAAACAAGGAACAACAACTATTAGAAGGCATTTGGGAGCAGCAAAGCAGGCAGAAATTTGAGAAGCTTCAATCTTTGAGAGGAGGGAAAAATGCAAAATAAAAGATAAATTTACCCCAGTTTGCTTTGAAGGTACTTTCTGAACTGATGAAGTGGGGTAACACAGCCTAAGCAGAGAACAGCTGTGGTCTTTCCAGACTGACAAAGTAGACGTGATAATTCAGGAACTGATAAAGGAGATGGAGATTGTGGGTGGAGAACTGTAAAGTTTGTTATAGGTTGTCCCTCATCTGCTGGCTAGTGCGAGGTGCATGGACAGGGAAGATTCCAAGAGAACAAACAAAAAGCAGCCGCAAAAAGGCCCATGAGCCAAGCACAGATCGCAGCAGCCACCTGATGCTGGGGAGGTGGATTTGACTCCATGTTCCCAAAGTGCAGGGTTCTGATAAACACCTGTGGTTTCCTGTACACTCTTTAGGAGGATCAAACTCCATAAACAGGCATTACACTCTGCGAGTAATGACGATGCTTTAAACCTAACTCTGTTCAGGAATAAGGTGAAATCTTTCTGTCAACCAAAAGAAAATTTTACCCTTTTTTGGAGGCAAATAACATCAAGAGCCTCTGCTGATTTTCATCCACAATATTTGACATCAAATTAAAATGTGTGAGTCAAACTTAAAAAAAAAAAAAGCTAAGAGTTAGGAAATAGAGACTTTGATATAGCCATGATTAACATGTTTAAGAAACCAAAGAAGGGCTGATGTGTGTCGCATTTTTTACAAGTAAACGACAATTCAAAACCTAAAAAATACCAGAAGATTAATAGGTGGGTTCAGTGGCATATCAAAAACAGCAAAACTAAGGATTAGTGAGCTGGTCAGTAGAATGTACATGAATTGATACTCAGAGAGAAAAGAAACTATTGTGGGAGGTGGAATGTAAGGACCCTGTGGAGCATAATGAAATGGTCCAGTGAACATACAATGTGGAGTTCTAGCTGGAGAGAAAATGGCAGAGGCAATACTTGAATACTGAGATGCAGGCTGAGAATTCTCTGAAAGTTATAAAGACAACAAATTACAAATCTAAAAACTTTACCTCCCAGCAAAAAAAAAAAAGAGAGAGAGAGAGAAATCTAGCAATTATCATAATCAAAGTATGGAAAATGAAAGAAAAAGTATTTCTTAAAAAGAGTTTCAGAGATGAAAAAAATAGTTATTTGGGGAAGCAAAACAAGTAAGGACTTTGGTTGAAGCTTCAACATATTATGAGGAATGAAAATCAGTAGAATGTCCAAAAAAAAAAAAAAAAAGAATGCAGAAAGGAAAAAATGAAAACTTCCAACCTATAACTTTATGCTTAACTACAGATATTACCCAGAAAAAAATATCTTTTAAGAAGATAAATGAATGCACAGATGGGTGGGTAGGTATATGAAATAAAACAACTAGGAATTCATCACCCCAGCCTTGTTCTACAAAAAATGCTAAAGGCTGGCCAGGTACAGTGGCTCACAAAAGTAATCCTAGCACTCCGGGAGGCTGTGGTGGTAGGATTGCTTGAGCTCAGTTCAGTACCAGCCTGAGCTAAAGCAAGACCCCAGACCCTGTCTCTACAAAAAAAAGAAAAAGAAGAAAGAAAGAAAAAAAATTAATGGAAGTACTTCATGTTAAAAAAATATATATATCTACCATTGGAAGAACTAAACTTGAGGCAAAAATGAAGAATATTGGACATAGTTAAAATGATAACATCTTGTGGTAGTTAAAACATATGTAGAAGCAAATATATATAAAATATCCATATAAAAGGTAGAAGGGGAGGAGATGGAATTAAGCTGTTATGTAGCTCTTGCATTACTTTGAAGCAGTTCTAACTTAACGATGATTTGGAAAAAGTCCAGGCGCATGTCTTAATCTTAGGGTAGTCACTAACAACATGATAGGTGAACGCCCAACTCAGATGCTAATAGTGAAGAAAATGTGGAATAATAAAAAAAAAAATACCTAATTAATCTACTTAGGCAAAAAACGGATAAGAAAAAGAACAGAGATAGGATGATTAAAAGAAAAATAAATTAAAAGTGATCAACTTATCTCCAACTATGTCAGCAACTGCATCAAAAGTAAATGTACTAAATATGTTACCCACATTGTAGAAGGAAAAAAGGAAGATATCGAGGTTATGTAGATACTTAATTGATATTAGGAATGATTTTATACCAATAGGTTTTACAACTCAAATCAGGATGATCAAAGCATGGCTTATAGGTGGGTTGAAAAAATTGACTCTGATTGTCTCTCAGCTCAGTTTGTCATTAATGTAAGGGTGTGACCATGTTCCATAGCCTCTCAGTCTTTTTCTGAAAGCATCCTCACTTTCTGAAAGAAGGTTGATTTTTTTGTGTGGCATTTGTTTTTCTGTCCTATTCCAAAATCTTACCCAGCCATCTTATATTGGAATAATGAGCTAAACTCAGGCAACTAACAGTGTAGATACAGTGTCTCACGTGAACCATCACTGATGCATCTAAGAGTAACACAGAGTCTTTTTCATGTAATTTTTATACTTTTCCTCCTAGAGTTTAAGGACAATACACAAAGTCTTCTTAGTCTATTTAGGAAAAGGGAGCCCGTGATGTTTTAATTTTATCAATCTTTTTAAAAACAATTCCTATTTGAAATGAGTTTCTCAATTATCTATTATAATCAATGCCACATACATTACTTGTTTATCTTTTACCATCTATGTAGTCAGTGCATATTTTATAATTGATGGCCTGTCACAGTTTAATTAGTAATTTTGTCTTCCTTAAAAATTGTACAAACAGGACTCATGGGAATAGCCAGTAAAATGGGAGTAACCAGAGGCCAGGAAGGTGGTGGTGAGGAGAGAATAAAGGGATAGTTAATGAGTACAAAAATACAGTCCGATGGAATGAGTAAGGTCTACCAGTCAGTAGACAATAAGGTGACTATATAGTCATTGACAGTTAATAATGGAGTTATTAACAAAGTGGAGTTGGAATGTTCCCAACACAAAGAATTGAAGAACACTTGAGGTGATGGATACTCCAATTACTCAATCACTCCACCCTGTGTGCCTATATGAAAGTTATCACATGTATTCCATAAATATTATTATGTGTCCAATAAGAATTAAAAATAAAAATATTTAAAATTCAAGAAAAATCAACTATTTGGAGCTGAAGAAACATCAAAAAATGCAAGAAATGGCAAATCTAAGCAAGCTTCTTTTAAAACATAAAATAAGGATATATTAGTATTAATAGCATCTTTCATTTGGTTGAATCTATACAGAATTTTAACCACCTTTGCCATTTTTTGCTCAATTATATCAGACCAAATCACGTGTGTAATTTACAATATGAGTGAGAGTGTTATCACCACCAGGCTTCACCTTCGGTACCTATCAGAATGAAGTCCCCCCAACCCGCTAACCTTTGGGGAATGGCCTTCTCTACGACTTGTAGTTCTACGGTCCTGTACATAGAAGAAATCCCAGATCAGTTTCATATGCACGCTTTTAAGGGTTGGTTATTCATAAGAATCCCGTTATTTACTAGTTATCATTCCAGATTAAATTAAATATGTTCTCAACTAAATATTCTAAGATTAGTCACTCTAAGAGAAAACAGAATTTCAGTTTTACATTAATATGTTTATCCATAAAAGATTCATAGACCTTTCTTACTATAGTCTGAGAATTTCAATCAAAGGTAACCAGTTACTAAGGAATAATTTTATTGTTTTTCAGACTTATTATTCACAGCTGCAGTAAACCAGGGTAAATAATTCACTTTTCTTCAAACTTTGTGTACTTTAATATAATCACCTAAGTTCTATATTTTACTATCTTCATTCACTTTTCAGGTATTTTACTGTAATAAACAATTTTTACCTTCATATTTGATAAATAAAAATGTATCCATTATCTCATCTTAAAATGTATTTACATATTTTGATCACTGTTATTTCTAGTTTAGAATCAATTACTCATATAAATATCAATTTTCTTTTTTTTTTTCTGAGACAGAGTATTAACTTTGTCATCCTTGGTAGAGTGTGATGGCATCATAGCTCACAGCAACCTTAAACTCTCGCCTCAGCCTCCCATGTAGCGGGGACTACAGGTGCCCACCACAACACCTGGCTGTTTTTAGTGACAGAATCTCACTTTTGCTCATGCTGGTCTCAAACTCCTGAGCTCAGGCAATCCACCCACTTCAGCCTCCCAGAGTGCTAGGATTATAGCCATGAGCCACTGCACACTGCTATAAATAACAATTTTCAACATAAACTTTAATTTCATAATCAAAATTCAGAGCTCATAATCATCAGGCTATATATCCAAGCAGTTATTTATTAACCAGATTTTTACATACTAGCCTACTTAAGAAATTGTCCATATATCCAAATATTTTTTATTAACTGTTTAATGCTAGATCTTAAATTTAAATTCCCATTGGTAATTATGTTAAGCCGATACTCCAGCCATCTAAATTACCATTGAAACCAAGTTGGTTCAGAATTACAGTTTTCATTTTTCATAATCTTAAGTATATTAAAAGAATGTTAGCATATACATTAAGTTAAATCAATACGAGAAGTTTAGAAATTCCAGAGTAATTTGTCTGTCCATGAGAAAACCAACATAAATCTTAAAAAATAAAATCATATGCTTATCTGACATACCCCTTAGAATATCTGGAAGGGGACATAAAGTCTTTTTTTTAATTGAGTTATAATTCACATAATATAAAATGCATTCTTTTAAAGTGTACAAGCCTGTGGTTCACAAAGTTGTGTAACCATCACCACTATCTAATTCCAGAACTATTTTTTAAATCATCCTTCAAAGTAAATCTATAAACCCATTAGCACTCACTCCCAAGTCTCTCTCTGCTAGCCCTTAGCAATCACTAATCTGTCTTCATGGATGCAATGATGAGGTATTTCATTTCAATGCTGTCAGACAAAATGTAGGTTTTTGTAACTGGCTTCTTTCACGTCTATGATGTTCTCAACTCCATCCACGTTGTAACATCAATCATATTTCATTTCTTTTCATGGCAGATAATATTCTATTGTCTGGATATAGCACATTTTGTTTCTCCACTCAGCTGATGAGCATTTGGATGGTTTTCACTTTTTGCCTGTTATGAATAATGCTGATATGAATGTTCACATGTAAGAGTTTGTGTAGACGTGTGTTTTCAGTTATTTTATGTGCACCCCTGGGAATAGAATTGCAAGTTCATGCAGTAACATTTCATTTAACCTATACTTTAAATTTAAACCACCAAAGTGTTTTCTAAAGCAGCTGCATCATTTTGCATTCCCACCAGCAGTTTCGAGGTTTTTATTCTCTCCAAATTATCTTTTTT
>NW_003852430.1:15505419-15511824 GCF_000181295.1 Otolemur garnettii
AAGTAGCTGGGACCACAGGCGCCCGCCACAAGCCTGGCTATTTTTTGATTGCAGCCATCATTGTTGCTTTGGCGGGCCCGGGCTGGATTTGAACCCGCCACCTTAGGTATATGTGGCTGGCGCCTTAGCCACTTCAGCCACAGGTGCTGAGCCTCTCTCCAAATTCTCATCAACACTTCTTATGGTCTCATTTTTATTACAGCCATCTCAGTACATGTGAAGCAGAAATCTCATAGTGGTTTTCATAAAGCTCTTGTTAAGACAAAATTATGAAACTATTTTGATATCTCCAGTGATTTGTTTGTAGACTTAAGATTCTTAAAATTGTTCTGACTTAGTAATTTCTTAAGAATAAATTTTTTAAGTCTATCGATAATTCAGTTTATTTCTCCCCTGGGGATTCTCTAGTGCTCTATGTTAGAATTATAGAAGTACTTGTTAATTTATGTAGATTGGTCGTAACACAGGCACTATTAAATTTAAGATGCCTTGAGATCTAACGTTTGTCTTCTGGGACAACTATCACCAGGGTGAACGCAAAGTAAAACAGTTAAAGAGAACTAGCTGTTTTAGTGTTAACCACTCAGCTTTAGGTCTAAAATTAACACGTAAACCTAAGCCTTGAGTGAAAAGGGCTATTTTAGTTTAGTATGCACAAAACATTTTCTTTGGTGTGGACTTTTAGTAGCACACAAATAATCATGCAAAAAGACTAACAAACCAGATTTTCTGTTGTCTGCCACCCAATTTCCAGTATATCCCTGATAAATTGAAATCTGTTGGTCTGGCATCTGACAGATTTCATCCGCAGACAGAGTCCCTATTATTGCTGTCGCTAGTTGGGAATGTATTATTAATCACAAGCAAAGCAAAATCGGAGGCAAGAACCAGACAAGAAACAAACAAACAAAACATACATGGAAAACCAGAGTCAAAAGAAAGAAAACAGAAACAGACACTATGCTGTTGCCTTTTGAGGTTAAATCTAGATGCCAGGAAAGGCATCTGTGGACTTAGAGACCTCATGAAACACTCTCCTTGGCCAACAAAGCTCAATTTGGGGGCTTCAGCCTCCTCAGTGAGACTTCCAACTCCATCAAAATATAATTCTCAAAATTAAAACATAATCATCAGAAAAATATCAAATGCTGAAGTCTTAATTAACTCAGTAGTGAGAAAACCACCAGGATGACAAGGTGGTTCCAAAGATGATCCAAGAAACTCAAGTACTTATGTACACACATGTACAGTCAATGACAAAAAAAAGGAATGCCAGAGGAGGGTTACTAAGTTTGATTCAAAGTGGAAATGTGCTCTGCATCAACAAAGCCATAACCTGTTTGTAATTCTGCCCACCAGAGAGTTAGCATTTGCCCTTTACCAATTTTTTTTCAAATTAACCTCTCATTTATGGAGTTGTAAAATACTGGACTGTAATTACAAGAGTGAATAAGATTAAGTCCAAAATTTTACATTTCTCTAGAGAGTCACATGACTTAGGGGGACTTGTTAGAGAATGCTCAAGCATGGCATTGGAAAGTAAGACAGGCGACTCTGTGTGTGTGTGTGTGTCTTCCAAGTTTGAACATTGTTTTTTTTACCCTGAAACAATGATAACCCTGAGTAATTGGGTGAATGGATCTCTTTAGTGTAATATAGAAGATTAGAAAGATAGCAGGGAATTGGGGGGGGGGGTTGAACACCTTGTTTGAAGGATTTATTAGACCTGTCTAACCAGGTATATTAGTTGGCAGCTAGATGAATAAATCTGGAATCCAGGGTTGAGCACAGATAAAAACAATTTCTGCGGCATACAGAGAATATGTAAGCTTGGGACCAGGTGAGACATCTAGAGAGTTAGTTTCATTTGGAAAACTATATTCAAGGGGCTGGGCACTAAGGAACTCCAATGTTAGTGGTAAAATAGGACCAAGATCCTGCCACTGAGGCACAGGTTTAGAGCATCTGTGAGCATAAGGTATCTCAAGACTAAGAGCATGATGTGAACGTTTTAAAGCAATAACTGAGAAAATGACATGAAGGCTGTGTTGACCAGTTTGATGGAAGTATTTCAGATTGCATGTGAAAACCCCACACTGTACCCAAGAAGTGCATTAATGTACATAGTTACCATTCAATAAAAAAAAAAAAAAAATAAGAACATGAAATGCTTTATTAAGAGGTCAAAAGTGTAAGGACTGAGAAGTGATCCACTGGAGTTTGCCATGTGGCATCATCAGCGATTGTGATAAGAGACAGTTCTAGCAAAGTGGTGGGGACAAAGGCTGAAGGAAATTAGTTCAGAAGAGCATCAGAGAAGAGAAAATACAGGCTACTCCTTGAGGAGCTATTTCAACAAAAAGTCAGTGTATGGAGGAAGAGAGGAAATCAAAAAGATAGATGGCTTTTTTGTTTGTTTAATTTTTTAAAGGTAGGTTATATCAGTCTGTTGGTGTCCTAACAACTTTTTTTCACTTGTGTATCAGTTCATTCAGCAATGGGAAGGGTGCTGTAGTGCTGCATAAGATCCTTGCTGATATAAAATATCAGAACCTTGATATAACCAGTGCCAAACAGAAAGTGAAGAGCCAGGAGACAATAGTCACAATGCTGGAGAGATTCTGAAAAGCATTCTAAAGTAGAAAGCCCTCGATGCAGCTTAAAGAATTCAAGCACACGTAAATGATAGGATTAGTTTTTCAAGCAGCAGAAGCAGAACAAATTAAAGCTAAGAAATAGGAACCGAGAGGGCATATTTGTGCTAAAACAGTAACCTTCGTATTGATTATACTTATTTGACTGATCCTCCTCAGTTAGAAGAATTGAAAATGCCTTAACACGTTTTCATTGAACATGACAGTCTTCTAGCTTCTGTAGGAAGCTCTGCATGGCCCCATGTTACATGAGACTGCTTTGTAACGTCGAAACAAGGATTTCGTTTATTGAGGAAGAAACGCCTCATACATTTTATTCACACAGTCGTTATTAATATAACTTCTTAACTCCTTCCCACGGGTAAGACTTACCCTACAGATTTCCCTATGTTTTTCAGATTTTTTATGCGTCAGTATTTACAGCACATTTCTGCTAGAGTTGACTATCCATTAAAGAGTCATTTTGAATCATCCTAGTTCATCTTAAATAAATGTCATGATAGAAATACGATAAAAGACGTTTTCCTGTACTTTTAAACTTTTAATAACCTAAAGACCATTGTCCATAATTTCACAATAGTACTTTTGTGGTCTGATTTTTCAAATGCAAATTGAAAGCTATAATAGAATTCCATCTTTATGGAAATAACGGGGAGAAAAGGTACATGTTACTTAGTCACACTTTACTATAAAGAGAGCTTTTCAATAACCACTATGAGGAGTGTGCTAAAAAGGTTGATAAGAGATGAAAAAACCACTGAGTTCTCAGTTTCTGGTGGTTTTTTGAGGATGAACATTATGACTGTGAAATTTACCAAATCTGACATTTCTGCAGATCCTCCAGCAGAATTCTTCAAGTAAAGTAGTAGAAATAGGAGGTGGCAATAGGAAACCTAAAACTACTGACAGATTTAGATAATGCATTCAAATAAGTCAGCCAGGACACAGAAGAAAGTGACTGTAACATTTACCAGGAAAGAAAGTCCACAGGAGCTGGGAATATAGATCTCACAGGAATCAGCTTTGGACTTGTCATATCTAATACTCTCCTCCTTAATGCTTTTAAAAGAAGTTTGTATAAAATGCATAACAAAGCTGATTGGAATAGAAATATTAAGAATATTTTACTATCAGAATTTTGATGTGGACCCATTCAAGTAATACAGCTAAGGATTAAGAGTTCCAGATCATCTTCATCAGAGAAAGCCCTCAGTTTTCAATTCACAGTCCATGAAGGATCCTAGGACCAGTCATGGCTCTTCTCCCAAACTTATAGGCCTCCCTGATCTTGCCTTCCCACCTTTCTGAGCTCCTCCCGTACCAATTTCCCTTTCAGCAGAAACACTTATTATATATGTGATCACAAGCGTGTTCCATAATCCCCAAGACTCCTTTATCATTTGTAGCTTTATTAAGATTAATTTTGACTCTCGTATTAAATGTCATCACTGGAAAAGATACCATATTAGGTAATGTGCACTTTGTATAATTTAAAATGGGAAATAGAAAATGAAGACTATCAAAATGGTGGGGAGGGTCATGTAAGTCAGTTTTTGCAAATATTTTAAGGAAACATAAAATTAAGAGGCTTATTTTAGATAGATCAACCAGGTCTGTATTGGACCAAAGGGACCAAGCTCGATGGATAATATAGCTGGTATGCAATTTAAAAGACTCCCAGAACCCGAGCATCCAGGCTCCCCACTTGCTGCCCCACCTCTCCTCAACTCTCAGATGTCTGTTTACTCGACTAGTAGAAAGGATATTTTTTTCCCCGCCAGCCTTTCGTGGTGCCCAAAATTCTTAACAATAACGTATTCATTGGAGAAGAGAATGAGTCTGTTCACACCAACTAGTACAATCCGGGATAAGTAAATTTCAATAGGGAAAAAAAAGGTGTCAGCCTACAGCATGGAAGTGTGAAGCTCCAAAGGAAGAAGATGAGACGTGGAAGTTTGTGGGGAGGAGATGACGCGTGGAGGGACGAGAAGCAGGAGGGAAACTTCATCCCAAAGCACTTTTTTTTTGGTCTTCTTAGCAGTGGTGCTGAGACTCACCCAGCCTCAGCGGAAGAGGTGTCTGTGAGTTGGAATCCAGAAAGGAATATTAGAACAAATAGGTGTTTTCATTTCTTAAGCCTTGCTTTGTGGCAAATCCAAAGAGTATCAATTCTTTTTCCTATATTTTTCTTTTAAGAATGTAGGTGAACTTTTCTTGTTGATTTAAATAGTTTAGTTTTTCTTTTGTGTCATAGTAACTACAGCACCTGCAAGTTCACCTCCCCAAGGATAACATGTAGACTTCCTATACCCGGAAGGTCTTTATAGGTCTCTAAATTACTTCATGTTGAAATGGCATTGTCTTAAACTACGTCTAGTAAATACATGGGGACTAGTGATATGACTTTAGAATATTTATAGCCATAGGACTGCTGTTCAACTGTCTTTTTCCCCCTAAAAATATGTCTGGATTATTTCAAAACAAATTAGATTTAGAGTTTCAGTTATGCTGACCTGTAATTTATGGATGCATATATGTTTTTACTTTGTAAATATAGTTCATTTACCCCCAAAATGCAAGGCAGACGGATGGGGACGTCGGGAAGAGCCATCATGAAGAGCACCAGTGTGAGTGGAGAGATGTACTCACTGGAGCATAATGACGGCAGCCAGTCTGACACAGCTGTGGGGACCGTCGGAGCAGGTGGAAAGAAGCGGAGGTCCAGCCTGAGTGCCAAAGTGGTTGCCATAGTATCTCGAAGAAGCAGAAGCACGTCTCAGCTTAGCCAGACAGGTGAGTGATGCGAATTCACCTTAAACACCAGAGACCAAAGTTGACCTTCCTGCCGTGGCTCGTGATGGGATCGTGGTGTGTATTTGGTTTACTTTTCTGTCTCTGAAAACCTGTTAACTACATGAGTTTGTTTCTTTGTTTGTTTTCTCTCTTCTGTGCAGCTCTCTTAACAAGGGATCGTTTTTTAATCTGTAAAGTGGTCAGATACTTTAAGTTAAAAAAAAATATTAAGGCCATATTTACAAATATGCAAGGAAATGCAAAGAAGCGTCCAAGGTCCAAATTGATGTAAATGCAAGAAAAGCAACAGGATTCTCTCTTTCAAAATGTTCCACAATTCCATTACTTATAAATTAGGCTATGTCTTTATTCTTCATAGAAAAGAAGGTCAGTTGTGCAACTTGAGATGTAGCCTTCAAGGTACCGTATTAAGATGATAACTGAAGTGTCCTTGTTATTGTTTCAATGCAAGCAAAAACCTAGCCGCGAGTTTCACTTTAGAAAAACGGTTCAGTGGTTTTACGCAAAGAATAATGTTTTAATATGAACTTGTGTTTCAGATGTTTTCTACTGCTTATGAATCTTAAAAACCTTGTGTCCTAAGGGTGTATGTTTGTGTGTGTGTGTGTGTGTGTATATACATATATGTATATGTGTGTGTACATATATATACACACACACACAAGCACAGAGAGGAGAGTGATTATTTTTGCATTGTAAAATATAATAAAACACTGCTTAAAATTATATAATATCGGTAAGACAGATAAGCTATTACTATGCTCAATACTATGTGAAAATGGTGAGTGAAAAATTCAACTGCTGTAAATTCTCAACACCTCTTTCCCCTCTTGTAATCAATATTGGTTCCATTTTCTGTTCCTAATAGCAAGAGCCTTGTCACAAAATTTAACTATAACCAAATGCTTTCAAAAAAAAATTTATATATATCATGCAG
>NW_003852430.1:15511844-15534867 GCF_000181295.1 Otolemur garnettii
CAAAGAATAATGTTTTAATATGAACTTGTGTTTCAGATGTTTTCTACTGCTTATGAATCTTAAAAACCTTGTGTCCTAAGGGTGTATGTTTGTGTGTGTGTGTGTGTGCGTGTGTATATATACATATATGTATATGTGTGTGTACATATATATATACACACACACAAGCACAGAGAGGAGAGTGATTATTTTTACATTGTAAAATATAATAAAACACTGCTTAAAATTATATAATATCAGTAAGACAGATAAGCTATTACTATGCTCAATACTATGTGAAAAAGGTGAGTGAAAAATTCAACTGCTGTAAATTCTCAACACCTCTTTCCCCTCTTGTAATCAATATTGGTTCCATTTTCTGTTCCTAATAGCAAGAGCCTTGTCACAAAATTTAACTATAACCAAATGCTTTCAAAAAAAAATTTATATATATATCATGCAGCATTCTTTATTTGAAAATTTAATTTTACTGGATATATTGACAAATAAATTAGAAGTAGGAAATTTGGGTCCTCTTCAAATCATAGGGTTAGAATGAACCCTGATTAGCTAGCGTCTCTCTGATAAATCTGTGTCTTTGTCATCCTATAAAATGGGCTTTTTCCACTGTTTATTGGGAAGGAGAATTATTTATCTTCAGTGTCCTATTTCTTCACTAGTAGGAGGCATTTTGTATTTGTGCTGTTTCTTTGATTTTTTTTCATCATGATGGTTCTTGGTTATTGGTTTGGGGGTAATGATGGTTTACAGTGTGGTGTGTAGAGAAAGCTTTGACCATCGTACTGCAAAATACTTTGTCACTGACATGAAATAAAAATGTCCTTTAATGTTATGTAAGAAAACCAGTGTTTCCTTTGTCAGTGGCTATAGGTTTAGGGGATAGTTTATTTTTCTCTTCCAACTTTCCAGTTTCTCTCTCTCTCCCCTATCATTAACTACTTGAGTAGAATCAAGTTTTTTTAGTACAAAACATAATAATTTTGCATAGTAACTATACTTGGCTGTTATTTATGTAGGTAGTAGGTTCAAATGATTGTTCTGAAAACATTCAGCCCTTCCCTTTGCTACTTTAAAGTTTTCAGTATGGTCATGTATCAACTTTAATAATAAGGTCTGCTCCCCGGAAGTTGCATTGTTAATAATTTACATGAAATACCCTTTGGAGGTTAATATACAGGTAGAAAAAGGGACATTAGATCATGAAGCCATGATGGCAAAGTACCTAGTTCTGTCCCAAGTAAATCAGTGAGTGAACGTTTCCTTCTCTCTAGGACTCAGTTTATTTATATAGCAGTAGGTGGAACTAGATGTTCTCCTATTAACTTTCCAGGTATAAAATTTTGTTTCTATTTCTATATCTGAACTGTACCTTTCATTTGATAATCTGTCTTTAGGTTTCATTCTTAATGTTTCTAAAACAAGTGACAAATATTAATAATCCTCAGTTGTCCTTTCTCTCCGTTTTAGCACATAGCCCGATTTTCTCCCTCTCATATCTTTTACCAGTGGGTTTTTTTCCATCAGTGATTATGTTTCATCTCTTCTATAAAGACTCACCAAAATTCATAATTTCTTATTCTAGGATATATCATTTTTTACGACTTCACTTTCTGCATCTAACCATCCAATCTATATTTCTGGATTCCTCTCCCCTAGGAAATAGTCCTTAATTACAGTCTCTTGTATGAAATCACCTCTTCAGTTCCCCACAGGAAACAAGCTCAGGATTCACATATCTCGTAATTCCCAGCCCTTCTTTTTGATAATAACCTGTAGAATAATTTCCCCTTAAATCTATACAATACTCCCCTCCTTTTCTAAAATTTTTCTTAAACTCTTTCTTCTCTAGGCCCATCACCTCAGAAAGAATATCCCGTATGTACCTGATTGCAATAAAATTAGTATAATTTTTCAGTGTCTTCATTATGAAATAAGACCATTAATATCAAGTGGTGAGGCATTTCAAGGAGGCCCCCAAGTGAATGGGTGATTATGGCAGATTTTTTTAATCTCATCAATTGATCAAAGATTCCAGGAGGAAAACAAGATGTCCTCAATTGCAGGTGTCCATTAAATTTGGGTTATTGAAAATCGTTGTCTACTTTAAATTACACATGAACTTCATGGACACCTGTATAGTAAAACAAGTTAGATATTGTGTTTAATGTAAATGCTTAGGCATAATGTAAAAAAACAGTCTTTAAGGACGTCTCTGACAGCGAGCCTTTTTATAATGAGATACCCAGTGCTCCAGGCCCTCTTCTTTCTGCCATTACAGGTGACAGATGAAAATGGGAAGCACTCAAAGTTAGGTTGAACTGGCTTTTTTTAGCTTGATATATTTTAAGCACATCATTTTTTCTGTTTTTGATCAGAAAACTTTACTAATTTACTATGTTCTGCAATTGTGTATATCAATTTTATAGAATGTTTCAATTATAAAGAATATAATTATTCCTAATGAAGGGAGGAATAACATTTTAAATATGTTTCCTAAATCAGAAGAATGGCATAAACATGAAGGTTTCCAAACAGTGAGTCTAGGTGGTGCTCGTCAGTGCCTTCAGCCAGTCAAGCTTGTAGCTAAAAACCTATTCAGCAAACAGTAGCTGAATTAGATTTCAAGGGTATGAAGCAGTGAAGAATGGGAAATTTTAAGAAAAAGTCTCTGAGCCAGAAATATTTTGTAATTGAATGAAGCTATAGGTAAACTTAGAGCTGGGCTTTAAAACATGAAGAAAGTTGTAGTCTATGTTGGTTTAGTGACCCAACCTAGGTACCGTGAAGATTTGGCCCCTCATATGCTAACTGCATAACGTTCCATCAGTAGTAATCCTCTCTTCACTTACAAATGAAAGCATTATAGCAAAGGGTGTACAAATCTATGGAAAATAATTCCTAAATACATTACTGAAATGATGGTAGTAAGTATCGTAAAAATAGCAAATATTTATATACGTGTGTGTGTTCCATTAAGGGTATGACAGAATGATAGAGCAAAACATAGATAAATATTGAGAAAAGGCAATGATGCCAGCATTCGAGTGTTATAGACCACAGAAAAGGGTCTGATTCACGCTCTCATGAAATTTTGAGAGGTTTTCTTAAAGATGTGAGGCCTAAGTATAAAAAACATAAATAAATTAGGAATATTACAAACAAAAGGACTTCCCAAAGCACAGGGAACAGTACATTGATTAAATGTTGGAAATGGGGAGTGTTTCCTCCCCCTGGATATGGTGGGAGGGGAGAATCTATGTGGATCCTAAACTACATGAAAGACGTGTTTTTTGAATGATCTTGGATACCCCTCTTCAATATCAGAGGAAGGTCATCTCAGATTTGAAAACCTCATTTTCTTTCTGAAGATATCTCTATGAAATTAAATAATCATTTCATCATTATCAAGGGAATGAAGCATTTCAAGAGGCCCAGAGTAGATCTAGTCCACAAGTCCATAGTAGAGTTCAAAGCTTTGTAGAATTCACTGTTCAACAAAATTGTATAAGCAAAAATATGTTTTAAGAAGTTTTAGGTAGATTTGTGGATGTTTTATTTAAAAATAGGTTAATAAAAGTTTATGAATTTCCAAATCATATCCCTAACTTCTCAAGATAAAATCATAAATACTAACAAAATTGCCCTTGTTCCACTGTCGAGAAAAGAATGAATATACATTGATAAAACTGTAACTGTAACCCATTACACCTAAAGGGATAGTGCTCGAATAACCTAATTTCCCAGGAGTTCAAGGCATTATTTCAAAATTCTCATTGACCTTAGATAATACTTATGCAAGAAATGTCCAAAATATGAAACCCCTTACTGCTAATCTGTTCTTGGTTTTTCTCCCCAAAAGCCACATGGGGAAAACAATTCATAAAATAAATTAAATCAGCAGCTGCTTGGAGAGTATGCTTTATTTACCCTGAAAAAATACCTTACATTCGTTCCAAGACTTGTTTCGTCTTTCTCCCACCATACAGTTTACCAAAATACTCTCTCTATTTTAAGGTCTCATACTGCTTTGTAAAGATTCTCTGCCCTTTCCATTAGAAAACATAAGGGTATAGGAGCAGACATTCTTTTGAACATTCTAGGAAATGTTTTCCAGGCTCTGCTGATTATTAACAATCTAAGCCAAAAATTTTCATAAAGGAAGCAGCTCTCCCCCATCCAAGTTTCACAAACTGAAAGCTACTGAGGATTAAAATCCTGCTGAAATCTGAATTCTTTATCCAGGCCTCATTTATTTGATTCATTTAATGGCACAAGAAAAACATCCCAAGGAACATCATGTTTCACGTTCTTTGTTTCCTGAGCACAAAATCATGGTGCCAGAAATGATTCTCAAGTCTGCAAAACCATCACATTAATGTAAGCATGGGCTCCTTTATTTACTGTTGCTGTCTGGCTGAGGAATTCACTACTGTTAATAGAGATTTGATTCAGCTATAGTAACTCATCTGCTGAAGAGATGCCCTAATAAGGATTAGTATTTTCAAACATACTCCAGCGGCTGGTCTCTGTTTGTTCTTGTCCTTGCTCTGAACTATAAATTTCGAGTTCAGCTAAGATGTAGATACACTCGTAAGTTCCTCTGGCAAAAAAAGAATATTGATTTGAATGGAACTAATTTTTATAATTAATTTTTATTTCAGGATTTGGAGAAGGAAAGGAAACTAAATTTGTCAAGTGCCTTCAAAGCACAACGCTAAGTATTCAAATAATTTGCATATGGTGATAATTATTTTTAACTGTACTAAAATAATTATTAAGCATGAGAACAATTTCAGACTAGTTGTTATAATATTTTAGCAAGTTAATGATGTAACTGATTTTTTTTTTTAGGGTATAAAAGTGTAAGTTTTTTTAATATGAGAGAAAGGGAAGAGATGAGATAGAGAGAAGGGAGCAAAAGGCAGGGAGTGAGAGAAGAGAAGATGGGGTGAAAGAAAAGAAGGGAGAGAATGGGGGGTCTCCCAAAGAAAGGAAGAACGCCAGCCGTAACTGATTATTGTTAAACATGACCGTTTATAATGCCTACTCGTTTAATGCGGAGTGACTTTAAAGAAACTTTTTTGATTTACCAGTGTTTTTCACATGTTTAGCATAGAAAAGCAAAAAAGAAGATATATAAAATTCCTGCAGCATCACTACTAATTGCAAGTTCAGTGTGAAATATTAGTATATCATTAGCTAATCTTCTCATGCATTTGTGTTGTTAATATTAAGACCATTAGCAGTAATAGTTGTAATTTCTTGAGCAGTTAATAAATGCCAGCCAATGTTTTAATTGCTTAGCATATCTGACTTTCTCCAGTCCACAAACTATAACCAGGAGGTGCTATTACTGTTCCCATTTTATTGGTCCCATAAATAAAGAGAAGCCATACAACTCTTAGAAGTTGAAGTCGATTTTATGTTCTCAACTACTTTGCTGTAATCCCATGAAACTGTACTTACACACAGAGAGATACCCTTTTACAGAGCTTTTTAAAACAACTGGGCATTAATAACATTATTTGGTTCTATTATCTTGCCCTTTTTTAAATTTAAAAAGAAGGTGCATTTATGAGACCATTCAAGTAGCCTTGTACCAGGATGGTTTGGAAAGAGCAAGAAGGAAATTTATGGGCATAGGAAGGAGAGGAGTCTCAGAGATAAGGGTAAATGATGTTGCCATTTATCAAGAAGTTGACTACTGGGAACGGGCCATTTTGCCAGTTCTGTGTTGAGCACAAACATGGCAGTTGAAATCACTAAAGTTGCTTAGGAAGGAGATATAGAGTACAAGGGAAGAGGATCTGGAAAAGACTCCTGAGGAAAACAAGAAGTTAAAGGGTATTTTCTTTGGAGGAGGACAGAGTCTCACTTTGTAGCCCTTGTTAGAGTGCTGTGGCATCACAGCTCACAGCAACCTCGAACTCTTTGACTGTCAGTCAGTCGGTCTCAGCCTCAATAAATTGGTCTTGCTCACACACTTTGTGCATATACATGACAGGTGTTTACAGACTCCCACAAGTGGGCGGATCCCCAATTAGGAATAAGCTGCAAGAGAGTGACCCAGGTTCCCTCTATACCAGCCCCTCCCTCTTCTGCTCTTTTATTTTACCTCTATTATTATTACCTCTATTATATTAGGTCAGGGGTCAGCAAACTCTGGCTCAGAAAACCTGAGGGGTTTTTGTTTGTTTATTTGTTTGGTGAGCTAAGAATGATTTTTACATTTTTTGAAGTGGTCAAAAAACCAAAGTAAGAATAATGGTTTGTGATGTGAAAATTATATGAAACCAAATTTTTATGTTCAAAATACAGTTTTATTGAAATCCAGCCATGTCTATTCATTGACATTCTGTCTATGGCTACTTTCACTCTACAAAGTCAGAGACTGCTTGGTCCACAAAACTAAAAATAGGCACTATTTGGTCCTTTAAAGAGAAAAGTTTCTTGACCTCTGTTCTAAGCCAAGAATTGAGTGCTTGTGATGCAGAATGAGACCCCAGTGACAATGATCTTTTCTATTGTTGTTCTCTGCCTCTCAGAGTCAGAGTTAACTGACCCTATTATCGTGACTTGCATTTTTATGGATTCCTGTCATGTTTGCTTTTGTCATGAACCCATTGATCTCTCTCGTTAGACACAGTGATTCTCCACAGTGAACCTGCCGCCCCTGCAGCTGAGGCTCTATGCATCCTCACCTGTGCCCTAAAATCCACCTCTGACTCTGCTGCTTCCATAAAGTAGTAAAAACACCTCACTCCAGTTCCGAGCTCCTTGCTGAGCAAGTGTATCTGTTATTTCGCAGACAGTTACATCCCCAGCACTAGGCATAAAGCCTATACCAGGCACACAAAAGTTGGCTTGAATGAGAGAAACTTTTAAAAGAGTTTTCTAGATTCTGTCTCTTTCTTCGTAAGCCACTTGGTCTTCCTCTTACTCTAATGTGAATTATGCCCGTGCAGTTCTACTAAAACATTCCTACTAAGGCCACAGAATGTCGCCGCAGACATGAATTTATTGGAGAATTTAACTTAACAGTGTTGGTGTCATAGGTACTGTACAGATGTGAAACCAACGAGATGTGTGTTAGTTACAGGTGTCTGCTTTTTATTGAACATTGAGTAAATATGCACTTTATTTATTTCCCTTCTCTCGCGTGTGTAACTTCATTTCTTGCCGTGCCTCAGACCTGCCTTGCTGAGGTGTGCGCAGCATGGCTTAAAGCTTCTTTAGTGACACCTTTACAGGAGCTAATCTGTCTAGGGGACGGGTTCTTCATTTGTCATTTTGCCTGACAAAATCCTCTTCATTCATGCCCTAACCCAATTATAGCTTCCTACCAGGGCCAAAAGTAATTATCCTAAGTCCTATAAGACTTTATTTTTTATTTTTTGGTTCTTATGTGATGCTGTTTAAATACAGTGTGTCCATAAAGTTTGTGTGCATTTAAAATACTTGAACTTGGTAAAATTGCACACAAACTTCGTGGACACCCTGTACGTCTCTGCCCTATAAATATCTTAGATGGCTTGTCGCAGATGAACTTCAGAGTTGCTCAAGGTTAATCACCATGTTATCAGGTGTTAATTTTTTTTTCCTTTTGAGTCTTGCACAATAGTGCCTTCATGTCATGCAGAAGAATTACAATAAATGTCTTTTGGATGATTGAGTGTAATTCTTGCTCAGTCAAAATTTCATGTTCAGAGGCTAATCAGTTGATTGTATTGTGGTATTTATTTTACCATTACGACAAGCTGTTCTCAGTGGGTAAGTTTTAAGGGCAATACTTCTGTGTTGGGTTTTGTTATTTCTAGGAAATTGGCTGGGCATGGTGGCTCATGCCTATAATACTAGCACTTTGGGAAGCCAGGGCAGGAGGACTGCTTGAGGCCAGGAGTTCAAGACCAAATTGGTTAAGGCTCCATCTCTACAAAAAAATTTTTTAAATAGCCGTACAGGGTATGCACTTTTGTAGTCCCAGCTATTGGGGAGACTGAGGCAAGAGGATCACTTGAACCCAGGAGCTGGACGCCCAGCCTGCAGTGCCACCTCACCCCAGCCTGCACAGCACTTAACAAGTACGGTTAACCTTTGAATGGCACAGGTTGGAACTGTGAGGGTGTTCACTTACACATGGATTTTTTTCAACCAAATGTAGATCTGAAATTTGTAGGAATTAAAAGCCCTCCTTCAGGAAGGCTGACTTTAATTTTGGTACACACAGGGGCCCTGGAACCAAGCCCTGAGTGTACTGGGGGTTGCTGGAGAAGTGGTCGAGGCCTTATTCTGCCACCTCCTTTCCCTGCTCTTTTTCATCTTGCATATCACTTCCAAAGCCCCGGAACATTTATCTGGATACATTTAATCAGTTAATACGAGCTTTTTACTTTCAATATTAACTCTCTTATAGACAAAAATAGATAATTATCATTTTAAGATGTTGAGATAGTAAAATGTGGTGCTGATAATTACTTCACAGTAGAAGTAAGATAAAATTAACATTTCATTAGAAAATTACTGAACTATAAAATTCACATTTAGGAAGTATAATTCACTGAATAAAGGTCTACTAACCATATGAAAATACTTGAGTAAGAAATGCAAATATGTCCAGATGTTTTCTAAAATCTATCCTTGTTGGAGCATAGAGCCAGAGGAAGCCTGTGGATAAGAGAGCTACCATAATTGCTGTTTAAATAAGCTAGCAAATTCTCCTTTGGGAAATAAACTTCTGATATTGGGCCAGTACATAGTGGTACTTACTACAAAATCATTTACATTGTAAGGATTCTTTTCTTACAACAAAAGAATTTGGTACACAGGATAATTAGTCATAGTTTTAGTGAAGCTTAACAGGCTCAAGACTAATAGGAGATATAAACATTCTGTATTCCGGATTCCAATTCAGTCCCCTAGGATGTATTTGTAAGTGGAAATACCACTTTCCTTTTGCTCTTAATTTGAAACTAGAAAACTTCTGATAAGCAAACAAATAGCAAATAATCATATTATACTTAGAAAAGTTTTAAATGAAAAAGAATAAAAATTATATGTAAGAGCCGGGCTTGGTGGCTCACACCTGTAATCCCAGCACTCTGGTAGGCTGAGGCAGGTGGATTGCTTGAGCCAGGAATTGGAGACCAACCTGAGCAAGAGAGAGACCCTGTCTCTAAAAATAGCCAGGTGTTGTGGCAGGTGCCTATAGTCCCAGCTACTCAAGAGGATCACTTAAGCCCAAGAATTTCAGATTTCTGTGAGCTATGACTCCATGGCACTCAACCCCAGGGCCACTGAATGAAACCCTGTCTCAAGAAAAAAAAAAAAAAAGCTATAAGTAAGTTTACATTTATTAATAGACATATAGTTGAATTGAAACACATGGATACTACACAATTATATAATAATGTAGAAGTATATCAATTGGTAATATAAAAATTATTTATCATCTTAATTTAACATATTTATCACTCCAAATTTGAAACCATAGGAAAGAATTGATCTGTCTGCCTGCATTATGGAAACTGAAAATAGATGGGAAGCCTCTAATGAAGGAAGGTTTCTGAAAGGCAAGGTATTGATTAAAAACCCCAGGAAAAATAAAACCGAGAGACAGTTAATCAGCTCTAGGTGATTCAACCCGCTGCTAAAAGTGCTAGGTCCTATTTACAGTTTCTGCCTCAGGAAATTCACTCAAGCTAGTAGTCAGTTGTTTTTAAAAAGGAAAAACAAAATGGGTGAGAAGTTGTCATTTGAAAAAAATTATTACATAAAACATTCATAGAGGTTATTTATAGAGTAGTGTAAGATTCTGTGATCTTCAGCAAATAAGTGAAGAAAACATACGAATTTTTATGCAAATTGGACTCACTGAGAAAGTTGACATAATGAGAAGCAAGATCAAGGGGGGAAAATACTGTCAAAATAAAAATGCCCCCGAGGTTCAGTCGTTTGGCCTTCTGTACTGCCTGATACCTCAGTCTTCACCTGGATCATACGTTAATTGTCTCTTTCGAAGTAAAGATTGAAAAGCATCAAATGGCAAATTGTCTCTTTCAAAGTAAAGGTTGAAAAGCATCAAATGGCAAACAAAAAGTCAGTTACTTTCATAAATCATGTAATTTTAAAAATCTAATTTTTGTGCACAGGAAAAGAAAATGAGGGAATAAATGACTAAATTTAAATATTTTGCCGTTTCAGTAAATGCATTGGCCAGGAAGATAAAACACGTTTTTTCCCAGGATGCTTGCTTTTGGTCTAAGTGCAATTCCAAGTATTGATTTTCATTTCCAAGGTGTGTGTGGCATGAGCGATGGCTCCCGTGGTGCCCAAATCAAAGCAGCTGTGTAATAACAGGACTGTGTGGTTCCCTTTTGCAGGCGGTGCTGGAGACAGGACCAGCCTCCTTGAGCCCCCTGCCCGTGCTTTTCACTTCATATTCCCCAGCCTTGAACTCGCTGGCCTAGATAGCACAATGCGGCCCACAGCTTTCTCCTCTGTAAATGGCTTAGTGACATTATCAAAAGTAATGCTGGTTGTCTGTTCCTTTGTTCTGCTTTTATATTTTTATAGTTGTCACTCATTGAACCCCCTTTAGCTAAGCATTTGCTGAGAGCCTATGCCCTGTAGCACTCGGCACTGAACACTCTTCATGGTACATGAGAAATAAAAGCATTTTCCTTGTCCTGGAATAATTTACAAGCTCATCTACTAAGTAGTCTCTCAGCAAGCAAAAGCAATTCTCTTTTTGTAGAACTTTAATTTACAAATCTCTTTCATGCTCACCATCTCATGAGTGCAGACTTACTGAGAGCTTTTAAAATAAGAGCCTGACGAGATGAGGAGAGATTAGATGTGCATTAGCTGAGGAAGGCTTCCTGAAGAAAGTGGCCTTTATGATGAAACAGAACCATCCTCATGGTTTCCATAAACTTCAATAGATTCTTGATAATTTTTTCCCATCTAGAAAATAATTGTAAGAGTTAAATACACTTTTAAAGGAGCACAAATATTTCAGATTTAACATACATGGCACCTGAAATTCTAAGTTTTTTCAGAATCAGTTTTTAGTAGCATATAAGAGAGTGTTTATCTTATTTATCCGTGGTTACATCCACTTGATCTTAGCCAAGAGGCCGAGAAGCGATATCCGTGGCTACATCCCACTCACCTCCCCAACGTATAAAGAAGCTGTTATTTCCGTTTCCAGCTTCGCCTTCTTCCCCACCGTTAAATCGTCAGGTAAGTGGCCCCTGTAACCAACAGTTATTCCCCCCTGCATGTAAGCGGCCACTGTTTTCATTGTCACTCCTTACTGGCAGTCACGTCTATGTGATGCCAACCCTTATTTACATCCAGGCCTCATTAAGTGGGTGGTCACGGCTAGTCAGGATGGCTAGCACTCATTCAGCCCATATGATGGGACCAGTCCTCTGTAAACCGCATGGCGGGCATTATCACATTTAATCTTCTTAACAACCCCATGAGGTTACATAGGGCAATGATTATTTCTGGATTTTGCCAGGGAAAAACAGAAGCTGAGAAAAGTTAAATGACATGACCAATGTCACACAGCTAGTAAGGGGCAGCGTATGACCGTGAACCTTTGTCTGTGCCCAAGGCCTCAGTACTTGGCCACTGTACCTTATGCCTGAGCATATTTAAAGTGCAGTTACATGCGAGTTAAATGCATAATTACCTATAAATATGCAGAATTTTCAGGGTCAGTGGTTAGCATTTTGCCATTTCTACGGAAGTTTATGTAACGAGAAAAATACTGAATTTAGACTTCAATCTCCTTTATAGGGAGAAAATTATAAAATATATGTCATGTCATTTGATACCCTTGGAGTAAGTTTCCCCACACTACCACTGTTTTCCCTTCTGTAATGACAGGCCTCACTGTCTTCATCCCATTTGACTCAGGGGGAAACTGAAATGTGGAGAGGTTATGTAACTCGCAGGGGTTCACATGCTGCGGGCACAGCGGGGCTCTGAACCCAGTCCTGGGGCGACTGTCCACGATTTAAATGGGGTGTGTCATTGAAGCTGGCACAGGATACACCCTTGGCAGCAGGCCCCCCGACTCTGCAGCCATCGTACTGGTGGACTAGTGCAGACAGTGCTGCCTGGAAAGGCCCAAAGGCCGGAACACAACAGAGTTTCATTTCTTGTTTATCAAACAAAAATGAATTTGGTAGGCATCTGCAAGGTCAGTGGATCCCACCAGGCTTTCCTGTGGAGAAGGGAGTATGGGGATAAGATACCATACCTCAAACTATAAAGTCTTCTTTCAAAGGAGTATGTGACATCCAGACCGGTGCTGGCTTTTCTCTGCACCATGTTGCTGACTGTGAGGATGGGGAGGGTATTATCAAATGAAGAGACCTCCCTGGAGTAGGTGGAAAGGAGATGGGAAAGGGGAGTGAGGGAAGAGGGGGAGATGGAAAAGGGGAGTGAGGGAAGAGAAGACAAGACTGAGTGTGCAGACATGTGGGAGATTCCTTCAGTCCATGGGTCTCAACTTGGTAGAAAGGCACAGGAGAAAACACTGATGGTCCTGCAGAAGGAAGGGGGAGAAGGAGGAATGTATGAAGAAGTTATCCACAAGGGGCACACAGTTGTGCCACGCCAAGGTCAAGTTGGTTGTGTTAGGGAGGAGATGGGAAAGTGCTCTCAGCAAGTCATTCGTATCTTCAAAAATGCTGCTGGATACTTAGAAGAAAACTGGATTTATTTTTCTGCTGATTTAATGATTCTTTTAACCACAGGGCTAAGCCTAATTATACATATTAATAAAGGGTAGGTTTATTGGGTGACTCATCATAAGCCAGACTGGCACAATTCTAAAACAGGTACCCTTATTATCGGCATTTGTTAGGTAGGGGAACTTGAGCTCAGAAAGATTAAATAGTTTTCCCTGTTTTATAGCCGACAACTGGCAGGTTCAGCGTTCAAGTAGTAGACTTTATATTATATCATACTCTGCTCTGTCATTTTCAAGGAATTTGATACATTAGTTAACACAGTTCCAGCTGCTATAAAAATTGACCCTAAAATGTATAAAGGCTCAACTTTGGTAAAATCCTCTTCATGTGCCAGTTTGAGGCAGGTGCCGTGGCTGGTGGTTGGCCTTCTCTGGGCAGTGGGTCAGGGACAGGATGTTTAGGTCTTGTCATCTGAGTCCACGTGGCAGAAGGACAAAAGGAGAATGGAGAACGTACATCTGGTTCTCAAGAACCTTGTTCTAGAAGTGCTACGCGGCCTTTCTGTCAATGTTCTTTGCGATGCCTAGATGCTGGGGGTGGGAGCTGGGAGATCCAGTCCCTGGGTGAACGACCACGTGCTAGGAATTCTGTACAGCCCAGGAGACGAGCCACTGACTGCCTCTCACACACACGACTTTTTTGAAGTATTTAATTATAATTAATCTTCTGAGAATTTAAATTATTGTCTAAGGCAGAGTCTGAAAATACTGGTGCTTTCTTATGTTGCATGGACAAAGTCATCTATGAGCCTCTTTATCCCGGTTTCAATGCCTGCCGGATTCCAGAACTGGACTCAAGATTTCTAGTCCGTCCTCAGTTTTAAATCTTCCTAGCCGATTCTGACTCCAGGAGTTCAGCATCTTCTGTGCCTTACCACACAGACTGTATAATTCTCACCCATTCCTTTGCCTTTTAAAACCAAAACAAAGCAAAACAAGACAATTTGCCCGTCCCCAGACTTCATCAGTTTGATAGACTTTAATGAAGATTCTGTTGGTAAACGGGGGGGCGGGGGGGGGGAGGGGGGGGTTGAAGGAAAAGAGATAATTGAAAAGTGGTCATCTCTGGCCAGTTGTGACATACTTCCCCCAAGTCCCCTGCTCGCAAGTTAGGAAAAGTAGCATTTTCCTGAAGACTCGGGGGGCTTCCCATGTGGATCCCCCTTCCACTGTCAGAGCTTCTGTTCCCCATCTTCTGTTTGCCCTCTTTTGCTTATCAGACTTTCTCCCTGTCAGTAAACTCCATGCTGACCCTTGAGGGAAAAAAGAGAAAGAAAGAAAGAAAAGTGCCCGTGTCACAGGTCACACGTTATTTTGCCCTCTCTTTATCTCTCTGCTCTCTCTCACATCCACTGCTCAGTCATTTCTCCTGGCTTCTCTGTTTACAAATAATGGACATGTATGTTTATATCTCTTTACTCTTTCCAGTTGTTTGATAAATATTAATTTATTTAATATTTAAAATCAACCTATAAGTTAAGTTCTATTACAATTTTTCCTGTTAAACAGTGAGGAAACTCAGGTGCAAATAGTTAAGTAACTGGTGGACGTTAGAGATAGGATTTGAACCAAGATGCTTGGCTACGGAGTCTCTCCTCTTAACCACTAAGTTATTTTGCCTCTCAATGGAAATTTCTAGCTCTTAAATTGCCAGCTCTTAAGCTAGAACTACATTTTTGTTAAATTTATGTCTGACACTAAGCCAGTTTTTAATCTAACTCTTAATTATCTTCTGTAGTTAAAATAATTGTAATGACTACATAGCACTTCTTTAACAAAAAAAAAGTGGGGCTATTCAGTTTGACATTGGATATGACTTACGTTTTGTTTGTTAGAAGCTGTATATACCATGTCCAGAGTAAGAGACTTACTCGATTATTTTAATTATAGGAGATTTAATTTACTTGCAAAAAATTTTCCTAGTATTCCTTTGCATCTAGAAAATAAAGATTTTTATAGATAAATTTAGTTTTATTCACCTTATGCTTGTAAACCAATAAAACAAGTAACTACATTCCAGTTTATTGGCCAACCTTTTTAGTTCTTTAGACCTATTTTTCTTTAGGCCTATTTTGGGCTTGTTAGGTAAGTCCGGGCCAAGAAGTCTAAATATCACATCACCTGAGATCTGCCCGCTGCCCGCTGCTTTGTACATAGACACAGCTGCCAGTATTGCCCTTCACCCTTTATTTCTTTGGAAAATTTATTCTCTTTGTGATTTATGATATGTTCAAATATTAAACATGGGAGCAAAGTTCACAGACCTAGATAACCGAATGGGGGTAGAGAAAACTATTACATGTTGTTATGCACCCAAAATGCCACCATCTGCTAAGGATGGATACTTCTCTCTGTACACTGAGCTAAAGTTTTATTTTCTTAAACAACAGTTGTGCCGCTTTATAATTTTTGACAAAATTCAATTAAGGCAGTAAAGGGACAATTTTTTCTACTCAATCCATGATGAGTTTCAAGTTGTCTATAAAGTTTACACAACTCATTACCTCTACACATGTCTCTAGGGATTACAGTTTAACATACCCTTTTTTAAAAAATTATTTTATCATAGATTTATTTGATGCTAGTCTCATTCCTACCTAAACCTTAACTTTTCAAAATAAGAAAACATATGTATTTGCATCCTATAAGTTACTAAATCAAAAATAACATAGAAAATGATGGCATTATAATATGTTTTGTCTTGAAAAAATGCTTAATTCCTACAATTATTGGCCCTTGATTATTTCCTTTCCCTTTATATGTAGGAGCCTAACTGTGTTATTCTGCTTTTCAACCTCATGGTGGCTGAAACAAGCAACGGATTTTTCACACTGATAACACTGTCCAACAAAGTGAGTTAGAGACTGCTGGGTCAAGACAGCATAGGAGGAGATTTCCACCTCCTAGATTGCATGGCAGTTTAATAAACATAGATGTCGCCCATCTGTGGTCCCCTGGTAGTTCATTACCACAGTTGAATGAATCTTTCAGCCCTCTGTTCATCATGTTCTTCTATCTCCAGTTCTGAACCCCTTATGTATAGTCCTCTTTCCTTCTTTCCCCCCACAAAAATAATTGAGTCATAATGAGCATAACATCAGTTGGCCGATAAGACACACTTTTACACGTCTGTCATACACATAATGACTCCTGGCTTCTGTTGATATCTACTAAATGTTTATTTGGCACAGACATCTCAAAAATAGAAAGGAGATTGGACATCATCACTGACAGTAATTCTTCCATGTAACCATGATGGTGATCCCAGCCCAATATGTTAATCTTCCCAGTGGTGCTCCAAAAATGCGTACATTGTATATCCAGTCATTTGATGCGACAGTCTCTAAGATATGCCCACTTTATGCTGACCCCACACCTTAATGCTACCTTCAGAACGTAATGGTTTCCTGCCTTGGAATGCATGAATTAACTATTCTAACTCCAAATCACTAAGCTCCAAAAAAGACTTGAAAATAATGGTTTGCTTTCTTGAATTTAGCAATGTACTGCCAAGGTAGGAAAGAAATATGTATTTTATGTAAGATATATATATAATGTGTATAATATGTATACCCATATATATACATATATAATACATATAACCCATATATACATATATAATATATATGTATACCTATATATATATACACACACATATATGACATATACATATATGTTTCTTAAATTTTTCTGGAATGTTCCCTAATGACAAGGGAAAGATCACATCTCTGGGAAAGCTGAGGGCATTACCTAAAACACCAGCTACAAATGGAGAATTCTGTTAAGCCTTGAACTTTTGTCTTAAGACCATGAGATTTTAGCTTTCCACTTATCATATGCCCATGTTTATTTTACTATAAAATTTCCTAAAGTATCTCTGTAAGTACAGAATAGCACTCTTCTCTAAATTCCATTTTTACTCTTTAGCTTCAAACATCCTTTAAAACACTCCTGACTGAACACAGTTCAGAATTCTGAAGGCAGACAGACATCCCTGTGGGTGAAGGAGCAGAGAAGATTTTTCTGCAGTCTGTGACTATAGAACAGCAATTTTCAACTGGTGTGCCTTGAGAAGATCTTACGTATGCCATAAAAATTTTAATGATCATTCATTAAATTATTATTATTTTTCTTTTTTGCAATTTTTGGCCAGGGCTGAGTTTGAACCCACCACCTCCGGCATATGGGGCCAGCGCCTTACTCCTTTGAGCCACAAGCACCACCCCAATTAAATTATTTTTGAAAGATATTCAGAGCACAGTGGTTTTTTTCTCTTTTTTCTGATCAACATAATTTATGCCATGGAAGTTTCACTATAGGTTCGAGTGTGCTGTGAAATCAAAAAGGTTGAAAAACACTGCTATGGAATAAAGCATGCCTAATCGAACAACAGAGATAGTAAACTTTTCATCTTGCACCAAAATCTAATTCTCTAAACTAATTCAGAAATCTGTACAGAGTTCAGTGTAGCCTATAGGCTAAGGAATAAAGAGTGTTTCCCCTGGTACCTCCAGAGGGAAGGCTCCTCTTAGCCCTCCAGGTTCCAGGTTGCCTTGATGTTTCATCCCCAGCCAGACTCAGGTGGAGGGCACGTGGTTCTGGCACTTTGAAATGAAATGTTCTCCCAGCAGCTTGAGGGCATCCTATATAATAGCACAGCCATTCCTTTGCTAGGTTGAAGGACCAACTCCACTGCTGAGTGACGCACATACACAGACAATCATACTAGCCCCTGCACTGGGAACATCACAGGCAGAATATTTTCAAGTATAAAATATTTATGTTCTCCATGTATGTATGTTTACCTGTATTAGAATCTGTCCTACTCTAGGGATCAGCAGGCCTGAGTTTTAGGCCCCTGTCTGTCAGATGCCACCTGCACGACTCTGACAATTTCTTTTGACAATTTTTTTACCTTTTCAAACATGATTTTCTGAGCAGCAGAATAATAAAATTGGGTCATACAGGGTCTCTAATACCTCCCAGATCTATGGTCTGTGCTTCTATGACATGTTTTGCCCAACAGTGACCTTGCTCAAAACCTTCTTTACTTGATCTTTAACATTTCCGTAAACTTGGAAGCAACCTTGCTGAAAAGAGCATCTTAGTCATAATCCCACTTTTCTGAAATTGGTCATTGATAATCACATTTTTTCATTTTTTCTAAATACCAAATTGTATTGGGTCCAATTATTTATGGACATTGAGACATCAAAAAAAGCATTGACAGTTTCAATTTAAGAGCAATACCCAGGCCAGGCATGGAGGCTTACACCTGTAATCCTAGCAGTCTGGGAGGCCAAGGCAGATGGATTGCTCGAGCTCACAAGTTTGAGACCAGCCTGAGCAAATTAAAAAAAAAAAAAAAAGCAAGACCACATCTCTACTAAAAATAGAAAAACTGAGGCAATAGGATTGCTTGAGCTCAGGAATTGGAGGTTGCTGTGAGGTATGACACCATAACACTTTACCCAAGGAACAGCTTTAGACTCTGTTTAAAAAATTAAAAAAAAAAAAAAAAGAGTGACGCCTAACTCCTTTACGTTTCACTGTTATGCTTCTCTAACTTTCACACGACATACACTGAGTTCCCTAAAACACAGCTGCTCCTTTAGAAAATAGTTCATTTTGCACATCACTGCCTCGTCTGTCATCTGAGTCCCAAACAGATCTGAGTCCCTAAACAATGCTGGCTTTGTGCAGTTCTATGACTTTTTTTTTCTTTTGCTCATCATAGAATTGAATGAAGAAAAGAAAAGCAAACAAAAAAAGGATTGGACTGTGATAGCGAGGTAACAAGCATAGGTATCCTAAACTATAATCCAATAAGACATATCTGAAGACTGTCTCAGAGTCAGGGTGAATTAATAAAAGTGATGGAGAGAGCTTTACAACTCTGGCATGATATCGTAATCTCTGAACATTTTCAGTCTTTTCTAACGCAAAGCAAAGCTAAAATTTGTGTGAGAACGGGAAGAAATGTTTAGAAGTACCTGCTGAGATTCCAGAATGTCTGATTAGCAAAGGCGGCTTTGATAAAGGCAAGAGACAATCCTGTGTTTGCGTTGTATGAAACGTCCTAGAAATTGTGTGGGGAAAGGGAAAGGAGAAATTTACATAAACGTTATCCTCTGAGATACACGAACAGAAAGAAAGGAGTTTGTTGGGGAAGAATGTGGGGTTTAATATGCGTGCGTTTTAATGAAAGGAAGATTTTAAAGTGAAGAGATGAAGAGAGAAAGTAACTGACAAAGCCTGGTCCTTGAGAAGGCAGAAGGGATCACGTCCAGCAAAGGAAGTACACCTTTTGCACTGGGAGGAGAGAGAAAGGAGAAGGGCTGATGTGGGAAATTCAGCGGCACAGGGATCTCCTGCAGGTCAGGGTCCTGCTAGCTGCCTAAGTGCCACCCACGTAAAGCCTTAGGTAGGTTTTGGTCTTCAGTCAGTTCATCCACTGCCCTCAGGGTGCATAATAGAGCCTTAGCCATGAATATCAGAGCAAAGGAGATAAATTAAACTTCAGAGAAGCTGCCTGCGGGTCATTCTCACCCCCCATTCATCTCTGTTCTCTACCTTCAGCTTCACTTTTAAGTTACAGCACTGGGGAGCAGGGCAGCCGTGTGTGCACAACTATCCCCAAAGGCCAGGGGAGCTGAGAGGCTGAAGGAAAAGACTGACAAGTTCAGTTTCTCAAAAGTTTAATAGGGACTTACAGGAACAGAAATTAGGTCTCAGGCAGCTGCAAGATGGTGAATCCCCAATACCGCCCACCCCCTAGAAAGTAGCCTTTACATAGCAAGCTTTTGGGGTAAGGCACGTGCACATGGTCATCTCCTCGGACTTTCTTGCCAATACTCATGACACCTGTGAGGTTAGACAAGCATCTTTATGAGGCGTTATCTGCACAGAACACATTGATACTTGGGGGTTAGACGTGGGTCATGGGTCATCGTGGCAGCTTCACTTCAAGATGGCATCACTCCTGCCATGCCACAGGCTGTTTTCCTATGAGAAATTCGCCTTCCTTTCCATAGAGTGGCCTTCTCAAATATCTCAGAGGTATTTTCAGTGGCCTGCCTTAATATTGAGCTTTCACACCATAACATAAATAACAAAGTTATTAAGTTAAGATTAGTACCCATGGAGTCACCAAAACCTCTTGAGGGCAAGAAAATTAACTTATTACTATATTTTGATGTGCATTTGTTTTAATTAATGTGTACAATAGCAAAGGTTCCTGACCAGCTGACAGGCATTTCCCTCCAGGGGTCATGAGAGAGAAATAACAGTCATGATACATAAATCACAAATCGAAAGGGCTTCCCAGGGTTGAATTTCAAGTACATGTCGTTGGGTTTTAAAGTAACTCTTTTCTCATGAGCACATATCTGAAGAACTATTTTTAAAAATTATGAAAGTGTGTTAACATAAAATATTTATTTTTCCAACTTTCTGAGAGCATCTTGTATCCTTTAACCACGTAAACCTTGAGATAGAGATTTACTGTGCAATAGATGGCATACATTCCTAGCACAAGCTGTATAAAATTTGTCAGGTAAGTTTCTTTGCCTTAACCAAAGTGACTAGGCTACCACGGAATAATTTCTAAGTTCAATTTTGTTCACTCTTTAAGTTCAAATTTTACGGCCATTGCAAACTCCCACACAGAGACAGCTACTCTCCCACACGTCACCCTCCCCTCACCACACCTTGAAAAGCTAGACACAGCATCCAGCTTCTCCAGCATTTTGATCTGTATCAAATAACAGATTATAAACACCCTCTGAATAATCATATTTAATGCTAACTGCAAGTTCTTATTTGCATAAGATTAATTTGTGTTATATTTTGTCTTGTACCTTCTGACCAGAGCACTGTGTCTTTTTGTAAAATGATGTTTCTGCTAGAATCTCTATAAAAATGATATTAGAACCCCCCCATGAGGAAATGCAGAGGGTCTGCAGTACAATATATAAACGTGTAAGATGTACGTATATAAATACCAAGTTACTATAATGTTAATGTGGTAGCTGTTGGCCTTTTAGGAGTCAGAGCTTGTCCTGGGCACCTTACATGCCCAAATATCAGTTTCATTCCTCCCAGAAGATTGAGCAGTTTCTACTTTACGTAAGTGGAAACTTAAATAACTTACCAAAAATCTTACTCACACTAGTGTTTAGAGTTAAATATAGCTTTCTGTAGAGACTTATTAAGGTAGGAAAATATATCTGTATATATGTATGTATCTAGACAGCGTTACCATATGTATTTATGCAGACTATATTGTACAGACATACATTTTTACTATATATATCCATATATATATCTAAACACAATAGCGACAAAGACTGTTTTATTTTTGAGTATAATTCTTTAGTGCTTAATAAATATTTGACTTAAAATGACTATTTTCTTTAGGTATGAACATAATATTTACAGTAGATATGATTCTTATCCTTAGAAATTCTCTAAGGATAGGAAAAGAAATTTCTCTAAGGGTAGGAAAAGAGAATTTCTAAGCATAGAAATAGAAAATTCTCTCTAAGAGTTTTTCCTTTTTTAAATTTTTTTAAATTGTTTGGAACTCATTGAGGGTACAAAGAATTATGTTACACTGACTGCATTTGTTAGATAAAGTCCCTCTTATAATTGTCCCACCCCCAAGAAGCGTGCCACACACCGTGACCCCCATCCACCTCCCTCCTCCCCTCTCCCCACTTGCTCATTCCCCTACCCCCCACCCATATTAACCCATCTACTGCCTTCACATTAGAATTGAGTACATTGGATTCTTGCTTCTCCATTTTTGTGATGCTTAATGTGTTTCACCTCCATCCAGGTTAATACAAAAGATGTAAAGTTTCAATCTTTATTAGTGGCTGAATAATATTCCATGGGATACATATACCACAGCTTGTTAATCCATGCCTGGGTTGGTGGGCATTTAGGCTGTTTTCACATTTTGGTGATTGTAAATTGAGATGCGATAAACAGCAATTGCCCTTATGATAAAAGGAATTTTTTTCTTCTGAGTAGATGCCTAGTGATGAGACTGCAGGATCAGATGGGAGGTCTAATTTGACTTCTTTGAGGATTCTCCATACTTCCTTTCAAAAATTTGAATTAGTTTGCAGTCCCACCAGCAGTGTAAAAGGGTTCCCTTCTCTCCACATCCATGTCAGCACCTGCAGCTTTAAGACTTTGTGATGTGGGCCGTTCTCACTGGGGTTAGGTGGGACCTCAGGGTAGTTTTGATTTGCTCTTCTCTGATGATGAGCATTTTTTCATATGTTGGTTAGCCATTCGTCTGGCTTCTTTTAGAGAAGATTCTATTCCTCTCTCTGGCTTAGTGATATACGGGATTATTTGCTCTTTGTTGTTCTTGTTGTTTAATTTGAGTTCTCTATAGATCCTAGGTATCAAGCTTTTGTCTGATTAATAATAAGCAAATATCTTTTTCCATTCTGTAGGTTGTCTGTTTGCTTGGGTTGTTGTCTCCTTAGCTGTACAGAAGCTTTTTGGTTCAATTAAGTCCCATTTGTTTTTTCTGTTCTTGTTGTTCTTCTTGCAGTTGCCACAGAAGTCTTCTTCATAAAATCTTTCCCCAGGCTGAGATCTTCAAGTATTTTCTGCACACCTTCTTTGAGGATTTTTTTTTTTTTTTGAAACAGAGTCTCACTATATCACCCCTTGTAGAGTGCTGTGGCATCACAGCTCACAGCAACCTCAAACTCTTGGGTTTAAGCAATTCTCTTGCCTCACCCTCCCAAGTAGCTGGGAGTACAGGCGCCCAGCACAATGCCTGGCTATTTTTTTACCTGTGGTTGTCATTGTTGTTTAGCAGGCCTGGGCCAGGTTTGAATCTGCCTGCCTCAGTGTATGTGGCCGGTGCTCTAACCATTTGGCAATGGGCACCAAGCCTCTTCAGGGATTTTTATAGTTTCATGCCTTAGGTTTAAATCTTTTATTCCACTTGAATCAATTTCTGTATGTGGTGATAAATGAGTGTCAAGTTTCAGTCTTTTACGTGTGATTATCCAGTTCTCCCAATACCATTTATTGAGTAGGGACTCTTTTCCCAGGTGGATATTCTTGTTTGGTTTATCAAAAATCAGATGGCTGGGGCAGTGCCTGTGGCTCAGAGGAGTAGGCTGCCGGGCCTATATACTGGAGGTGGTGGGTTCAAACCTGGCCCCAGCCAAAAACTGCAAAAAAAAAAAAAAAATCAGATGGCTGTAAGATGTAAGTTTCATCTCT
>NW_003852430.1:15535140-15537284 GCF_000181295.1 Otolemur garnettii
ATGACTCCTGGAAGTGATCAAAAATACAGTAATGTTTCAAGATATAAAATCAATGTCCACAAATCAGTAGTCTTTGTGTGTGCCAATAACAGCCAAGATGAGAAGCTAATCAAGGACACAGCTCCCTTCACAGAACCTTCAAAAAAGTGAAATACCTAAGAATACACATAATAAAAGAGGTAAAGGACCTCTTCAAAGAAATTTACAGAAACCCTTAGAAAAAAAATACCAGAAGATATTAACAAATGGAAGAACATACCATGCTCATGGCTGGGAAGAATCAACATTGTTAAAATGTCTGTACTTCCCAAAGCAATCTACAGATTCAATGCAAACTTCATAAAAATACCATCATCATACTTTTAAGATTTGGAAAAAATAATTCTTCATTTTATATGGAACCAAAAGAAACCCCATATAGCCAAGGCAATTCTTTGTACTAAAAACAAAGCCAGGGGCTTCACCCTACCACACTTTCAGCTATACTAGAAGACCACAGTGATCAAAACAGCATGGTATTAGCACAAAAATAGAGACATAGACATTTTTTTAACTTTTATGGAGACCTTCTATAATATTCTCAGGATTTAGATTATGAGATTATTATAAGTGAAAGGGAATTTTAGGGAGGTCCCTTTTATAAAGTGATAACTTTTTAAGTAATCTAGTGAGGCAGCATATTTGTTTCTTATGGCTGTTCTAATAAATAAGCACAAACTTGGTGCCTTTATCTTGGTCCAGAGGTCAGAAGTACAAATGAGTCACAGTGTCCGCAGGGCTGTGTCCTCTCTTGGAGGCTCTAGGGGAGGATGCATTTGCTTCCCTTCTGGCTGCTAGGGGCGCCTGCATTCCTTGCTTGTAACCTTACATCTTCAAAGCCAGCAGTGGCTGATTGAGTCTGTCTCACATCACATCACTGACTCTGTCTCTCTTTTCCTCTTACAAGGACTATTGTGATCTCACCGCCTCCACCCAGACAATTCAGGATAATCTCCAATTTTTTCATTTTATTTTATTAGAGGTGGGGTCTCATTCTGTCACCCAGGCTTGAATACAGTGGAATAATCATGGTTCACTGCAACCCAGAACTAATCTCCTTATTTTAAAGTCAACTGATTAGCAAGCTGAACTGTATCTGCAAGCACAATTCCTAACTGCTACATAACGGAGCATAGCACATTCCCAGGTTATAGAGACTGGGATGTGAACATCTTTAGGGGAGACATTATTTTACTTACCACAGACAGATTTAGGTTTTGTAGGGAAAGCGTATAGAAAGCCCTGTTGAAGAAATGAGCAAACAAAATTACAAAGTTAGACACTAAAATGGATATGTATATATAATGAAGGGAAAGACAACAAAATACAAAAAATACAGCAATGAAAAAGCAATCTTAATAAGTATGTCTCACAAACTAATTTTATTCTCAATTGTTTAATATACCTGTGTATCAAATAAAACTGTATAATAACAATGCTTCATTCAATACTTCCATTTCTTTTGACTAAAAATGAATGGGTAGAACCCTTGCTAAAGTTTGGTTTCTAACCAAATCTTTATTCATCTTTATTTATATCATGTTCTCCATCAATCTGATTGTCAATTTTTTGTGTTCCAGGAGAAATAACACAGAGATTATGGGATTTGGGACCAGAAGACCTTGGGTCAAGTCCCAGCTCATTCTTTCATTCAAAATATGTTCATTTAAACAATCTGGCATGTTCTAGGCACTATGCTGGGCTTGGAGAGTACAGTAATAAGCAAGATAGACCCAGTCCTTACCCTCATGGGTCTTATAGTATAACAAAGGACAGACGAGGATGGGCATCTCTAGAACAGTAAGTACTATGAAGAGGTGTAGGGCCCGGCAAGAGTCCCACCAGAGGGCCTAATCGAGACTAGCGCATGAGGTCTACCCTGGGACCTGACGGAGGAGGCAGAGGAAGGTAGACAGAGGGAGTAGTGCAGGGGGAAGGAGAGGAGCTCAGGCAAAAACCCATGACTGAAAAGGTAATACCAAACCTAAGGAAGAGTAGAGAACCGGAGAGAAAGGAAGAGTAGAGAACACTGTAGGGAGAAAGTGGTGGGAGAACATTCTGGAGAGCAAGTAGAGGGGGCCAGGTATAATTGAAATATAAAGACT
>NW_003852430.1:15537833-15540306 GCF_000181295.1 Otolemur garnettii
GAGAGGTAACCTGGCCCCAGCCAGCCTCCTGTTCCTGTGGGTTTAACACTCCCGCTTTCTGGTGCCTTCCTCACTAAGTTCCATAGAATACACCTCGTCTTTAGATGAGTCTGGGGGCATCAACTCCTCCACTCTGGGCCTTTCCTGCTGCCCCTTGAGCCCAGGTGACTGTGCAGCTGGAGGAGCCCTCCACAGACAGCTGCAGGTGCTTGCAGTAACACAGCCTTCTTCCAGAAAGGAACAGTAAGCGCCAAGGGGTTAGGGCCCCAGACCAAGGAGCATCTGCTTCCATAGCCTCTGCTGGGGTCTCCCCTGAGTGGTGCCTTCTGGGCTCTGCACAGAGCCGCCCAACCAGTGGGTCTGTACTGTGCACAGCTGCTCTCTGCCCAGCCACAGGGCCTGTGCGGCTATTTCCATTTGTGACTTGCCCAGTTTTTCAGTATGCACTTGTGGAGAACGTCTTTTCCTCCTCTAGATTCTGGGCCTTCTGTTTCTTCTTGGGGTCCTCTGGCAGGATCTCAACATTGTTGATATTCCATCTTTGTCCAGGGCACCCCGCCATGGCATTCCACATGGATGTGGCTACCCCCATAAACCTAGATAAGTACTCTTAATTCTAAGAGGCAGATACCTTATTTACCAAATGCCACTAATCTGAACTTTTTACAGACTGCCATCCCTTTCCATTTCAATTTTAATAATAGTCTAGTTGAAATTCCAAAATATCACTTGTGACTCTTTTATAGCAGGCTTAGTTTAAATTGTAGTGGTCTGCCGTGTGTGTGTGTGTGTGTGTGTGTGTGTTGACTGTGTAAAAGTTTACCATCCAAACTGGAGTATCTCTGAGAGTAAAAAGAGCACACTGTTCATACACCAGAACAACAGGCATGAGCTAGGGTCACCCTGAGGTAACCAGGAAATATGATCCTTGCCTTTTACCCTTTTGTGCTGTTAACACGGTCCAGGAGGGAAGAGTTAAAAGCAGAACACTCTGGACTCCAACCCTTTCAATTCCTCAGTGCCATCATGGCGGTGCAGAGGAGCCCCTGGACAAGTGCTGCCACAGGGAGCTGGTCCTCTCGCTGCCAAGTTCCCTCCTGCCACATGGTGTCGTGAAAAGAGCTCCAGGACCTTACATACGGGGCCAGACAATTAAGTTCGTGAGCTCATCCTGGGAAGTACTAGACCTCATTGTGAAGAGCACTGCAGCCCCCAGATGGCCAAGCGGCGTGCTTTAAAGGTGACTGTAATATTCAGCAATGTCGTATGTAGCACTTTTTTGGTGATGAGTTTACAAACTTAATTGTTAGACCTCAAATGATGACAGTTCTGATGGCCATTCCAGAAAAAGAGTTCCTAAATGGCTTTGAAGGGTGGACTAGGGGCTGGTTTAAGTGCACAGCTTTCCAAGGGGAGCACAGCTAAGGTCACCAGAGAGATACTCGGCGCTGAAGTTCGCAGCACTTAGTTTCTAAGTAGAGTTCACAGACTTCATTGTCCTACCTGGTAACTTGTAGAGGAGTTGCGCCTGAGAAGCTGGTTTGTTTGTGGGGGGTCGTTTGTGCTGGTGGTGGTAGGGAGTTTTGCCACTTACTACTTAACTCTCTGAGCCTCAGATCTCATGCTTGTAAAATACAGGAATGCCAATACTAGAGACTCCTAATGAGGGCTAATAAAAATGTCTGTAGAGTACCGAGCACGGAGCATGTAAATGGCACTCAGCAGAAGTTGGAACCTTCTCGTGACAGTGTTTCCCCACCACCAGTGCCCTAGCGTTTGTCTCCTGGCAGGAGGAAGGGGATGTGAAGGGGCATGGGACAAACAGCTGAAACTGGGGGTGTTTAAAAAGTGCATCTTGAAAGTGGGGATTTTGAAAACTTAGGTGCATTAAATGTGTGTTACAAGTGGCCACTGGGTACGATGCGAGAGATGGATTTGGAACCTCCCTCTTGCCCATATGAAAACTCATAGACGGGTTTATCCTGGAAATCATGTTACCCCTGAGCTTTAGTTCTCTTATGTACTTACGTAATTAGAGAAGCTGTTTGGTATTTAATAATCAACATATTCTCAGTTCATTTATTTAAATGTGTCCTATTTATATTGTTTGTTTAAAAATTTTTGACTACAGTTTTCAAATTATGCCTATGGAGCAGTTCTCAGATTTATGGGCTGACGCATGGTAAATCTGCATGGTGGATTTGCACTCCTTGCTCTTACAATAAGCTACAGGAAAAAACCTCTTGATGGAAGCAATTTAATCAGACTGTGTGTGTGTGAGAAAGAGAGGGGGAAGGGAGCAGGAGGAGGGGAGAGAGAGGGAGAGAAAAGACTCCACAGAAAGCCCAGCTAGATCTTCCAGCCAGAGGCAGCGCGAGTTCTTTAAACCAGGTCAAAGCTTCCTTGGTGTTCACTTTTCCCCAGAGAACAATTTCATGCTGATTCTTAATTTTTTCAAGATAAACAAGGTAAG
>NW_003852430.1:15540326-15541410 GCF_000181295.1 Otolemur garnettii
AAAAAAAAAAAAAAAAAGATTGCCAGTGTCACATTTTTTTTGTTCGTTTTCTATATGGTTTTGCTTATCTTTAACTTTGTCACACTCTCTCCAATACCTAGTGCCCTTTCTGATACATTATGACAAGTATTGCTGGGATACATTTCTTTGTTGATTTAGGTATTATCATACCCTTAAAAACAGTCGAGATAGTTATCCACAGAAAAATTATTCCATAGAGAAAGGTTATAGGGAGAGACTCTGCTACATGTGTGATCCCACATGCCACATGGGATGGGTTAGTCGTTTATAGTTTATATCAAGTAAATGTGCCATTCTAATCTTTTTTTTATTAAATCATAAAGAGGTAGATCATGTATATATTAATGCATTTATGGGGTACAATGTGCTGATTTCTTACACAATTAGAAACGCTTACATCATATTGGTTAATATATCTCTCACCTTATTTACTTAATTATTGTGATAAGACATTTATACTCTATACTTAATAGATCCGACATGTACCCTTGCAATATGCACCATAGGTGTGATCCCCCATTCACCCTCCCTCCATCTGACCTCCCCCTCCCCATGTCATTCTAATCTTTATAAGATACTAATCAATTGACTAATCAATAAAAAATTGTCTATATTTTCAAATATGGGATAAACCACATAGCTCTCCAGTCTTAAAAAAAATAAAGTAACTTTCTCATTGGCAACTGTATTAGTTGGGATCACCTAAAAGCAGACCCTAAAAGATTTTAGTGTGCGTAGTTCATTTTCCAAGGGAGCCCATATACCAATATGGATTAGGGGGAATGAGACAGGGAAAGGGAGTCCACACAGGGCGTGTTAATTATCAGATAACTGCCGCCACCGGCATTGGCTTTCTCTGGGAGAAACAGTTTCCCTGGAGGTGAGGAATGGTGGCATTTATCCAACAGCTCCCATTTGTCACTGGCTGACAGCTACCTGCAGAGACATTAACTTCCTGCACTTCAGAGCTGCTGCCCCTTGAGCCCAGGTGACTGTGCAGCTGGAGGAGCCCTCCACAGACAGCTGCAGGTGCTTGCAGTAACACAGCCTTCTTCCAGAAAGG
>NW_003852430.1:15543096-15553272 GCF_000181295.1 Otolemur garnettii
GTAACAGTTTTCAAACAAATGTAGTGTTATACTGGAGATTTCCAATAATTAAATAAAAATGAAAGTGTCAAAATTGTACAGCAGATGAAGTACTTACAGAGGGATGTTGCTTCTGTGTGTGTATTTATAAAATTATAATGTCCAAATATGATTATTTTTAAAGCTAGATTTGCAGGATTTTAAAGCTAGATTTGAAGTTGAACAGTGTTCAAACTCATTAATACCAAAACACACATCTTAATGCTATTTCAAAGTTACACTTTTATTTAAAGCAATTGTTTTCCTATTTAAAATTATATCAGCTATTAATGTATCACAGACAAAATGCCCCCTTTTACAAATAATTAAATGCAAATACTTTATATAAGTATTTCTTTTGGAAATTCAAAACTGAATTTACTTTGCATTTTGAAACTGTAAATCACATATTCTATTTAGGCTCCCATAATTTCACCTTATATTTTGTTACATGCAGGCGAGGACCAGAGAAATGTAACTTTATAGATCAGACGAAAACATATATGTTAAGAATTTGATGAAATTTCAAAAATAGATTTATTTTGTGTTTTCAGATGATTTATGGAGCAAAGCATAATCTGACATTTTTCATACTCATTTTCTTATTAGTTCATATGCTGATGTCACAGTCAGACTGAAATTGAAAGTAGACTATTGTGATTACTAGAATTTGTCCCAAGCCATTCAGAGAATCCTCTTGAAAAAGACAATGTTACATGTGTATATATTCAAAAACAGCACTCTTCTCCAAAGACTAAACATATAATCTACGTGGTAATATCAACATTTGTCAGTAACTTCCTTTCTAACGTTTTTAGGGCTCTAAATCAAAATCTGACGGAGGGTACTTTTGCATACGACAGCTTTTATAAATTATCAGAGAAGAGTCTTCTGCATATTTCTTGTGTGTTCTGTTTTTATGTTACATTCTGAGTAATACTTAATGAAACTAATTTCTGGCATTTAGTTGTATTTGACATTTAGCTTCAGAAGAGGGGCTTATCCACGGAATAAAGGCATAAATACACTTAAGATGGCTGTAATACAGTCATGATTTATATCCTTCCCTTCCCTAATTCCCAATTTAGCTTCAGTTATTTGTCTTAAAAGAATTCTTAACATGTACGAGCATTTGGTTTGATGCCATCGTCATGCTTAACCAAGTAAAAAGTCCTCTTGCTTCTTATCTGTACTTATTATCTATAAGCAGCAAGAAACTATTTCTCTACCTAAGTAAAAAAAGTTTCTTTTTTTCTCCCTCCCACTATAAACTTGGTGTAAAACCAAGAGTGTGGAATCAATGTTATCTGGAATTTTTTTACCTGGCTGATCAATTAATAAGAACCACGTTGGGTTTCTATGAAGTTATATAACAGCTCATGCACGAAGTTTTAGTCCCTAAAATCAAGTCACCAACTCACTCAATAAACATCTGTGACCACCACTCTTCACAAAATGCTGTGACAGTGTGCTGAGGGGAGAAGCCTGGCAGCATAAATATTCATAGGCAAAGTTACTATAAATGAAAGATTTTATTAAAAGTTTGTTAAATGAATCTAAGTGTTTCCGTAGAGTAGTTCATAGCCAATGACCAATTTATTAATAGGGAAATCGATGTAAGAGTTTAGAGAACAGTATTACTATAGCTTAGGCCAGTCATAAGAGGAGACGCTCTGAGGCAGTCTGAAAGAACTGGGAGGAAAAAACTAAAAGGACGGGAGGCACCTGTGGCTCAGTGAGTAGGGCACTGGCCCCATATACTGAGGGTGGTGGGGTCAAACCCGGCCCCAACAAAACTGCAACAAAAAGATAGCTGGGCATTGTGGCAGGTGTCTGTAGTCCCAGCTACTTAGGAGGCTGAGGCAAGAGAATCACCTAAGCCCTGGAGTTGGAGATTGCTGTGAGCTCTGATGCTACAGCACTCTACTAAGGGCAATAAAGTGAGACTTTGTCTCTAAAAAAAAAAACTTAAAGGACTTCCCAGGCAAATAGGATGAGATAAGGAAAAGCGGAGAGGCAGAAAACGCCAGCTCAAGAAGAAGGAACAGATGTGACCAGCTTGGCTGGAGTGTAATGCTGGGTCGTTAGGGGGTCGGGAAAGGTAAATACGGCTCCTGACTCACATACAGGAGCGCCGTCAATGCCACGGCAGACGTGGGAGACCAAGAGATCCACACGCCGGCTCTGTGTAAGTCATTCTGTCTTGGTTGTACAAAGCCAGTAAGTGGCAAGAATCTCGGTCAAGGACGTAAGGCAGTAAGAAAAACAGCCATGTTTTGATGGTGGGAAGATAGAAGTGCCCTCACAGAAATAGGAAATTAGTAGGAGGCCAGTTTGGGTCTACAAATCTCAGAGTGCAGCCAGAATCTGTAGGAGATATATACATAAGATGTCTTTATATCTTCATATATATGGATTCATTACAATATATTCGTATATATTCTTTATATATTCATACCAATTTATTACAAGGAACTGGCTTCTATGATTGTGGAAACTGGCTGGGCAGTGTAAAATCCCAGGGCGGGCCCTGAGAGGAGCACACCAGAGCTCTCGGGCGGCAGAAGCTGCAGAGCAGGTGGAATTTCTTCTTCATCAGGAAAGCGTCAACTCAGCTCGCTAAGGACTTTCAACTGGTTCAAACAGGCCTACCCAATGTGCCTGAAATACTCTCAGTAATCTGCCTGGCTTAAGTCAATTGACTTATGGACTCTAATCGTATCTACAAAATACCCTTCCCAGCCACACTCACATTGTGTTTGATTGAATCCCTGGTTAACTGGCGACTGTAGCCTAGCCAAGTTAACACATCAGAAAAATTACTTGCAAACTCTAAAATGTTGTTAGAATTTCTAGATAGAAATAGCCAGAACTCTATTGGAAATTAAGAGTTAAAACTCATGAAAGCGTTTCATTGGGATTGGAGACTCCGCCATGGGAGTTATTCACGTAAAGATGATATCCACATAGTCAGGAGAGTTAAGGAGGCCTGCACAGAAGGCTGTAGAACTTACTATGCATCAAAGTTTAATTCTCGGGAGAAACTATTTTTATGGAACAGAAGAAGAATTCACTAAAAGATAAAGGAAAAAGATGAAAGCGCTAAGGAAAGAGCCATCGCAGCAGACAGCCTTAGCTGTCTCCCTCTCGGCCATATCTTGTCACTGGTTTTCCAGGATTTCCAAGGGTCAGGGAGCACTGCTGATGGTTCCCCTGCTTTCCTTCTGTCTTTGGACATCTTGCTGACAGAGATGTAAGGAGAATTTGCCCTGAGAAATTAAATAAATAAATAAAACTTATGGTTGTATTAGGTACCTTGAAAGCAAGATGTGAATAAGAGGGATAAAAGACTCCAGGTTCAGGTATTTTGAGACATTATTGATAATGATAAATTAGAGGCTTAACTTACGATTACTTAATGAGGCGCTTCCCAGGACTTTTACCCCACCCCCACCCCGCCTTGAACGCCCTTCCCCTCCTCGTGTGTCTGGCAAACTTTCTTCAACCTTCAAGTTGTAGCTCCAGCACCCCTCCTCCTCTAACTCACCCCAGGAGAGAGGCTGACTTGCCCCATGTCCCATCTCTCATGTAGGCATATTCCATGTTTCTGATCCTACTGAAATAGAATTGCCCACCTGACTGTTGCAAGCCAAGTAGTAAGCTTCTTTTAATGTTGAACCAACAGCACCTGTAACAATACCATTTAAGTGCTTAACATATCTTCGGGATATAAAGGTGTGAGTATTTATGCCTAGATCTCAGAAAACTTATATTAATACATGGATTTGGGGATGGGGAGAAATTTTGTGAGTTTGAGGGTTTAAAGAGTAAAATTAAAGAGAAGAAGGTAGAGAAGAAAAGAAAGGGAAGTGTCTGATAGGAATGTCGCAAAGGACGCGGAGGGAGACCGTCCTCCTAAACAGGAAAGTAGGAGGACAGGTTTGGTGTAGATAAGGATCTCATTGAAAGGGAGGAAGTACGGAAGAAGAAATCGGTCTTCTCTAGAAAGTAAAACAAATGGATGTGAGGGAATCTGTGCTTTCTCCTAAAAAGATGAGGGGTTTTTTTACATGAAAAACTTGAAATTTCCACACAATAGATTTGTCAACCTAACTTTGATCAAAAGTATTTGGAGTGCTTATAACGGTGAAAGCTATTATTCTTTCTTCCCCCCCTTCCTCCCTCTCTTTCCTTCTCCCTCTCTCCCCCACTCACCGTGTGTGTGTGTTGAGAGAGCTCTGAAAGGTCTATTATGGGTAGTTTTTAAACAAATTTGTTTAACTGATATTTCATCTCTGTGTGTTCTCCCTGCAGCCATATGCCATCATAGGGTTCATTACAAGTGCAAGTAAGTCAAAACATGTGTCCTATAAAGAGATTCATGGATTGTTAGTCTAGTAAACTTTTATTGAAACACTCAAAGAAAAGCATAATCCCAGAGAAACAGGATTTCTGCCGATGCTAAGATGCACAGCGCAAATGCTCATCCTGTCTTTCCAATAGAGCACAACTACACCAACTATAATTAAGACTTGGAACTTTATCCATGTTGGATTTTTGCAGTTTCATGTTTATTTGTATATGTATTTGAAGTGGGATAAGTATACCCTCAGAAGTTGGCTAACTCTCTCTCTCAAGTACACCAGAAAGCTAGAAAGAGTCAGGAGTCAGGGGAAGACCAGAGTTGAGGGAGGTAAACTATAATCTGTTGAGCTCCAGTGCCAAGCATGGCCGGCATTCCCGGGCACTGGGTCAGAGGCAATAAGCAAGACCAAACCGACTGAGGTGTAGGCAGGTGGACCCCTTAGTACCTTGTGACGTGCCAAGCATTCAGCAACTTGGAGCCAGAAGCTCCAGATTTGAATTCTGGTCCTGCCATTTGCTGTCAGTGATCTTGGCAAAATCATTTAACCTCTGTCATCCTTGGTTTCCTCATCAACATGTTGAGAATATTTTGCAATTAGTGGCATTCTTTATGAAGATAATTATGATATGTGGTGTTACAGTGTAACTGGGGGACAGTATAAATTAGCTTGGGCCCACAGCAGGTGAGGATATGGAGTGTTAGAATAAGGACAGTAATATTTGTAGCTGTTTTAGAACAAGGAGCTGCTGTACTGTGCCAATGATGTTGAGCCCTGTCATCCTGGAAGCCTGTTTGAAAGGCTATTCAGCCCTCAGTTGGACATGTGATAAAAGTGTGTTTGATACACCATACTAATATTATATTTCAGTGTCCTATACAAGAATACAGAAGTCAAAGAGAAGTATCTCATTCCACAATCAAAGTCGTTGGCATATACACACATTTCCAAGGAATTTAATTTTTACAAAATTAGCCATCATTTTTCACCAGAATTGTTTAATGTGCTCCTGAGATAATTCTATTCACATACGCCTTCCAGGATTCCATCTTTTTGATTTGCTTATGCTTTGGGGGTTTAACCAAGAAATGACAAATGAAGATTTCAAATCCACAAAAATGTTCTTGTTTTCTCAGATTGATTTAGAACTTGACTATTTTCTTTTGAAAAAATATGAATTTGTTTTGTAGAGAAATACAGCTCAGGTCAACTTACCAAGATTTGAGGGTGCTGGGGACATACAGTACTTTTCTCTTTTTGTACTTTCTTAGGAGCAATTCCAAGAAGTATTACTGAGATGCTTTCACTATAGAACTTTGGAATCATGTTTGCAAACAAAATCTTCCTGTCTTTAAGGAGAACAACAGAACTAAGAGTGGGGTTTTTTGGACTGCGTTTAATCTGCCTGGATTCCTGAGTGTAGTTGGGACACTATATATGGCTGCAGCCAGCTCGTGCCACCTGTTACATAACAATTTATCGAAGCAGAAAGATGCCAAAGTCACTGGCGGTTGGTCTCATCCTGATAAAGTGGGAACCAATGGAGTATAATGAAATGTGTTCTCTCTGAAGCAAACAATCCCAGGGAAAAAGGACACAGCCCACTGCTTTCATAACCCAAATATTCTTTTTTAAACAAAATGGAAATTGAATTTTCATCTACAGTAAAAGTCAGAGGCAGGAATAGAAAAATTCAGACTTTAATTTTCAGTGTCTCACCAGGGAGCTCGGTAACCATAGGCTTAGGCTCCGCTCACTGCACACTCTTTGAGCAGCGTTTGGATTTGATCACTTATATTATAAGTCTGGTGCTAAGTTTCACTGTGTCTTATTCTAAAATGCGTAAGTTTAATTCACCTACCATTTGAATTTCAGGGCCTTCAGCTCCGTGTTTATTTTTAATACTGCTTTAATATTTCAGAAGCCTTAAAATGTGTCGTATAAGTAAAATACGTAATGTTCTTAGAAATTTACAGCTGCTCAAATGAAAAGGTGGCAGGCTTGCTTTTAGCTTAGATGATAATGTCTTCCTTCTCTGGAAGACCTGTCAGCCCCACAGTCTTGGCCACGTTCATTTGTTCCCACCTGTTGGTGTGTAGCTAAACCAGACTCAGACAGTTCCATGTAGTGAACACTAAATGCATCTACAACTTCTCAAACTATGAGGACTGTCACGGTTTGCGATCAAGTCGGGGCAGTGCCCTAAGAGGATCAGGCAAAGTCTGGAAGGGTGACAGAAGCAGAAAGTAATTGACTTTGCGAAGGTTGTCGAATTAGAATCCATAATATCTGCATCAGTCTCATCTCCCAGTCTGTTAACGTTTGACTCTATTAAAGCTTAGAAATCTGCTTAAGCACGTTCATTGTTCTCTGGCAGAATCATTCAATATTGTGTTTAAAAGAATTTCGTCAACTTCCCACAGGCAATGCAGTTCTAGAGATGGGTAAACCTTGATCCATAAGATTTTCTGCTCCCCAGGACATTTTTCAGGATTTTATTGTATTATATATTGCAAGTTCTTCTTCACCTAATTTTCAAAAGATGGGTAGAGAGGTGAAAATTGAAGACCTAGTATTTTTAATATTTTGTGCACGTTTTCACCACCAAACATTTTCTCCTTATGGCCTCAGTGTTTTCTTTTGGTTTCAGATGTGCAACTTTGTTTTGTTACTAAACCTGTATTCTAAACACGTTTGGCAGAGGATCAGCCATCCCGCAGTTTGCCAATTCTTTGGAGCTCTCAGGCTCAAATTAGCCATTTCACACACAAGTTCTGTTCTCCCCAGCTGACCTCATTCTTTATCCGTGGCACCCAGCCTACCCCCGAATCACTACCAAGACCTGTACGGCCAGGCCTCAGATTAACACGATTCACTCCATTTCCCTGTTTTCTCCAAACTTGTAAAGTCCACACTCTGAGGGAGGGTCCATCTCAGCACCAGCCTGAAGTAAAGCACGCAGAGCATTTGGCTTTAAAAGGACTGGCTGGTCAGAATCACGCTGCGCTCATGGCCAACCTCACTCCTGTGATCTTTTTTCCCTCATAAACTTTTTTCCTCTCCCTCTGTTACTATCTCTTCTCTCCTTAATTAATCCGTTCTTCTCTCCCTTGGGTCCTGCAAAATTCCTCCTAAATTTACTCTCTTAACTCCTTCTACGCCTACTAAATAATCATGATGCCTTTTCCTTCCTCTTAAACTTTAAATTACCATTCCGATAGCTCAGTAAATAAATGCTGCTATTTTTAACTTTTTTTCATTCCCATTCGTCTAGAATAGGTTTGTCAGCTGGGTGTTAGAAATTACACTGGCGAACTAACTTGTACCAGCCTCATGTAGTTGGTCATCATAGATCCACATAAGCCTCCAATTTGAATATAACAAAAGACGGTGAAACATTAGCAGCCGAGAATATTTTGAGAAAGCACAGCCCCCCTTGAGTGGTTCTTATATTCACAGTTGAATTGGCTTCTTCTGCAATGATACAGAATCTCCTAAGGCTGTATGAAAGTCTCTGAAGACAGCAGGGACAAGGTTTGAGTGGATAGGGAGTCAGCTTTGAACGTTTTATAACTAAGATTTGGCCTGTAGGAGATCTCTGCAGTGTCTGCTGGCTTGCTCTCTGGAAGCTTTAATTTATTTACATATTTATTATCTTTGTCTACTGAATGATCTGCCAATAAAAACTCAAGGGCTGCTTATTAGTAAAATAGAAACTGGATTTGTTTTTAAGTCAGCAACATTAAATATGTCTTTCTGGCCACCTGTACTTCTTCCTCTTGATTTTATAAATGCAAGAGAAAAAAACTGACTGTTAAAGCATTTGAATTTATTCTTTCTTCTGAAAATTCTGGAGTTAAAAAAAAAAAAAGACTAAGATTTCCAATTTTATGGTTTTACAAGGACTGACCCTAATACTCCAATTTTCTCTGAAATCTCTGCTTAAATCAAATCTTAGCAAATAAGGCCTTCACATTCTAGTCAGTATAGAAAGAGAAATCTTTACCCAGTTTTGTCAGGAAAGTAAGCCAGTCATTACCAAATGTGCCAGCGCCTCTGGGGTTTATTCTGTGATATATTGTCCCACCATCTTCCGGGAGGAACATGATATTCTGCCTGGGTCTGCAGGGCCACAGTCACCGTGTGTTAGTGTGGAGTACCATTCCCCAGAAAGAAGAGAGGATTTGTCCTTCACGGACGGGCACACCCATGGAACTGTTACTTTTACACACCCCATTCATTCCTCCAAGATTCCTGAACTGCTGAGAGGAAAGGCTCTGTAAAAGAGAAGGGATTTTGCTACTCATAGAAGATTTCCTTGTGTTTTTAATTATCCAAATTTATCACAAGTTATTGAGTCTGATCAAAACTCCAAACAAAGATACCTAGGAGATTTGTTCTAATGGCAATTCCTTCCAATGGATCAGAATAAAGAATCCATTGCCTATGAATCATGGGGCAGTTTCTTTTGTTTTTTTGTTTGTTTGTTTGTTTGTTTGTGTGTGTGTTTTTTGGAGACAGTCTCACTGTGTCATCCTCAGTAGAGTGCTGTGGCGTCACAGCTCACAGCAACCTTAAACTCTTGGGCTTAAGCAATTCTCTTGCCTCAACCTCCCAAGTAGTTGAGGCTTGTACCCAAGACTACAGGCTCCTGCCACAATGTCCGGCTATTTTTTTGTTCCAGTTGTCATTGCTCTTTAGCTGGCCCAGGCCGAGTTGGAACCCTCCAGCCTGGGCGTATGTGGTTGACATTCTACCCACTGAGCTACAGGTGCCACCCTGTGGGGCAGTTTTATACATGAGAGATTCTAGGCTTGCCCAAGGCCCTGGACAATAAATGGAAGCCCACACTGTTTGTCCTTTAAAAGTTATAAACCAAACCAACAAAATGCTAAATAAAAGCATTCATGTATCCTACTAGACAAAAATATCTTTGTAATGACCAGGGAGGTCCAATTTGGAATTAGAATTCTGTGACTGCTTAGAGTTCTGGGCTTGTCCTCAGCTGCCCCCATCTCCTGCTGGGAACACATCTTCTCTGGCCACACTGAGGCTCCATCCTGCACCGGGGGGGCCTTATACACAAGTACAAGTTCCATCCACACCCAGTGGACCTGCACACTGGTGGTGCTATGTGTCCTGAGGAGGAGGAAGCCTAGAAAGACATCTGGGGCAGCCCTGGGTGTGGATTCAGGGCCATTTAGGTAGGAAATTCTAGAATCCCAAGTGTATGAAGCTTAGTTCAAAAGGGAGCATGGTCTCTGGGTGGGCAAATCCTCTTGCCCGCCTCTTGGTACATGGGGAAGGAAAGGCTACGTGCCATATATGAAGGTGAGGCCAGGAAGCAACAGAAAAGGGGCCTTAGAGCATGAACAGAAACCAAACCAACAGAATGGTTTTCAAAAAACCAATGAACAGAGTGGAGCCCCAAGCAGGGATTTAAGAGACTGTCTTTTCACAGTGTCTTGAATAAAATACATCCTTAATTGTCTGTACTGATTAATTCACTATTTTTAGGCTTTAATCTTTGTAAAGTTTTATTTTATGTGGAAGCCTTCTATATCTTTCCAATTTGTTAAATCATGGCCTGGCCAGTGCTAAATGCAGCTAAAAAGACAGAAAGAATCAGATTGCTCTTCCACGACCCTTGCCTTTAGGAGATAATCAAACACATTTTATTCCCTCCTGTAACACTTAACTACTTCATATGGGCAGTATTTGTTCCTGCCTTTCAGTGATTGTCTTGTAAGTTATTCTAAGTGTGTACCACCCTCCCCTTGACAAACACACACTT
>NW_003852430.1:15554097-15558222 GCF_000181295.1 Otolemur garnettii
TTTTTTTTCTAGAATACTGTGTGCTGTGATATGAAATAGGCTCCTGTAACAAGACAGACACAGATACAGTGGCTTAATAAAGAGTATCGCATAATAGTCCAGGTGGGCAGTCCAGCCTGGGGCGGTTAGAATGACTCTGTTGTGCCAGGGGCCCAGGCTCTACCAGCTGCATTAAATGTCCCCATCCTCAGACCTAATGTAGCTGCTGTAGCTCCCACCATCACATTCCCATGCCATCAAGAGGAGAGGAAAAGGGAAAAGTGGGTAGTCCTTAGCTGGGACGATGGGGCAAACTCTACCAGTAAGAGGACGGGTGAGACCACATTGCGGGGGCACAGCAGCCTCAGTGGCATGTTACAACTTCAGTGTACTGTGTTTTAAATAGCATTTTGAGTTAAATATGAGGCTGAGAAAGAACATGCACTTTGAGTAGAGCAGGAGGAATGGGCATCGTTCTACTTCAGGACCTCATCTGTACAAAATGTCTTGATTTCTTATTGATTTAGAGTAAGTAACTTTTTCTTCTTTCTCTCTTTTTTTTCAAGACAGAGTCTCACTCTGTCACCTGGGCTACAGTACCTAGTGCTGTGGTGTCCTAGCTCATAGCAACCTCAAACTCCTAGCTTCAAGCAATCCTCCTACCTCAGCCTCCAGAGGGCTAGGATTACAAATGTGACCCACCACACCTGACCAGTAAATAACTTTAAGTAGGTGCTGGGCACTTCCCTAAGTGCTTTATATGCATTTTTTTCATTTAATATTCCCAATAATCCTAGCAGCTAGGTATCATGGTGCCCTCTTTTAATAAATGAGGAAAGAGAGGCCCAGAGAAGCTAAGGAGGCTGCCGGCAGGCTCAGAGCTATTAAGTTGTGCAGGTGGTACTTAAATCCAGATATTCTGATTCCAGAGTTGCCCCTAAGCCCATTCCTATCCAACTGCCACTTAGAAATGTTAGAGTGCCTGTTGAGATTGGGCAGGAAGAAAGATTCCCTAGAATCTTCAGTTTAAATAAAAGTTTTTTTGAAAAGTGTATGAAACATACAATATATTTTTTTTTCTGAGTGTCAGCCTTGGGTATTGTTTTATTTTTACAATTAGGGTGGTAAATAGGAGATATTCTAGATTTTTCCTTGATAAATGAAATTCAGCTTCATCTGAGGCATTAATATATACCAAAAGAGTAAAAAAAAATGGATTTGAACTAAATGTGATGTATGATACTACTGGCCAAATAAAATCTAAGACGTTATTTTCTGATTATCAAGAGTGGCTAATGAATGATTTAGATATACTTCTGTGATATTTCTGACCACTTTTAATTCAGCCCATTTCAGCATTTGAGGCTTAGCCTCATCCTCAGACCAATGAGGTGATAATTTTTCCCCACATACTTTAAGTTACATTTAAATCATCACATTCATTAAGTAGATGAGAACTTTCCAGTATTAAAATAACAATATACACTCCCTAGATGTAGATGTATCAGTTTGCTAGGGCTGCCATAACAAAAGACTACAGACTGGGTGGCTTACATAACAGATTTTTTTTGAACTATTCCGGAGGCTAGAAGTTCATAACCAAGATGGGGAAAGTTTGGTTTCTGCTTGGCCTCTCTCCCAGACTGGCAGGTGTGTCCACCTTTCATCCTCTTCCTTGGGTAACCCCTCTGTGCACTCGCCCTGACCTATACCAGGACATCAGTAAAGTTGGAGTAGGGCCCTCTCTAACGACCTCATTTTAATTTAATGTCTACTTCAAAGGCCTTATTTCCAAATAAAACACATTCTGAGACACAGTGCTTAGAACTTCAACATAACCCTTTGGGAGGTCGCAATTCAACCCCTACAACTTTGGAAACTTTGAGGCTGTGAAATCAAATTATTTACAGGAGTGAGAAATTCAGCCTTTGAATGTTTCCTCCTCCCTTACTGGTCTTTGCCCAAAACAGGGTGCTGTACAGATGGTGTGTTTCAGAGATGCTAACCCTCTTCTTAGATATTTTTTGGCAGCCTTGCCAGGTTAACAGGCAGATTATTTAAAGCATATGAAAGGCCATCTTGAACTCACTTTCACTTACATTGACACCAGCTGGGCAAAGAGAAAGAATAAAAACCATACCGGCCAATGTTTTGTTCAAAAGATAAGTGTGACTGAGGAACCTGACAGGCAAGGTATTACATTATAGTTGCTTATAACAATACCAGACTTCTCACAAAAGAATAGCGACCAGCCACCTTGGAAGGGCTAAAGGAAAAAAAATAAGCATCAGTGTTCAAACGATGTATCTCTTCTCAGGTAGAATCTATAAACAACTTAACATACATGGCAGCAAAAGAAAACATCTTATCTCTTTGAGGGGTGGGGGGTGGAATAAAAGAGGATACATCACTGGAAAAGATTTGAAGTATTACTTTAAAGGAAAATTTCAAGGGGATTTATTCCATCCATCTCTCAAAACTATTTTGAATGACACTATTTTTAGTTTGTTGGCCACTATATTTCTTTATCGGTCTATTTCCAGCTTTGGACTGTTCCTAACGATCGTAACTTATAAAGACATGTTTATTATTTGCCCTCCTGTATATACTGATTATTATTGTATCTCTAACATCTAGAATGATGCCTATTATAGTATAGGGTCTTGGTGTTTAATGGATATTTAAACAATGAATTAAGAAAATAGAAGACAGAAGAAAAGGAGTGGAGTTTACAGTTGGGAGGCCCAACCTGCAGAATAAGTGAGAGAAAATGATGAAAACCATAACAGTCTAAGAACTCCCATGCAATTTCTAAAAGTAATCCTCCAGCCTATGAAATGTTTACAAGTTGTGCTCATCTAGCTTAGGATGGAAGATATTCAGAAACCTTGGAACAATACAAAAGGAACATTTTTGTTTGTTTGTTTAAATACTGAAGAAAGTTGTGACACTGCTAGGGCAGACTAATAAAAATCTCTGATTACACGGTTTCCAAAACATGAGCAGCATCTGACATCAACCAAGAAGTCCTTCTTTTAAAGATTAATTGTTGGAGATCTGTGACAGTATTACCGTATTGGATTGCATATAATACAATACACAGTTTTATATGGGGAATATTGATATTGGGAAGACCAAAACCTTGGGATCATCAGGAACTGCATTAACCACAGATCAACATCAGCCCGAATGATATGTAACATGTACTGAGAGGTTTAGATAAAAGGTCTTGGGTGGTCCTGCCATTGCTGACTTCTGTGCTTCCCACTTCACTGCGTCACTCACCATTAAATGACTATGGTCATTCAGGAAACATAGTTATCTCTGGGGACTATGTTTATTCTCCTTTCAAGCCTTTAAGTATCCTGCTCTCCAGGCTTGAAATACAATTACACAACTCTGTCCCCCTTCACCATCCACACAGAGTTAAAATTGCCTGTGAAAATTCCTTGAATACCGATAGATATCTGATCTCTCGGTAGGTTCAATCCCATCAGAGTTTCCCGTTTGACTACATTGGTGGTGTTTTGTTTGAACACCAGATAAGGTCATTGGTTTGCTTGTAGGCAGTCTATTTTAGAAATCCTAATAAACACCAGAATTACCTTGAGAAATGGAAACAAAAAAGGAGATTTCCATTTCTCACCTAAGGGTCTCTCCAAGTTACATATTCATGTTAATGGTATTGCAAGCAGCAGAAACACAACCATTTAAATGGTTCTCTCTCTGCCCTTCTCCTCCTCCCTCCATATTACTGAATTTACATATGGTAAATATTTAAAGTTAAATTCATACAAAACAAGCCCACCACATACCACTTAGACCACACTGCAATTAGACGTTTACTTGTCTGTGTCTCTGGGTCATGATGGTTGATGTCAGGGCTTCTTTCCTTTGCAAACATGTAGAATATTGGGATGCAAAGCTCTCAGGAAATAGTTTATTGAGTACTTAAATAAAGGACAAAATAAGCATATCATATTAATCACAGCTTTCCTTGTTAAAAAAAAAACTGAGTTTTATCACTATACACATAAAAAACCTAAATAAACTAAATTTTATCATTACTCCCAATTATCACTCCCAGAGTGATCAAAAAATAGCACTGAACTGTATACATTATAAGTTTATGGGCCATTATTACAT
>NW_003852430.1:15559114-15560351 GCF_000181295.1 Otolemur garnettii
CCCAGGAGTTCGAGGTTGCTGTGAGCTGTGATGTCACAGCACTCTACCGAGGGTGATAAAGTGAGACTCTGTCTCTAAAAAAAAAACAAAGTTTTACATGGGAATGTGCCTATATGTGAATGTATGTATACAGGAAAATATCTGTGTAACTAAAGCATTGCTCTGTTTGCAAAATAAGTAAGACCAGACTTTATGTATTCCCAAACTGTGGCATAATATTGCAAGACTGAGATTCAGAAAATCGGGTTTCTCGTTCGGCTTTGCTACTAACCAGTGTGGTGTTAAACACCTCATTCTACCCACTAGAATGTAAGCTCCGTCAGGGCAGGGAGTTTTATCTGTGGCAGCCATTGCTGTGTCGCCAGCCTCTAGAAAAAACTGAACTGAGTAGTATGGAACGAATTTATTGCCTGAATTGCATTTTTCCAAATTTACAGTTTCTCCATCTATAAAATGATACTTCTTCCAATCCTCATGTTCCAAATTAATATTGGGACCCTCATGAATTTATATAAGCCAGATTCAAAGCTGGAACTGTTTATTCAGCTTCTCCTGGGCTTTATATCGCTCTGTCCATCAAAGCTCTTTTTGTGAGTATTTATTGATATGAATAAGACAATAGCTAGGCACGGGTTCATTTGCCATCTTCAATGAGAAGGACTAACCAAAACTTTAAATCAAAAATATTCAAATTCACAAAACTAGGTAAGTATAAAATAAAAATAACCTCAGAAGTCCTTGGGTATTTCTAAATATAAGATGTGTAAATATGGAAAGAGAACTCACCTTTTTGGAGCACTGTGAGAGAGTTTGCTCTTTGAGAACATGAGTGAAACGTTGCCCCCAAAATTATATATTTTACTAATTTTTCATGTATGTTTGACTAACAAATATTAAAATGAACTAGTTTTCTAATCATTTTGTTCTTTGTAGAATATCGGGGACAATGTTTTCAAATCAAAGGCTTCATGTCAGAATTGGATAGTAGACATGGTGTGTTTATAAGATTGATCCTTCATGTGTACAAATAATTATTAATGGTGAAACTCTTAAAAAGACAGTAGAGTTTTCTAATATTTATGTATTTAACACAGTGTATCGATATTAAAAATATTTCATATGTAATTTCTATGTATGTGATTATACATAATTACAGTATATTTGGAAAGATAAATTGCAGATAATTATACATATTTATACCTGTATATGAGAGATGTGATATTTAACAGTTTTAGGG
>NW_003852430.1:15560371-15562019 GCF_000181295.1 Otolemur garnettii
GACCTGTGCACTACTGGCAAGAAGGCCGTCCTCTCCCACCCGCCATTACTCACACCTTCAACCCAATCACCAGGACCAGTCCCCGCCTGTTCCACTTCCCTCCTTCCCGCGGCTCATCTTACTTCCTCCATACCCTGCTCCATGAGACCCCAAACCCTTGTTGAATGAAGCCATTTCTGCCTACCCCACTATTCTCTATCCTCCCCATTTTCCCCCATAGCACTTACTACCAGCCATATTATGGCTTCATTAATTTGTTCATTGTTTATCTTGTCTACAAACACAAACACACTAGAATGTAAGCTCCGTGACAGCAGGAAGTTCGCCATTCATCAGTCTACCCCCAGCACCTAAACCACCTTATGGACACATAATCGGTGCTCAGTAGATATGTGTTGGATAGATGGATGGGTGGGTGGGAAACTAAACCAACTAACACCAACCTGAGCCCCCACACTGCTGAGCTTCCTAATGTGTCTCCTCTCAAAGTTTGCTCTCATTTCTCTAGCTGTCACCCTTATTATTTTCAATAAGAGTTGGTTTTCTGCCTCATGGTGCCTTTCCTGAACACGTCATTCTGCCTGGCTCAGTACTCTGGTAACAGACCCCATGGTGCTGACCCCACCGCTCAACTGGGATCTTGCCAATATGGGGATACAAATGCAGGGTTACTCTACCAAATGAGCTACTTCTCAGAAATAGTTTGGTATGAATAAAAACCCAAACTGAGCTGAATAGCATGAAAATGGACATAAATGAAGTTCCTGCCTTCAGCAAGGTCCACATTCGACAGCAACAGGTCAGGTAGGCAAGACAGAGACCAAATGTTGGTAGGAGAATAAATTACTACAATGCTTCTAAAGGGCAATTTTAAAAAATTTTAAAAATGCTGTTAAGATTAAGTAGATTCCTACCCTTTCAGTAGAAGTTCAGTTCTAGGAATTTATTCTGTAAAACTCTGTCAACAGTTGGAAATACCCAAATGCCCATCAGAAAAGAGGCGGCTTCATTTTGAAGTCATATAGTCCTAAAATGGGACAGTGTGATCATCAGAAAGAACAAATAGACACTCGCCGGTATTACATTAAATTGTATGAACGGGACGTGAAAATCGCACGTTAGCGTGTGTGGGGTGAACCACTGTCCTAGACGCCACAGAAGACAGGGAGCAAAGCTGACAACGTTCCCGCCCTTGTAGAAACGAGATTCTAATTGGGAAACAGGCAGAAACACCCAGAGGAGAGTTGAATGGCAGATGAAGCAGTCCTATGAAGAAAAATAAAGCCTGACAAGGGGATGGAGGTACGAGGACAGGACAAAGCCTCTCTGAAGAGGTGACATCAGAGCAGAGATAGGAATGAAGGGAGGCAGCGAAGGCAACAGTGGTCAGAAGGGACAGACCGAGTCCAGAGGGCCCTGAAGCAACACGACTGGGGACTCACAGATACGCCAGGCAGGCAGGGTGACCGAGAGCCGTGGCCAGGTGGAACGAGGGAGCAAAGGTGACATTCCAGAGGTCTCAGGGACCAGATGGCATGGCATTTCATGGGCCATGATAACAATGTGGGTTTCCTTTTAATTTTGGTGATGAGCAGTTATAAGCAAGAGAGTGACATACTCATATTTACATTTTTAAGAGTCACCATGG
>NW_003852430.1:15562383-15565190 GCF_000181295.1 Otolemur garnettii
TGGATTAATGACTCTGACATTTAGGAGAAAGATTGGGACTGTTGGTGTGTATTTTGGAGGAGTAAGGGACATAAATGGCTTTAAAACCATGACTGAGATCACCTAGAAAGTAAGTGTAGAAGTAAACCAAAGAGGTCTGTCAGCTCTCCTCTCCGGGGATCTCCTCTACCTAAAACTCTCAAGAGGAGGAGGTTCCAGTACAAGAGACGGGAGGAGCAATCAGTGACAAAGACAGAGAAGGGGAGAGTGTGGACCACAGAAGCCCAGGGAAGAAGCATGGATAGGAATAAAGAAAAAAACAGCACCCCAGCTACTAACCATCATCGTCTTCAAGGGGGAAAATTGTAGAAGACATTCAACATTTAAGATATCCGAAGTATTTGAATATTTTATAAAGTACATATATTGCCTTTGTAAACAAAAAGCAATAAAAACGGTAACAACAATAAAAATTTAATGAACCTATTAAGGTGTAGGAAAAATGAACATTAAATCTATATATTAAATACTATATAGCCTATTGTATCTTTGATTAGATAATTTGCAAAAGGATTGCAGCAACCAAAAGTTAAGAGGAAAAATGGGGCTTTTGGCTGACCTAAGAGTGAGTTTAGACACCTGCTTTACAGAGGTTTCATGAGGAAGTTTTGTACGTACATGGGTAGTCGTGTATGTAATTGTGTATGTAGAGCATTTTTTCATATATTGTTAATGAGCATTAAATGATACTATACACAAAAATAACAGAAAGAAATCCAGAAATATAGAGAGAGAATGTGTAGATGGAATCAGTCTGTTTGTCTAATCTATTGATATTGGTCATTCATATAGACAAATAAAGGGTTTAGAATTTCATTTCCATGCAGTAAATAGAATGATGTTTAGTGCTTTTAAATGTGACTCGAGAAAGTTTCTCTGAAATTATCGGTAACTGAAATGAAATTGATCAACCAATATAATCCACAGTGCAGGTGGGGGCACACTCCTGAACACTGCCAGGCAGTCCTCCAGCTGAGTGAGAAGGCCTTGGAATTGGGGAAATATCTGTTGTATCTACCTCCGTAAACCTATATGCCATCTCAAATGACTTAGTGTCTGTTAAAATGTTGCAAAATCTTCAAATAACATACTACCGTTTCTTATTGTGGGTATTGCTGATATGTGACAGTATCAAAACTATGGTATCTTTCATGCTTGGTTCTGAGGGCCCATTTTCCTTTAAAGGACCTATATTTCCACATAGATGGAGAATTACATATCAGGAGAAACCTATTAGATTGGCCATTATCTCGCCACATAAAAAGTTGTGTGGGGAATTCAGATTTTCACTGATGTTGTCAGTAGCGATACGGCCATGAGTTTCTTCTCAGTCCTTGAGATCTGGGCGGTCTCCATAACTTTCTGCTGCTACTCATCTTAGCCAGCACAGGCTTTGGCAAAAATGATTTAATTAAGTAGAGTATTTCCTTAGACTAACACTTTTTCAGACTTAAAAAAATATTTTTTATGAGACCAAGTCTCACCTTGCTGCCCAGGCTAAAGTGCCATGGCTCAGCCTAGCTCACAGCAACCTCCAACTCCTGGGTTCAAGGGATCCTCCTGCCTGAGCCTCCTGAATGGCTGGGAGGCCTCCACCAAAACACCTGGCTAGTTTCTCTATTTTTAGTGGAGACAGGGTCTCACCTTTGCTCAGGCTGGTCTCAACCTCCTGAGTTCAATGGATCCTCCCGCCTCAGCCTCCCAAAGTTCAAGGATTAGACGTGAGCCATGGCACCCAGCCTGATAAAATTTTTAATTATACATAAAATTAACTATCGTATTTTCAAAATCAATTGGCATTCAGAGGAAAATTGTCTAAATAAAACGTATTTCCTTTGCTCTCTCGCATCAGAGTCAGGCCACAAGAAGTTGAAAAGCACCATCCAGAGGAGCACGGAGACGGGCATGGCCGCCGAGATGCGGAAGATGACGCGGCAGCCGAGCCGGGAGTCCACCGACGGCAGCATCAACAGCTACAGCTCCGAGGGGAAGTAAGTGAGGGGCTCGGGGACAGGGCTTGAGGGGGTGATGTATAAAACAACAAAGCCAGCCAGGGCACCTGTGCAGCCTCTTCATTCAGCCAGAGGGTCCCCTGTCCCCCTTAAACCAGCCTGACCCGGCCCGGCCTCCGCGCCTGGCCACTCCGCCCTCCCCAAGGAGTGAAGAGCCACTGAGTGGACGGAAAGGAACTGACCCCAGGCAAGCCCAGACGAGGGCCTCACTGGACGGTTGGGGTAGAAATGCCACGTTCAGTGCCCTCCTCCTGGGGGAACAGTCGGGCCCTTTCACCAAACTCTGAAATTAAAATTGAAAAGCGAAGAACTGGTTTCCCAGTTTGTTAATTTTCTTCAAGCTGTTCTGGGCCCTAAGCTGTTAGGAGTCTAACACTCTCAAACATGTAAGCAACTTCATGTTTTCTTGTTTTTAAAACATCACTGTCTCATTTTTACCGTCGGAAAAAAATTCAGGTTCTACCTCATTATTTTCTGACTAAAGAGTTTTAGTGAATTCTGAAGAAATCACAAGGTCTTATTTTGTTTGTGTACTTTGGTTTTTTTACTGTTTTCTTAGGGATCTTGCAAAAAACCTGAATTTTCTTATGCTTGAGAACATTTTGATAAAACTGAACTTTTACTGAGCTAATGGGTCTCACAAATAAATCATTATCCTGTGGTGGGTTACATGGAGATTGACCATGTACAAATTTTCCATAATTATTCATTCATTGCCCTTCAGATTCCTCACATACCAATCTAAACGTCATAATG
>NW_003852430.1:15566112-15567929 GCF_000181295.1 Otolemur garnettii
AATCTTCTCCCATTCTGATGGCTGTCTGCTTGCCTTACTTACTGTGTTCTTGGCTGTGCAGAAGCTCTTTAGTTTGATCAGGTCCCAATAGTGTATTCGTCATAATGTTTTTACTGTTATTTTTTATTTTGTTCCAATAATTATATAAAAGTTAATATTTCTGATAGTCTTTCCATCAAAAAACTGGTATTGAATGATTGGAATGCATGTTCCAAGCAAGTATAGCCAGAGAACAAAAATCAGCAGGCATGGAAGTTACGGAGATCAGCTTATTAACAAAACGCCACCATTTGAAGAAGTCGTATACAGCAAGGTGCCGATGAAGGACTAGAGACCTTATTTTCTAATACCAAAGTGACAAATCAAAGGAAATCTGCCTCCACCATGCACAAGTCACTTAGTCTCTCTCAAAGATTTACATTCATAGAAATATACTCCTTCAGAAAGTGCGTGTGGAATGCCCACTCCATAAAAAGCCTGGTTCCCAGCACCTGGGGAAGTGACCTCAGTCAACACAAAGAGTACAGCCACTGCCCTCTGGGCTTATGTCCTGGCACTTTCAGGGACTCAAATTCTAAGATCTGGACATATTTTAACCAATTAATTTCCATTTGGATCAAATAAAAGTCCCATGTAATTTAAACACTTCATTCATGCAAAGATAATAATTTAAATATTTTATATTTATATTCAATAACTTGTACTATGCCATAGCATATATTCAAGAAATTATTAGCCACTTTTTTCTGTAAGTTTACTTGATAGAAATTTCCATAAATTATATTTTATTTATTTATTTTTTGTATTAAGTCATATATACATAGATCATGAATACATTTATGCCCCTGTGGGATTCAGTGTGTTGACTATTTGTACAAATTGGAGTGCTTTCTTCATAAGCAATTACCTATGTAAGGTTTATGATGTAAAAATTTTCATCTTACATTTTATGTCATTAATACATTTCCATAAGGGATTTGGATGAGTTTCTATGAGCGTCCAGAACTCTTAGTACTTAACAAGTAGCTGAGCTCTCCTGAATCAGATCTTGAATAGAGAGCACCTACCATTCCCCGGCAGTGTAGAGCCTCACATGGAGAGCTTGTGTCTCAGGATCAAACTTGGTCCCAAGGGAACTAACGTAAAGAATTCTAGCAGACATCATGTTTCTGTTTCTTTGGTTTTTGTCCTTCTGCTGATAGCTTAATATTTCCTGGAGTACGACTGGGAGCTGACAGTCAATTCAGTGATTTTCTTGATGGATTGGGACCAGCCCAGCTTGTTGGCCGCCAAACCCTTGCCACCCCTGCCATGGGTAAGAATCATTTTTTTTTTTCCTGTAGGAAAACTGATGTTTTATGGTCGACAGGGTCATTTAAAATGTTTTATGGTTGACAGGGTCATTTAAAATAGCATAATAGTAATACGAACAAGAAGCAACATTTTAGCTAAGGTGTTGCTGAGTGCAAGGATTCTAGGCCGCTTTTGTAACTGGAGACATTATGCCAAATGAAATAAAATTAGTCATAATATTTGACTTGCCTGAAACTCCACCAAGACAGAGAGTCTATAATAGATACAAATATAGGGTAAGGGTGGTATTTCACAGCATGGAAATGAGTGATGGCCTAGTCAATACTCAGTAAAGGATGGTAGCATAATTGTTTAACCGAGTAAAAACAGTTAATGAAATTGTCTCCCTACTTCATAACTTACACACCAGTAATGTTACAGACCAGGCTTCCTCAAACTACAGCCTGCAGACCATATACAGCCCACCTAGGACATTTATCCAGCCCACTGGTGTTTTTGCCACC
>NW_003852430.1:15569077-15569949 GCF_000181295.1 Otolemur garnettii
TAAGGTAAGTACTGCTATCAGCAGAACAGGATGGCAGAAATGTTTAGATACGTAGCAGGGGCAGGAAAGCAGTACAGAGATCAAAATTAGAAGTCAATAATAATATCTAAAACTGAAGAAAAGGAAATATCTTGTAAGAATAGTGCTTAGAAAGCAAATTCCAAAAAGTAAAAGATAAGATAAATATTGACAATTTGGAAAGCAGTGACTTTTGGAAGGCGAGAAGTTGAGGGAAGGGACGGCGGTCAGTTATTTATAATAATAACAAGTCTTAGAGAGCAGATTTGTTCTCTCAACTATGTATGTCTGTAATATTAAAAACACCTTCAAAAAACATTCAAAGGATAAAAAGAAAACAGAAGTCCTCTAGGAACTGGGGTCTAAAACAGAATGGTAACACTGATAATACCTAGAACAACAAAGTCGGTCAGCTGACCTAGCAAATGAGATAGTTCAAGGCTGAGAAGTGGAAATGATTCAACTAGCTAAAAGTAATGAGGAAATAATTATATTCACGTTTAAAGTTAGTGTTTTCAGAGACATTCAACATTTTACGAAGTATCATACTTAATCCACGTAAAAAAGATAAGGATATTCTTAAATGAAAACAAGCAGGTACCACTGACTGGCAGGGGAGATGCCATGATCAGGAAGGTGGTTGTCCCAGGACGAAGCTTCCCCACTGCACTCAGATGTGCTGACCCTGCGATTTCTCCAAATGTGGGAAACTTGACTGCATAATTTGTGGTAGTGGGGGATTAAAAAAAAAAAAAAACATACATTTTTAAGAAAGAAAGTTGGAGAAGAAAAAAGGCAATGATTCAGATTTAAAATTTAATTGACAAGCTAAATAGTATACTGAACAAAGCTGA
>NW_003852430.1:15571159-15572518 GCF_000181295.1 Otolemur garnettii
AGCACTCTACCAAGGGGTACAAAGTGAGATTCTGTCTTTAAAAAAAAAAGAAAAAATTCCAATAAACTTACTATGGTTCTATTTAAATAAATATAGTTTACGTAAATAACCGACTTTCCGTCTATAAGGATCTAGTTAAATAGGTAATGACCTACCCCTATGGTAGCCCACGTAGTCCGTAAGGTGACAGTCCATTCTCATGACTGATGATGGGCAGGTAGATAGAGATGTAGTGGTGGCTTTCTCTGTAGTGGAAATACACATAATAAAAAATTGTATTGATTAGTAAACATACTGGATGAAATAAGAATATGAAATCTTATTAAATACAAGAGTCATGTAAGTACTTCAAGGTTGCTGGAGTTAGTGGCTTATAAACGAGTTTGTGAATCTCATATGATGGATTAGTACCAGAAAAAAATAATTAAAATTTTTATTAGTAAGTTAATGCACTGGATGAAATAAGAATAAGAAATCTTAGTAAGTACAGGAATCACGAGAGCACTTGAGTGATGCTGTAGTTAGTGACTTATAAACTAATTTGTGAATCTCATAAGATGGATCAGCACCAGAAAAAGTAAGAGAAACATTTCAAAAATTGGTTTGGAAACTGGGAATGCAAAGTGGGGTTGTGGGGGGGGTGTCTAAGTATCAGTTTCTTATCAAAAATGATGAGAATACCTTGGGGTTCGTGAGGCGCCTCTGCTTCTTTTTAACTGAACACAACTGCGAAGAAGCTGAAGCATTCTTGTTTCTCATCCCCACGCAGGTGACATACAAATCGGGATGGAGGATAAAAAGGGCCAGTTAGAAGTCGAGGTCATCAGAGCACGAAGCCTCACGCAGAAGCCGGGCTCCAAATCGACACCCGGTAAGGAAGAGTCTGACGGCTGCAGAGTGTTAAATAGATGAGAAAACGCAAAACACGGGCTGCATGTAAATTTTATACGCTCTATTTGGCATCACCTGATTGATTAAAAAGGCGACGTGTCTGTGATCTTTTATTCCACTGAAATAGATGTGGGTTTTCCTTGCATAATTATTCTGTAAGAATGTATTAGGAATAATATTGTCACGTATAAAAAAATAGCTGGGGTTTTTTTTAATTTGTGCCAATTATTTTCTTTCTGGACATTTTTAAATGCAAAGGAAAAAAGAAGTAAGTTCTAATAATTAAAAGGAAACAGCTTTCGGACATAAATTGTAATTTAAGTCAAAGTCTTAAGATAAATGGGCATACATTTACTGGAAGTAAGTGAGGAAGACTACGGTAATGGTTATATGTGAGTTTTAAGGAGTACAATTTATGAAAGGGTGAAAATTTTAAATTGTGAAAATAGTCAATCGGAAACTTTCAGT
>NW_003852430.1:15573351-15598608 GCF_000181295.1 Otolemur garnettii
TTTCTTCTCTCCGGCCTCTCCTTCTACCATTGCCCTATTCCCTACCCTTTCTTTCTCCACAACATTTATCTGTTAGATAATTAATAAATAAATAGTAGACACATGTCAAAGAAAACGATGCTAACTGTGGATTGAGCATGACTAGGTACCAGACACAAGATTCAGAGAGGAAGAAAGGAGATGAGAAGTGTGAAGGGACCAGCAGGTGCACTTCTCAGCGGTCACACGCTCATGACCTCCCTTAAACTTTGTAACCCTCATGTGCAATAAATACCTTTTAAAAGCCCCATTTTAAAGATTGTGTCCAAGGCTCGAGAAATTAAGTAATTTGGTGGGGTTCACCAGCCCCCCTCGTGTGAAGCAGGTGGATGAGTTCCGTTGAGAACCTTCCCAGAAGGCAGGAGCATTGGAGAACAGAACGTGGGAGTGTGGGGTGGGAGTGTGTCACGTGGACAGCCTGTCTGACACACCTGGGAGTTGAGCCAAGTGGTGGGAATTGTCAGTGAGTTTGCCGACCTAATTGTGTATCAGCACACAATTAGTTTTCCACCTGCCCCTTCACAAACTACTCATAAGACCATAATACAAAAGAAATGAATGTTCTCATCCTGTGTACTGACTTCCTGGTACCCTGAGTTAGATCCCTGCTTTTGCCCTCCTACATTGCACAAATTTTAGTTTTTGTATTTCCATGGCTCTGCCCATTCTTTACCAGATGGTGGTCACACAGAAAGATGCTAAATTTATGGAAGAATAAACTTAACATTTATTTCTTTAACATGGCTTGTGTAGGTAATACCCATCATTGACTAGGGGAAACTTTGCTCGCATTCCATCAAATCTACAATTTGTGAAGTATCTCCAAGCACCTTAAGGTTACCTATGTTTCCTCCGTGGTATGAATTGCATTAATTTCCTCTCCTTCACCACCTGGGCCACTTTTACAGAATAGTTACTATAAACCCTTCAAATGTGAAAAAAGAGAGAGGCTCAAGTGTATTTCTCTGTCTCTGTAGGTGATTGTCTGGGGAGACTATGGCAGAATGGACCACAAATGCTTCATGGGTGTGGCTCAGATCTTGTTGGAAGAACTCGATCTGTCCAGCATGGTGATCGGATGGTACAAATTGTTCCCACCGTCCTCGCTGGTGGATCCCACACTCACGCCGCTAACCCGCCGGGCTTCCCAATCCTCTCTGGAAAGTTCAACTGGGCCTCCCTGCATCCGATCATAGTGAACTCATACCAGAGTCATTCCAATAAAACTCTACCTTTCAGGATAATAATCTGGACCAGATATTTCATGATCAAAAGCATTGTTGGAGACAGACAATCAACTTGTGTTTTGCCTGTAGTAGTTTTTCAATAGTATGTCCCAATTCTTGTTTAAAACATGGCTTCATATGACAGAACAAGGCAATCTACCAAGTGACAGTAAGAATCAACGTGCTAGTGAGAGTCACTGATGCTTCTAACAAATAGAAAAAGAGGAAACTTTAAATTCACACACACACACACACACACTCACACACTCCAAATTGAACAGACTGGAAACTCTCACTCGGAAAAGTTGTATTCTACACGTTTCTGCACAGACCACAAACAGTGTTATTTCCCTGGTGTTTGAGAAGTTTTGTTCTTTTGTGTGTTGTGTTTTATTTGTGTTTTGTCAGTTTTCGGTTTCTTGAGTTTCTGGTTTTGTTAGTTTTCATCATGATTGTTATTTCTAGTTGGCTGGGCCATGACGGGCCTCATGTTGCTACCAGAGACCCTTCCTTTCTTTTTTCCAAAAACACCCCCCAAAAAAGGGCTGAAGCCGTCTCTGTAGCATCTCCCTAAAGTGTTCAACAGCTAGACAAGGTGAGGCCAACCAAGGGTTTCACTGGCTTTTCTTTTATAATTTCTTCAAAGTCTTATGTGTAGAAACCCAGAAGACAAAATGTTATCTTCCAAAGTAAATAATCTCAGAATTACTTTTTTAAATGAAGATGAGCTCATCTGTTTGCATTCTAGAAAATTAATTTGTGTTTTCCATTGTTTTGCATGGAAGACTCTTAAAGAAATCAACCTGCAACTAATGCTGGGGACTAAACCTACCACGTAATTGTACTTTGAGAACACTCCTTGTAATGCCTTTTTCTTCCTGATATCAAAATAATATATATATGCTTAGGTGTATAAACCATACTTCTGACTTCCCAAAATGGTGACTAGGAATGGATTTGAGCCTAAGACACTTTCAGCTATGCCCAGGCTTCTCAGCCATGCCTCAGTGTGGACACACCCATCTGCCCTGGAAAGAGCATGGTATGAGCTGTTCAATATTCCACTGGAAATTCCAGTTGAAACATTCTGCACTAAACTAATGTTTTTATCGAATTTTAGTTTACATTTCTTTGAGATTGATGCAAGCACAAAGCTTGATTTTTTAATGCAAAGTATCTTTTGGGGGGGAAATAAAACAAAGTCAAATTATAATTCGCATTTCCTTCATTTAGTTTTCTCGGCCTTGAATCTCCCTCGTGACATTCTGTACATGTGCTACCAACTGCAGACACTGCAGGTGCATCGACACGTTCTCCCTCCCCTTATGAGTCACTCAACTTTTGTGATTACACAAATAGAGCAGCATGACTTGGAACTGTTCGAAGCTGCATGCACGTTTTGTAAAAAAAAAAAAAAAATTGAAAAGAAACAAAAGGTTATTTACTAATATATGTTAGTTCCACATAGGCCAGCTTGTATGTTGCATGTTCCTGTACAGTTTGCTTGTTAATTACTATACTGAGATAACCAAGAAATCTAAGCCATCCATTTTTGTTATAGACATTTTGCAGATTTTAGCCAGACTCAGCCTGTGGGTCTGGGGTGAAATGTCTATAGATGGACTTTATTTTTTACCCTCCGGAAAACGTGATGTAGTACGGACCAAATTCCTTCTAATACATATTTTGGTGTAGATTCCTACCGTGGGGCTGTAACACATGTAGACACTGTGTACACACTAGGTTTTAATCCATAGACATACTGCCTGCACCAAGTGAATTATTTACTATTATTTACACATGCCAGAATTATCTGCCCATCATTCCGCAGGGCACAGACTGACCACTGCTCACGTGCTGGGCAGGAAGGACTGAAGCATTGGTGCACTTCCACTAGATTCCGTTCTGTCTTAGTGGCCAACAATCAACTGACTATAATTGGGTAGTACCTTTCTATTTTGACCACTTGTCTTAACACTCCCCTGTGCTTTTAAACGAAATTCCAACTCATGTATGTAAACACGTTTAATAAAATTTACTTTTCATGTCCGTCAGTAGCCATCTGTGTTCTGTGTTTTGCCAGATTTCCATTGTGGGTTCTATGGTGCAAAATGGGAGCCAGACCATGGGAAGGGGAGGCCGGGATTCGTTGTCTGCTGAAGACATTAGACTTGACTTGTCACTGCACTACTTATGTCTTAATCTATGGCCCAAAGGGTACTTTGCATCACATCCAAGTTTTCTCTTTGTCAGCCTGTCTAAGTGAGCACATGACTATATTTCCGAAAAGTGGCATTATTAAAAACAATAAATCTCAGTAAGAATCAATGGAAGGTTGTTTTTCTGCTGCTGTTTGAATGTTCTAATAAAAGAGACAACTCTGTTGTCCAGTTGCCAAACCATTTCAAGTTATGTGACATATCAAAATATTGATTCCTGCGTCTCTCGTCACAGTCTCTGTTTGCTCTTTCCTCTTTCCCCCCGAACCCTTGACTAATCTGTAGAACCTTGCTTTAGAGGAAACCAACTTAACGGGAAAAAAAAAAAAAAGTAATGGATGTATTCTAAATTATCTTCAACCAAATCTTAGGCAATAAACATATCTTCAAATATAGATAAGTCTCCTCTACAAATAATAGAAATTGTTAGCTTGTAAAGGACTTTTTCTTATCTAGAAATGTCCATATTTTTCATAATCACTGCCTCTCACAAAACATGTGATAAGCACCAACTTTATCTTATATTATAGTAAAATAACTATTGAGATCTAGTCTCAACTTTCTAAGAGCTTGTAACTTTATGATAGACTACATTAGCTGCAACTTCGTGAAGCAAAATGAACACAGCTAAATCGACATCAAATTTGCAACAATAAAGGAGTTTGAGCCATGACACCATCAGTTGTTGATAACTTCTAAAACGGTTGACTAATAGTACCTGGTAAATTGTCCGGTTCTTTGGTCTACAAGACATGAGATTATCTGTTAGGCTGGGACAACAGGGGGGTGGAAACAACTGATCACTTAACTTTAATTCAAACTGTCAGAGTCAATTGTCTAATACACGTGCATTCGTGACTGCGTGAGGGCAGAGGGCCAGTCTGCCACTAAAATGAGAGGTAACAGGAGATAGCTTGACAATTCTTTGTTTAGACAGAAGCAGAAAGGCAATAATCTCTCTTCAGACCAGATAAAGCTACCCGGTGTTAGCATTTCATGGCCTTGCCATGATGGAGGGTAAGTAACCTTTAAAAAAAGCAGTTTCACTAAGTGTTCTTGGTTTCTTGCTGATTCTGAGAACTTGTTCTTGAAATCCCAGCTTGAGATAGATGATTTGATATTACTAAGAGCTTTGTTAAGTACTATTAAGTACATAGAATATAAAAATGAATAAAAGACCCTATCTTAAAGGAGCCCCCGTCTATTAAAAAAGATCATAGTCTATAAAGAAATAATTATAACAAATAATTATGATAACATGCACAGTAAGTCCACGCTTGATGTCAGTAGGGTCTAGGAAAGTATAACTGAACAAAATGGCATATATGGAAACTAATTTTTTCCTCATAAACTTTATAACAAAGTTTCATGAAAAGGCATTATTTGAGGGCTACCATGTTTATTTCACCTAAAGTCCTAGTTTCTAAGAGCCTATCTTTATCAGAGTTAGGTGAAGACTTAGTATATTTGATTTGTATGCAAAGGGCTATGGGATGACATTTAATTCTCTCAATAGTCCCAGGAGGTGTTTTTATGACCCCTACTTCACACAGAAGGGTCTGCAGCTTAGAGCAGCTAAGTAACAACCTACAGATCACACAGCTGGTTGGTGACCCTACAGGGATAGAAACCAAGGTCTGCCAAATCAGAAGCCTGGGGTGGCGCCTGTGGCTCAAAGGAGTAGGGTGCTGGTCCCATATGCTGGAGGTGGTGGGTTCAAACCCAGCTCCGGCCAAAAACTGCAAAAAAAAAAATCAGAAGCCTGCCCGGCAAACCACGATTGATCCAAGGACTTGGATCAACATTTAACCAGGCAACTGGTATTTTCACCTTTTCTAGACAAGTTCTGTTCTTTAGGAGTACACTTTCTTGGGCACAGACAGGTTACTATAAATCCATTGTATGACCTCCACATGGGGCATGACCAAGGTGCACTCGATGCCCACACAAAACCAAAAATAGTCTCACTTCTTTTTAAGCTAACACTATCTTGGTTACCTCCCAAGACATATGGAACAGGCTAAAATCTTGTGTTAGGATGCTTTCAGATTGAATGACTGATATATAACTGAAAATGTATAAACCAGAAAATGCAGATGATGGACTCATATTAGTGAACACTCTAGTTAACTCTGGTTTCTGGAGTAATCTATCAAAGATAGCAAAAGGATCTGTCACTCCTCAGGTCCTAGTTGTTATGTTTTCTTTGTCATCTTCATATAAAATAGGACAGCAAATGAGAGAGAAGGATGGACCCCACTTCAGATGTAATTAATTAATAGAAATTTATTAGGAATTTAATACACCTGCAGGTGCACCTACCATAGAGGCATGCAGCCTCGAATAGTGGGGGAGAAGCCTTTTTGTACTGTTATTCTGCATAATCAGCAAGCTAGCACAATACAGAAGCCAATCACAGCAGTTAGCACAATTCAATACAGCTCAGGGGTCACAAGGTTAGGGTACATCATAAGGGCTTACTTAATTCAGGGTGAGGGTACAAAACACATCACAAGTACATTACTTCATGATCATAAGATGAGGGTCACACAGTTCAGGGGTACAAACAAGTGTTGAGTAAATTTCTGAGAACAACTTGGGACCTTTTCACCAGGGGTTTATTTGGAATCCACCCCTCCCTTCGCTCAACCCCTCCCTGCATACTTCCTTAATTTCAGGCTGTTTCTTTTCCCTTGAGGGGACTGGGACTAGAAGGCTTAGGAGAGGTTTCCTTTTCAAGGGTGGGGGGCTTTGTTCCCCACTGGTCTTAGGGAGGGGGTCAAAGGCTGGGGGCCTGGTTATTACACGTACTCACATAGGTGCTTCCAAGGCACAGTAAAATAGCCACTGGCTGTCCCTGACTCACAACTCACAGTTTAGCAGCCTCCAAGGAAAGAGGCATACAAGCATCTCATCATCCCAGCAAAATCTCAGGCCTGATCCTCGTGGACCATCTTGAGTCACACCTAATACTGAAGCAATATCTCTGGCCAGAGAGAGGAAGTGCACCGGAGGATAGGCTCGTGTCAAGAGTCCATCCCTGAAGTCAAAGGATCCAGACAGTTCCACCCAAACTATATAACATTATGGAGTAATTCCCACGAGGCGAGGCATTCCCAGGAAGTGAGGGTGCTGTTAGACGAAAGCAAAGGCTTCTGCCTGGGAGGGGACATTAGAAAAGTCCTGTCTGCTCTAGAGCCATTCCTTCTCTTCTCTCAAAACCCGGGGAAATAAGATGAGAGTTCTCAAGACTGTCCACACTCAAGCACACCCACCCTTCACTCTGCTGACACTCATCTTCCTCTATCTTCCCAATCAGGGAGCCACTCATTTGATACATTATGTATTTCTCAGGCCCTGGGATGAAATTTTGAGGGATATGCCATTGTAATATGCACATAGTAATTGCACATTGGAAGTAATGACATGAGTTTCTAAAGCTAAGTTGAAGATTCACCTTTACTCACACATCTGGGAATTCCTGAAATGGGAATAACTGCTCCTATACCACAGTTATGGTAAAAGTTGAATCAACACAAAATACAACACATCTGCTAAACAGAATAATAATAGTACCTACCTCACCGAGTTATTTGAGTTATTTTGAGATTAAAGTAGGTAGCAAATTTTAAATTCCTGACAAAAAAAAATCTCAACTCATAGTAAGTATTCAATACATGTTAGAAATTCTATTTCTCATGAGTATAGTGGTGAGTTAAAGAAAAGAAAATGAAAAATTTAGCAATAATTATTATGCAGCAAACATTAATATTCATCAAAGTTGACTTTGTGAAGGTGGCACATGAACACAAAATTCGGGGGCAAATCTAACTTTCATAACATACTGATTTATCCAACTTACCACCAATAATTAAATGTTCCTTTCCTACACTGGCTGATAAGACCAGAGAAAGACTTACCTCTTGCTTAGGCCACAGAAATGCTAATTCCCATGGGCCATATAACTAAGCTTTCTTCAGCCTTCTCTATCCATTTTTAGTGGGGGTGTTTGCTCAATTAATTTCTAGACCAGCTCTCACATTCAGTGAGCACCACTTCTTGGAAGCAGGCCGAGAATACCCTCTCTGACCCAGCTTAGCAGAACTGTTCTCTTAAAACTATGCCAGTGTCACTTCCTGGATTGTTTACTTCACAATCCCTGTGATTTTTCTGTCCGAAGGAACTCCTCCCGTGTGAAGTTACCAGCCTATGCTCTAACCTACAAGTCTCTTCCTGGGTCACTGAATCCTCGCCAATGTCTTCAGGAGGAGAGGAACTTGGGACCTTTCACTGACACAGCTGCCTCTTCCATTCTCCCTTTCGGTATGCCCAACAAGACTTCTTTCAGACGCGGGGATGCCTCTTTCATCCTCCCTTGTGAGGATTTTTGCTCCAGCTCTCATTTCCCTACTTAAGTCCCACAAGACATGGCTTTCCTATGAATTAGAATTTCTATAGAAATATGATTTTTTTTCATTCAACTTTATAAACTTTCTGAATTCTATGGCTTTTCTGAGTGTGATGTGTGATGTTATCTACTCATTCCTCTACCTTTTCCAAATTCTATCAACCCATAGTAAAGTAAAATGGCCAGTAAAATCACGTGTAGCCTGGAGACCACTAGCAAGCTCCTGCCACCATGTTCACTCCATCGAGTGTTCTTAGGTTTTACCTAATGTTTTGCCTTTGGTTTTCATTGAGTATTAATTATTCTTCTTACATTGGCTATATATTTTTGCCAGATATTTTCCCACATGTTACTCAATACTTTTCCTTTTGAAAATAGACGCATATTAAATTTTTGTTTGTTTTACATTTTATTACTATCAGGAAATAGAATTATTTTTTCAATGGGGTTGTTGTGCTTTCTTCCACCATAGAATTCTTAACTTTCCATATCCTCTGGGCTTTTCTGGTGACTGGAGAAGCAAATAGACTCTTCCTTGGAATAATGATATTAAATTCCATCAAAACGTACACGGTATTGAAAGAAAACCAATTATATGGAAAAGTAAAAAACCATTTTAAGAACAAATTCTTAATGTAGCAATATAGGTGACTCCTTTGCCAATATTACATTAAATCTAATAAAAGACTATCTGAATTACAGTATTTCTGATGTTGTGGCAAGCATAAATGAGGATATTTGTAACAACGGTAATGTGATAAAAAGATACGTGTGATTTTTGCTGAGGTCACGGGTTCAGCTCTGCTATTATGCTTTTTGCCGACTGTGACAACCGAAAGAAATGCTGAATTTCGATTAGCGGTTAGAACAAAAATAGAAATATAATTTTTTTCATCCAAGTTTACAGACTTTCTGAACTCCTGCCTGGGACCATTATAAGAATAGTGTAATCTATTACAGGGTCTTAACTTACTCTGGCTGACCAGGGCACCGTGAAACAATTATACGCTCACATTGACTGTGGAAGACTTCACAGCTGGTGTATTTTTCTTTCTTTTTTTGTCTTATTCTAATAACGTTATTATGAAATGACTTGTTGAAACTCTTTATTAGTCTTCTTGAAATTATTCAAGTTTAAAATAATGCCATGAATTAATACTTCAGTGCCTGGCACACAGAATGTGTACAAGCGAATGCACAGCAGCAAGTCTGAGAATTTCACCTTCCCCTAGATCACTGTTTCTCAGGGGAGATTGAAAACTCAGTCTCCTCTGATAGACATAAAAACTTCACCTCTCATTCCAAAAACAGCTACAATTATAATGCTGAGGTGGTCCATAGCTAATTTTTTTTTCAGTTGAGAGTCAAAGTAAAGCCTATATTTTTCTCTTGCCTCTAACCAAGATTTTCTTGCCAGCTACCCCTTAGCTTGTAGTCCAAAAGCAATACTTTTGCACTGCTTCTGGTTTGCTTTTATTTAGTTTTATCATCTATCAAAGATGATGTTTTGTTTTCTCAAACTGTGTATACCAGTGTGGAGACGTCTACACTGGACATGTAATAACCAGGCTCATTAAAACTGTAAGTATAACCAACAGGAAGTACACTATAGCATCAAGATCCTCCCCCCACTGAAATAATCCCTATTTAAGTTTTTTTCCTAAATTACTGAAGCAGCATAATTTTTAAATTATAAATTAATTTATACTCTATCTATCCACCCCCACTATTTGTAGCAGTTGGCCTGGGGGAGCATTTTCCTCAGAGATTTCTTGTTCTTCTGAAAGCAGCTACATCCTGAAGCCAAAGTCTCTTCAATCTGTTCTTTTGGAAATGTGTAAACTCCCTAATGATATAAAGGAAAGAGGGCATTCTAGGGAGGGATGCGGAGCAGGTTTGAGACTAAAAGGGAAAATGGGAAATTTCTGGAAACAGCGAGGAAATGAAAGGCAACTTGAGAGATCCTTGGGGATGCCTGTCTCATTCTGTAGCAGAGCTGCCCAGAGATTAAACTACAACACAAAGTCAACAAGTCAGTGGCCACTGTTCAGTTTCCCTTTTGCATTTTAATGTTATTATTGACTTTTTCAAAAATGTATGACAGGTCACTAAGGTATAAGAAATGGTTTTGAAGAGACTGCTTCCTGAATTATAAAACAATTTATAATTTCTCCCCTTCTCTCTCCCCCAATTTACTCATCTCCCGAGAGCCTTCCCACCCTCACACTCTCTAACTTTATGATTCTTCCCTCCGAAGAGGAGACTATAGATCTTCCCATGTGGCCTCTGCCAAGGACTCACCTGCTGCTCACTCATCCGAGCCCTCCCATCCCAATCTCGTAGGTAAATGAGACCAGTGCTTCTCAAATTTTAATGCTGTAACAGTTTGCCTTGGATCCTGTTAAAATACAGATTTAATTTTAGACATACAAGGTGGGGCATTAGGTTATACATTTGTAACAGTCTCCCAGGCAGGATCTGCTACATAATTGGGGAAGTCCAAGGCAAAATTAAAATGCAGTACCCCTTTATCAAAACTCTGAAGCATTTCAAAAAGGAGCACTAGAGCATTAAGGCAAGAACAGCCGTTCTGAGTGTGACGCTCTGTGTCACTGCGCGCTGTGTCACTGTGCACATCTCAGGCGTCTGAAGCTGGCCCTGCTCTCAGTTCATGCAGGGGCTGAACGGAGCTCACTTTGAGTAGGAAGGTTGAGTGTCCTGGCCTTGGAAGCAGAACCCTGTGGCTGGCCATCCTTTCTAGGGTCTGTCTAAGAGCAGCACCCAAACAAAACCAATTGTGATTTTTCAGTCATTTAGTGTTGGTACCTCGCAGTGGTTCTCAACCCTCCTAATGCTGTGACCCTTTAATATAGTTCCTCACGTTGTGGTAAACCCCAACCATAAAATTATTTTCATTGTGGTTGGGGTCACCACGACATGAGGAACTCTATTAAAGGGTCCAGGCATGAGGAAGGTTGAGAACCACTGAGCATCAGTCCAGGAATGCATTTTTGTTTTTTTAAATTTAGAATACCCACTGAAGGTTTTTCAAATTATGTTCTACAAAACTAAGGAAAATTGTCTGACTTTACCTCCAAAGTGTAGTACTGGAAGTCAAGGCAGAACAAGAAGGTCCTGGAAGCTTCATTCTTACCCAAACCAGAACTCTGAGCTTCAGTCTGCTTGGCAGTTTTACTTGGGAGCTGGGGAAAGAGTCAGTCAGATAAATTCCACTTTTGTGAAAAGTTAGATGGAGACAAAGAGAGAAATTAGTTTAATCTAATAGCAACCACTCACCAAATATAACTATGATCTATATTATCCCTCTATAAACCCTATATATAAAACCTTAGGCTGTCAGAACCCCGGTTGTTATAGAGTTAAACAATCAAACAAAAGTAATCTAGGAGCCTGAGGTGGGAGAATCACTTGAGCCTAGAAATTTAAGGCCAGCCTGGGCAAGACTCCATCTCCATGAGAAAAATTTTACAATAGCAGCGCACGGTGGAATGTGCATGTAGTCCCAGCTACTTGGGAGAATCTGGTGAGGTTTTAGTGAGCTAAGAGATCCTGAGAAATCCTGTCTTTAAAAAACATCCCTTCCCCAGCCCAAAAAAGCCCACCACTTTAATGTTAGGTGGCCTTTCAGCAGCAAACTGAGTATTGGCTGGTCCCCGAAATTCTGACCTTCCTCGTTCTCCCACCCCAAATGCCTGCTGTTGGCTATAACTACAGCATATGGTGGGTAGGGATTAAGAACAGAGCAGGAAATTCAAAATAGATTACCCAATGGCGAGTTTCCTGGCAACCTGTGTAGTATTGGTGAATTTCCACTGCATTGTAAACAGGCAGACTGAATTTATATTATATGATTATTTTCAATATTCAATTTTAAAAGAAATCTCACTCTGCCACACAAGCTAAATGCCAAAAACTCAAAATTATGAACAAGGATCTCAGCCTCCGGTCAGGGCCCTCAATCCCTGCCCTCTGCTGGTGAGAGCTGGAACTGCAGAAAACAAATGGGTGTGGTGGCGCATGAAAACCACCAGATGGCAGCAGTGCTTCGTGCACCGCCGGGAGGACACTGAGGGCCCTTTTGAGCGGACATCATTGATGTGCAACCACTGGAAGTTTTCTAAGAGGTTGCGTTCGGTTTTCTCAAATTGCCACAGCAAACTACCGTAAAACTGGTGGCTCAAACAAAAAATAATTATTATTTTATAGTTCTGGAGCCCAGAAATTCTAAATCAAGGTGTCAATTGGACCACGCTCCCTCCAAAGGCTTCAGGGAAGAATCTGCCCTACCTCCTGACATGTCTTGACTTGTGGCAGCAAAACTCCAGTCTCTACCTCCATCTTCACACCACCTGACCTTCCCTGTGCCTTTCTTTCTCCTTTTCTATCTCTTATAACAACACTTGTCATTGGACTCAGGACTCACCCTACACCAGGGTGATCTCATCTGGAGATCATTGGCTTAATTGTGTCTGCAGAGAACCTTCCAAATAAGGTCACGTTCTGACATTCTGGGTGGACTTTTATCTGGGGTTGTGGACACCACTCAGCTCCCAGATTGGAGGCCAGTTATTCCCTGACATCTTTCTAGTTGTTCTCTCTAGCAATATGGAATTTCAGCCCTTCTGGACAGAAACAAGAAAATGTCTGGGTGAAAGAATAAAGTTCATTTGACTGTGAATGTGAAAGTTTCTGCAAAGGCATCATTGGTAAAGAAACACCATTTCTAGCTGGACATGGTGGCCCACACTTGTAATCCCAGCACTCTGGGAGGCCAAAGCAGGGAGATGACTAGCCTGAGCAAAAGCAAGACTCCGTCTCTGCTAAAATTAGAAAAATTAGCCAGACATTGTGGTAGGTGTCTATAGTCCTGGCCATTCAGGAGGCACAGCAGGAGGATCACTTGAACCCAAGAGTTTGAGGTGGCTGTGATCTAGGCTCAGGTGATGGCACTGTAGGCAACAGAGTGAGGCTCTGTTGAAAGAAGAGAGGGAGGGAGGGAGGGAAAGAAGGAAGGAAAGAGGGAGGGAGGAAGGAAAGAAAGAAAGAAAGAAAGCGAGAGAGAAAGAAAGAAAGAGAAAATGAAACTTCTTTTCTCAGCGATAGCTTTGTAGAAACGTCTGTGACTCTATGAAATAAACTTCCCAGCAACCTGGACCCACTTAGATTTAGAACATTTCAGCGTATGGGAATCTTTTACTAATAACAGTGGTAATACTCTAGTTTGTATACAAATAACTATTGTAACAATAAAGATATAATAACAATGACAAAAACATTCTAATTGGTTTAGTCTTTTGTGGTCAACAGGTATGAACAATTGGATCTGGAATCTTTTTAGCTATATGTTTTTAAACTGAAAAATTGAGATTCTCTACCTTGCTCGTCTAAGGGGGGTGTCTATGAAAGTGATTTAAAATATATAAAACCCTACAAGACTGAAAGTTGCACTTTTCTTTCTCACCCACTTTCGCCGCACGCCCAGGATACGGGAATACCTGCATGCAAACCCAGAGCCTGAGCCCGCGCTCCTCCAGGTCCCACCTCTGACCAACGGCCCCCACATCACCTGGGAGCTTGTCTCAGCCAGAACATGCTATTTAATAAAATCCCCAGGTGAATCAGATAGGCACTGAGGTTTCAGAAGCCCTGCTCTAAGTAACCTCTGTTTTGTAAGTTTTATTTTCTGAAATGAAAGTCCCTGAAGTTTTTCTCATCATCAGAAGCTCCATAGGCACCCACAGGTATGAGCACCGGTTGGCACAGGGGGAAGGCACTCTCACCCACGCGTGGCCCCTCTCCGGTGACAATCTCCCCCCACCCCCAGCACACCAGCTCATAAACAGCACCTGACTTGGATGGCAGTGGGGTTTGGCTTTGACATGTGGAAAATCAACAGGGCTGCAGTGACGGGGAACAGGCAGTGTGCTGTGATCTTGACTCTGGCCTTTGAGTGTGGCACTGTTACAGGTAACCACAAAAGTATCTGTAAAGCAGTGCCATGAACATTGGTTAAAAAAAAAAAAAAGGAAAGGAAAGGAAAAAATTAGAACAATAGAATGGAAGGGAGAACCAGTTGATTTTTTCTCGCTCCTGATTCTTTACAGGAAGGATATGAATGATGACCAAGTTCATCTCAGGGAGGTACGACCCTTGCTGGGAGAGCACCCCTGATCTGGTGTGCCCAGATGAGCCGGGCTCTACAAGTACAAAATGATGGCAGCTGGCCTGGCGTTTGTGGGGAAGAGAAGGTCTCAGTGTGTCTCTTACAGTTGCAAAGCTGCGTGTGCCTGACAGAACTGCAGGGTTTCACTTGGTCCCACCGTGGGTTGGCCAGCTCTCTGGCTGGGTCCCGGTTGCCAAGGAAACTGCTGCAGGAGAGAGTGGATCTGTCTGGGTTCTTGGTTGCTTGGTGGAGCTGAGAGCGGAATTTTACATGAAAAACATGTATTTCCAGTGACCACAGCAAAAGCAAATAATGGCCACCAGAGGGATCGTGCCCAGCTTCTCCTCCAACGGAGCTCGGTTGGATAGAAGTGAAGTAATTCTGCTAGTAATTCCTAGCAGTGAAGGAAGTAGCTGTCTCAGGAGCAACAAACAGGACTCAGAAACCTCAAGCCCACAGTCATGTCCTTTACAGGGAGCCGCTGTCTCTCCTTTCCCCTTGCAGGCTGACCCGGGAAGGTGATGACGCGGTCGGCCTTCAGTAACATCCCTGCTCTATCTTGGCACACGGCCCACTAAGGACGACAGAGAAACACCATCTTGCCCTCTCCTCCTCTTGGATGTGCCATTTATTTATCTAGTTCATGTACAGCTCTGAACCCGCCTTGACAGCCTACAGATTTTAGTGTAATTACCTGGGGATATTTGCTGCTTTTACCGGTTGTGTAATTTCCTCAGGATTAAAGATTGTATTCACTTCTCTATCAAGAGTGCCTGACGCAGTGTCTCACATCAACAATGAGCAGGTCCTCGGTAATCATCAGAGGCAATTGCCCTGCCCTGGGGAGGAGGGAAGACTGGGCAGACACAGCCAAGAGTTCTCCAGATAACCCCTGAGAAGCAGAAATTAGCAACTGCCACCTGTTTTTACGGTTATTGCACCTGAGTTTCATGCTCCTTCCATGCATAGAAGGTAGGTGGTGATGCCCGCCAGTTAGAAAAAGAAACTAAGTCCCAGAAAGTGGAAGGTGGTGATGTCGACAGCTACATGTATCTAGTCCAGTGCGGAGGCAATATTTGTGTTCAGGTCTAGCAGGGGCAAAGCAATGTCCTTAGCCATAATGACAGACACCCGAGGGCCTTGTAGTGGACCGTGTAGACGCTGCATTGTAGAGCCTCCCATAGGGAACCCTCCAGAGTGTGAAGGACACAGACCTCGTGTGGGGTTGAAAGCATCCTTGGTGAGACACCAGGTGGTGGTATGTGCATAATGACACCAGCACAGTACCATGAACAGGTGCGTGGGGGAGGCAAGTCTAACCTCCAGCAATCACTGGCTTTGTAACTTTCAGCAAGTAACTTAAACACTTGGCTCTTCAGATCTCTTATCTTCAAAGTGGAGCAAATAATATCACTTTCGTCCAGATTCCACATGTTCACACTTATAAGTCAAAGCTAAGCCATGGGAGTGCAGAGTTACACAGAGTGACATGGTGGACACTGGAGCCTCCGAAGGGGGAGGGCAGGAGCATGAGAAATGGCTCACTCACTGGGTTCAATATACAGTCTGGTGACAGGTATACTAAAAGCCCAGACTTTACCACTGCACATTCATCTATGTAACAAAGCACCATTTTTGCCCCCTAAATCTATGGGAATAAAAAAAATACTTTCTTGAAAGGAAAAATAATAAGAAGTAAATTAAACTATAATCTTAAATGTGTTTAGTATGACTCTCAACACCTAATGCTTAATGAATTATTATCATCTTCATTACCAATATCATCATGCTAATGATAGGTGTTATTTTTATTACAAAAATTATTTCTTTTAGTGGTTCAAGAAGCTGCTCAAATGAAAGCATCACTTGAGTATCATTTCAAAGCCATCTCCCCTTTAAAAGCTTAGAGAAACTGAACAGGTGTTACCCAAGAGAAGAACGGATTCTGCCTGGTCAGGTGATATTCTCATCGCCACCTGCCAACAATTCCCGGTGAGATTTGCCTAAGTCATCTGGCATCTTTTCCCAGGTCTATGAGAGAAGACAGTAAAACCAAAGCACAGTTTGTGGAGGGCCTTGAAGACCACCAAACACCACACAGCGGTTCTTATTCCTGGTTCATCAAGTTAAATTCACAACAGCATTTCAGTTTTGTCTCCCTGTTTAATACTCATGGGTCTGCTCCTTTCTCACTGCCCCAGCCGGCTTTTCAGGGACCAAGAGAGGAAAGGAATGTGTGTTCCTTCCCTGAAACTCCTGAGTAAATAACAACCTCTTCAGGGCAAGCTCTGGGCTTTATATTTCTCGGCAGTTTTCTAGTTCCGTAAATTCATTGTCGCACACTAACCCCTGTCCCCATAAGTGGAGGACTCTGTGGCCTGGAAAAGCCGTCTCTGAGTCATTGGATAGCCCAAGAGGCGTGTTTTGCTGGTTATTCCACAAGCGCCGCCATGATCAAAGCCAACCAGCAAATGGCCAAGAAGGAGCCTCCTGCTTGCCTGTGTGTAGTATTTGCCTCCAAAGCTCCATGCCCTGTTCCAACGGGCTTCCCAGGTATACACGGCTGATCCACAATCCTCAGTTACTGGAGTTGTAAGCTGTCACACAACCATGGTTTTGTGGATGCCCCATCCAACTTCACTGTACCTGGATGTCTCAGTAATATCACAAAACAGGACTTCTCCCCTGCAGGGAGGTCCTCCTGATAGCTCCATGGCAGCCACAGTTCCAGACATTGCTGATTTTTATCCTACGGTGTTTCTGCAATGGAATTTGCTTTGCTCTAAAATATTCTTTAGCTGGTAGGATGTGCATAAATGGAGCTATCTCCATGCAAATATTCATTCGTTTCACACAGTTATTAATGCAGCCTTTGCCTTCATAGTCATCTGGGTATTACAGCCACAGCCCGGCTTGAGATGCCTGCTGCCCTTCCCCAGCCCGTTCCAGGAAGGCTGCAGTTGTAGGCAGAACAGTTTGAACGTGCTCAGCACACCCGGGCTGTCTAGCTTCGAACCAAACAGGCTCAACTCGGCTTAGTGAACGGAGTCATAAACAGAGATAGAAATGCAGCTGAAGCCTTATATTTAGTACTGCATATGCTTAGGTCAAAACCAGCCTCCCAAAATAAGAGGGCCAGAAATCCAGTCTAACTGCCTAAATGTGAGTGAATCCTAAAATGTTCGAGCTGGAGGAAACCACTATAAGGTACAGTGTAGAGAAACGGCCTGGGCCCCTAAAATGACCTTTCGGTTTCCAGTTGGGGACAGAACCCCGTTGTCATTAAGCATGGCACCACCCCCATGAGCATCTCACGTCCTCTTGTTTTGTTTGTGCTTCTGAGTTAACCAACGACTCAAACCGTGCACAGACGTTATCTCATTTCATTGGCAGGCGTGTTGTATTGATTTCTATATAACAATCCATTAAATGAAATGGAAGCATCTGGGCTGATGTGCAACTCCCACCCGCACCCCACCCGCTGCCTCTGGAGTTCACGCCTGAGCTGGAGAGATTCAATCCGAATACATTTTGGAAATGTCAAAATGCCAGAAGCCACGCGTCCAAGTGCACAGGGGTAACGCTATGCTCTGGTTTTTCCTCGACACAAGCTCAGGGATTTGGAGAGATCTGAGCAGGTTCAGGAAGAATTCTTTAGTGACAGGTATACAAAGAAAACAAGACAAAAAAGACAGCACACGAGAGGGGCTAGTTTTTGGAAGTGACTCTGTTGCTTATTCCTGGCTTCTGCTGACATTCAGAGGGATTAAGGCAGAATGAAGGAGGATGACTAACAGGGAGGCCTGCCCACCTCAGAAGGTGCTGTTCCTGTGGGTCTCCAAACTGGGGGCGGCTGGGAGGAGGAAGTCAGGCAGTGGAATACCAGAGGAGGGAGCCAGGGCAGCAAACTACACGCACCAGGGCCGCCAGTGCACAGGAGGACTGGGTTTCTGCAAGGCCCCCTACAGGTTTGGGCAAGTCACACCCCCTCCCCTCACCTACTACGACGTGGGAGTTCAGCCATATCAGTGGTATTACAATTACTACTGCTATTAATGCTACTACTATCATTATTATTATTTGCAAAAGTAAAAATGCATTCTTCAGAGGAAATCAAAAGATTAGCCTGTGAAAGAGATTTGTTATTTTTAATAGACTGACATTGGTATTGTAATGATGAAAAACGCCCATTGCAGGCCCTCCCCTGCCCAGGTCTCTGCAGCGGCCCCTGGACACTCTGTCCAGCAGAGTCTGAAAGCAAAGGGCTGGCCCTACAGGTCTCTCGTTTCTCACCTTATTATTTTCACTTCCTTGTAAACCTGTCCTCTGTGCCAAGTACCTTCTAACACACCGCCAGGAGGGTGAAGGGACTCCAGATGGTTCTCCTCATACTCGGATCCCCAGAGTCAAAGTGAACAGTGCCATCCAGATGGCACTGAGAAGACGAATCCCCTGCCAGCCTACAACCGAATGGTTTAGGTAGTTTATGACTCAAGGCTGAAAGGCAGAACTTAAGAAGCATTTTTTTAAAGCCGTGTCTATAAAATAATCTGAAATTTTGAAACAATCATCTGATAAAATCCTGTTTCTCTTAGTGACTACAAGATATAAGGTTCATATAAATTGTTGTAAAAGTCCTTTTATTAATAATAATGATGTCAAATGGGTCCATTCCTCAATCTTATCTTTTGTCATAAATACGTAGGACCTTACTAAGTTCTGTATTTTCTCTTTGGACAAGAACACTGGAAGTGTGGGGCACTGGTATCTTCCTCTGCAATCCTTTTATTTTTATCCTTCTTTTCTCTATTTGGTGTAAAAATAAAGTGGGGTTCTGTATGACGATTTAATACAGCAAAGATTTTTCTAGGTAATTATTGCAGAGTAGTAACAAGGAGCCATTCCCCAACTGCCATTGATTTCTTTGGCTCTCAGTCTTTGAAATCACTTGAGCCTGGTACTTTGTGGATGAAAATTAGGAGCCTTTTTCTGTATTATCCTATTAACCCATGTTTCTCTATCATGGTTGTGTACCTATAATGTTTGTTGTTTACCTCCCAAAATATGATTTTGATTGGTTCCTAAGAGGTTTTATGAACAACCAACAACACTTTGTAATATATTTGGATGTTTTTCCTGAAATGCCATGAGTAACTTCGCCTTAAAATGATTGCAAATGCAAGAACAGCTAAGTGTGAATTCCTTGTTGTTTTTGAATTTTGGCTGGGACTCCAAAGCTGATAAAGGAGGGTGTTAATTATCTCTACATTCTAAAAGGAGATGCCAGGGCATCTAGGCAAAACTTGCTGAGGGTAATCTAAAACCGTGTGGTGACCTTTAACACAAGCTCTTCATCCAGAGTACTTACAAAAAGAGGGCCTTGACTGTGGGAAGACTGAGGGTGAAGATTTTCTCTGGGGATGTTGCCAGAGTGCAGAGTATCACCCTAAGGGTAAGAAAAGAGAGTTGATTTTTTCCCCCACAACAAGCTCAGTAAGGCCGGCATCCAGAAAGCCACTCACGGTGCAGAATAGACACTTGCCAAGACTGGAGAAACTGATTACTCATTCCCGAGGGATGTTTGCAAGCTGCAGAAATCTGCAGGCCCCAGGGACTCCCAGTTTTTATAGATAAGCCATAGATATATAGATAAAGCCATAGTTAGGGTGTGGCACGTAAGGTCTGGTGTCTCCCTCTCTCTGGGGGAAGTCTGCAGGAGGAAGGTGGTCTGTAGTGTCCCTCAAGACAAGGAGAACAGACAGTGCCCACAGGGTGAAGAAGCTTCACTCCTCCTAGGGGTCTGCCTTGAGCTGGTGCATTAAAAATAACTGGTTTTGAATCATGTTGATAAAGACTCTGCTCCCTTCCATGGTAGGACATCTCTTCCACAAGGAAACAGTTAAAGGGGAGGGAGCGAAGGAGGGAGGAGTGGTTATAAATGACCAACCAGAGACTGCATCACCTCACCTAGAAATTAGGGCTACAGGAGGTCCCAAGTGGAAAGGTTCAGAAAGTGGATGTGAATACCCAGTAGTAAATGCCCCCCAAATCAGCACATTTGGTTGGATATCTCCCACACCCAGGTGGGAAACTCATGCTACCTTACAACCTTCTCGGTCCTTACCTCTTCCCAGGGTATAAAACACCCCTGGAGCAGGCAGAAGAAACACAGAAGTTGTGAAATGTGTGGAAATGCAAAAGAAACTGATCATCCGATCATGCCCCCCTATTTACTGCAGGTTTCTGAGCCTGATTTGGGCCCACCATGGTAGAAAGAGAAGCTAAAATCAGATGAGAGGCTGAAGTTTCAATACTAGGCTTGTCTTAGTCCTTTTTGTGTTACTATAAACAGAATACCTGAGACGGGGTAGTTAATAAGGAAAAGAGTTTTATTTAGCTCATAGTTCTAATGGCTGGAAAGTTCAAAACTGGTCAGCTGCATCTTTGGAGGGCCTTAAACGGCTTCAACTCATGATAACCAAGCCCCCAGCCCTTGGCCTCCTCCCCAAGACCAGTGGGGAACAACCCCCCTACCCTTAAGGAAACCTCTCCTAAGTCTTTTAGCCTCAGCCCCCACAAGGGTGGAGAAGTTAGATTCTGGGAAGAAACTTGAAGGAGGAAGGGAGGGGTGGATTCCAAATAAAGCCCCAGGTGGGTCCCAAGTTGTTCTCGGAAACTTACCCAATTTGTACCCCCAAACCATGTAACTTTTATCTTTTGATTTGTAAGCTAATGTATTTTAAGTTAGCATGTACTTCCACCCTGAATTGTGTAACCCCTTATGATATACCCCATCTTATGATGATGAAGTAATGTGTTTGTGATGTATCTTGTGATTATGAGCCAATATGCTTTCATTGCTATGATTGGCTTTTGTATTGCGCTAGCTTGCTGACTAGCTATGACTATGCAGAATAGCAATATAAAAAGGCTTCTCCCCCGCTATTTGGGGCTGCTTGTTGGCCCACCACAACAGCCCCCTGTAGGTGCACCTGCAGGAGTATTAAATTTCTAATAAATTTCTATTACTTAATTACATCTGAAGTGGGGTCCATCCTTCTCTCACATCTGCCATCTTATTCTTATTTCAATGGTAGGAAGCAGAAGAGGGGCCAGCATGTGCAGACATGGTGTGGGAAGAGAAGCAACAACAGAGAAAAAGAAACCGAGAAAGCTGGACTCTATAACAACCTGCTCCCTGGGGAACTAACCCATTCCTGCAAGAGGGAGACCTCATTCACCCTCTGGGGGGGCATTAATCTATTTATGAGGAATCCACCCCATGCCTCAAGCACCTCTCTCTTAGCCCCACCTTTCAAGACTGCCACCTAGGGGATCAAATTTCAACAAGACTTTTGGCAGAGACAAGCCAAACCATAGCATGATTGAACTAGACTTTTAAAAAACTTTAAAAATTTTTAAAACATGCCAAAATAAAATATTATAGTGAGCTTCCAGGTCCTTATCATCCTTATATGCTACCCAGGCCCCTCTATGTACTAAGTTGAAGTACAACTGCAGTTGGCTACTAGAATCATGGCCCATTTTGACGTCTGATCTCTGGCAGCTTTCAAGGCTCATTAATCCCCCCCTACCCTTTTTGCCCCACCCAGAAGCCAGTAAGAGAAGCTTGAATGTTCCTGGTGTGAGCATACAAATTCCATAGGCTTTCTGGTCTCTTTTACTGCTGAGGGAAGAATCAATTCCCCAAGCAATGTCAGTTTGTGTATCAAGACTGATGGTGACAGAGGAAATGAACAGGTTTATTACTCATATAATACAACTTTTAGCAAGTGCATGGTGCAGATACAAGATGTTCTGGAGTGGCTGGGGAAAAACGAGAAACAAGTAGTTTTAGTTTTTACTTTAGTTAGGAGGTGAGGCTCAGGTGAGCTTATGCAGCTCACTGATTTCCTCTCCGCCCCTCAGCATCCCCTCAGGTGTTCATGCTTCCTGTGCTTACATCCTCTCCTAGCTGGCTGAGTCCTCAGGCCATATAAGAACAGAGAGATGAGAGTTTCTGCAAAGAGCAGTTCCTTCCAGCAGCACAGAGCCGCACCAGAATGCAGAGGCCAGCGATGGTGTGGCACTCTTCCCAGGATCAGCTCTCATTGGGAACACTGAATATACATCATAAATTATAGCTCTCCGTAGAAGAGCTTCTAGGAATATTTTTATCCCCTATTTTCATTATTTGTTCCTCCCTAACAATAGATGGTAAAGGGCCTAATTGGCCCATGGGAAAATTAATTCAGCAAACCATCCAGCAATAGTGTCAAAGGTCTATCTCTGGCTTCTGGACATTCAACTCAACAAACTCATTCCTCTCAGTTCAAAACTTTGGAGTTAGTTCATGACCTGAGAAACTATTCAAAGTCCTCATAGCTTTTGAACAGAATACCATAAAATCTACCAGGGAAAATTGCTTTTTCCCTCTAGATTTTTTTTTTTTTCCAGAAATGAGCTTAACATGCCAAAAATATCACAAAGCCTAAATCTCTTAACCTTCAAAACAATTTCCTTCTGGAATTTATCACTTCTCCACTAGTAAGGACCCATTGTGGGGGGTTATAAACAGTGGTGTGCTGAATGAAGCCAGCTTATGAGAACTGAGGGTGCCTGTATCTCCCCATGAGGATTACAGAGAACATTCTCTAGTTCTAACAGGTTATTTTAAGCTGATAACAATTTAGGTTACCTACATAAACTTTTGCTCTCTCTTATATATTTTGTTTTTGATGTTACAATTCATATCCTTTATATTGTGTGTTCCCTAACAAACTGTTGCGGCTACAAACATATTTAATAGTTTTGTGTTTTAACCTTTATACTAGAGCTGTAAGTCATTTGCAGACTGTCATTATAGTATTAGAGTATTCTGATTTTTGGCTGTCTATTTACTTTACCACTGAGTTTGTAATTTCACATTTTCATATTGTTGATTAGCAACCTTCATTTCAATATGAAAAAATCCTTTCATCATTTCTTGTAAGATAGGCCTCGTGGTCATGAATTCCTTCAACTTTGTTTTGGGAATCTCTTTATCTTTCCTTCATTTCCAAGGATAACTTTGCCAGACATCATATTTTTGTGAGGGTTGCTTTACACCTGACAAATCTCTATCAAGATTCTCTGTCTTTGACTGTTGACAATTTGATTATAATGATCATAACGTGCCTTGGAGTAGTCTCTTTGCATTGATCACGCTCGGGATTTGGGGGGCTTCATTCATCTAGACATCCAGATCCCTCCCGACTCACATAACTTGAAATTAGCCATGGTATAATCATTTGTACCCTGGAAACTGGTAAATGTTACAAATCAGGGATTTTTATATCATAGAGCCTTTTATTAAAAATTACTCATATATCTTGAGTTGAGGTAGATGGGGATGAGAACAAACATAGCAAAAAAACTTTGGAGACACACACACATATATATGTATGTAGAGAGATATACAAACACACATATATATAGCAAAAATGTGTGTATATATATATAATATATCTAGCAAAAATGTATAACTTTTAAAGTGGAATGATGTTACTCTCATCTCTCTTTCCCTAGCTCTCAGTTGACTTACCTCCTTGCTCTTTTAAAATATGAGAAGCTCCAGGTTTGATGTACTATGCAAAGCAGAATGGATCTAACTTAAGAGCTTCAATTTGGAAGTCAGAATTCTGGCTTTCCCACTTTTTAATTATTTTGCATATAAGATACATTCCTTTAATTATATGTCATATAAGACAAGCTCCAGGTTTGATGCACTAGGTGAGGCAGAATGGGTCTAATTTAAGAGCTTGAACTTGGAAGTCAGAATTCTGGCTTTTCCACTTTTTAATTATTTGACCATAGGAAATTTTAGTGAGGTTGAAAATTTCATTTTTCTTATCAGAAAATGTGGATAATAAAAGTTGTTATTTTGTGAAGTTCTTATAAAAAATAAATAAGATAGTATCTAATAGGTGTTGGGCACCTATTAGATATATTTGAGAAGTGAATGCTGCATGAATGCATTTAATGGCATTCTGTCAATGCCTGGCATAAACCAAGTGTTTAATAAATGTTCAGTAATATAAAATTAATTTTAGTCACCTGGAATTAACATCAATATTAATGTATCCACTTTCTTAAACCCTTCCACATACACACTAGTCTCTTAAAATGGTATAAATCAGGATTCAGTTTTGAAAATGTGGCTAATTGCTCTCAGATGAAACAATGCACATTTATTTCCTCTCTAACAAAAGTCCATTTATTACTCAAAACAAGGTGGAGGAGGGGGAGACGCTAGATTGAGGACGGCAGGCAAGAACTGGCGTACCCACGGTGGCAGCTTGCAGATTCTGTGTGCCGTAGCATATTCTCAAATAATATTCACCAACCATCCCTTCTGTGCTACTGCTTTATATATTTGACCAGTTCACCTTGAAATATGCTCATCAGAACATTCATTTTTACATTTGAATGTTTTAATTTATCCAAATAATCTGCTTTTGCTTCTATGATGTTCAGTCATCTTAGAGATCTGAAAATAAATTTAAAGAAAGATTTGACTAAAAAATACATTTCAGCCTAAAAATATCCTTTTTTTTTAATTGAAGGATCTATATATTTCTTTGAATGTTTGTCATATCCAGTATTATGGGTAGATTTAGGCCTCTCCGTAAAACTCATTGGAAAGATTAATGGTAGTAATAACAGTTACAGGAAAGAGAGACAATAACAACTATTTTCTTTGGCCAAAAAGGAGGAAAAACAGAAGCAAATTGTAAATGTAACACACTGATAGGCAGCTGTCAGAAGATGGGGATGCAGTAGCTTATAAATCATAGTTAGGATAGAGGGAACTTTCATAAAGAAAAGTAACCAGAATTAATGGAGGTCTACGCAGAATTCTTTGTTGCTTACTCCCCACTATCACCTGACTTTCTGTTTCTTCCTCGTTCCCTGAAAATTGGTACCAATTCAAGTGTCAGCAAATGAATTGCATGAGCAGTTAACAGCTGGTTTTGCAGAGAGATACCAACTAGTTAGTCCAGGTAACCTCCTCACTATCTTCTTCCCACCTCCTTAGCAGGCCTGTGGGAAAATGTAGTTCACATGGGAAGTATGTGCTGAACATATGCTTAGAATTTTCTTGGAATGGATGCTACCAAAGTATGAAACATGGAGCCTACT
>NW_003852430.1:15598864-15601293 GCF_000181295.1 Otolemur garnettii
TTTTTTTTTTTTTTTAATCAAATCATAACTGTACATTAATGCATCTATGGGGTTCAGTGTACTGACTTGATATACAATGAGAAATGCTTACATTGAGCTGATTAACACATCCATCACCTCATTTATTTAGGTTCTTGAAAGTCACCAAGGACAAACAATTTGGTCTAAATCTAGCACTTGGGGTGGATATACATTGCAGTATATTGCCATATCTCTATGGTGCTGACATCTCCTTTCTTCAACAACCAGCTGCTTTTTGTAAAACTAAAATCCCAAAGTGTTGATTTTTCTTGTGACTTCTCTGCACTTAATATAATCTGGTCATATTGCATTTAAATCATTTTTATTTAGACTAGGTACAGGTTTTCAGTAGATGAAAGACAAGCTGCTGGAAATCTTCTCTGTAAATGTGTCTCATCAAAGACGCTCCTGTGTTTTCTAATTACCACCCAGGTTGTAGAAAAATAAATGATTGTTATTAGTAGTAATTATTGTTGTGATGCCATGAGGAGGAGGAGGCATTGATTAGAACTAGAAAAATATAGAAGTCTGTACATTGCTATGCATGTCTGTACAACTCAGTCTCGTCTGTCCCCACATCCCCGTGCTGGGGTCACCGTCGCAGTGCTAAGGCACGTACTTATGGCCCAGATATGTGCTCATGAGCCCACACCCTGATGACACTAACGTCCTTGTTGTTGAGATAGATAAGGTGCAGGCCAACGTGATGGTAATTTTATGTGTTAGCTTGACTGGACAAAATGATGCCCAGCTAGCTGGGAAAATGCCATTTTAGGTGCATCTGAGGGCGTTGTTGGAAGAGCCCAGCATTTGAATCAGTAGACTTAGAGAAGATCTGTCCTCTCTAATGTTGAGTGAGCAATCTGCAATCCACGTGGGCCCAAATAGAACAAAAAGCAGAACAAGGGCAAATTCTTTCTCTCTCCTTGAGCTGGGACATCCATCTTCTCCTCTTCTTAGACATTGGAGCTCCTGGTTCTGGGGTCTTTGCACTCAGACTGAATTACACCCCTGGCTTGCACACAACCACGGTGGGACCTCTCAGCCTCCATGTTTATGGAAGCCAGTTCCCATAATACATGTCCGTGTTTACATCTAAATAAAAAGGAAATCTTCTTTACCTGTTTACCTTTTATATGCCTTTTATATACATTTTGTGTTCATTATTATAATTACTTAGTTTTAATGTATTTATGTTTAATAAATGCAACAGTAGAGAAACTAATGCCCAATCCCATAACCATTGTTCCCTGCTGAAGTATCCATAAAGGTGACAGTGTGTTCTGCTAAAACCAAATTCACAGTAGGTATCAAGATGCCAAAATACAGGGGTACATTTTTATCAGGCTCTTCAAAGCACTTTTCCTTTACATCATCAAAGCCAGCACACAATTTTCACAAGACAGGAGTGACTTAGGGTTTTTACAATATTACGTTCATCCCCAGAAAATCAATGACAGCTAGCCTGGACAGAACGGCAGCCAGAAAAAAAAGAAAGAAAGAAAGTAAATGAAAATAAAATACAATTTTGCAAGTGAGTTTGTTTTTAAAGCCAATTTAATGCCACCAGCTTCAGGAAAACTTTATTTTACTTCATCATCACTGTTCACTAAGCAGATGGTAATTAAAGAATTAAGTAGAAACCTAAGAGCATATTAAAGTGGCCACATTTTAAAAGTTTTAAGGCTGTCCAAAATTTCAGCACTTGCCAAATTTGTATTTTAATTAACCTCTGTTCCACATATTTTGTTCCTTGGCTTCCTAGTCACATACTCACATTCTTATGTGCTCAGACTGACTCACTCAACTCATCTGTTCAATGTCCAGGACCAGACTCTTAGAATCTTCAACAGAGTTCTGGAGTGCAAACTAATATCATTGTTTTTAAATGATATTTAAGCTATTTAGGATATTTGGACCTTATCTTTAGTCACCTTAGCCCTGTTTACAAACAAGTCCCAGTAACAGTAAAGATCTTCCAATGTCTAGAAGATTAATGGGACTCAGCTCCAAGTGTCTTTCCATTTTTATTCAGCCATTGCTAGCGCATCTCCTGTACATCTCTAAGCCGCCTTCCCAGTCTTCCTTCCGTGCTAATGCCACAGGCTTTTACATCCTTGCTCTCTCCATGCTGACGCGGACTGTAGTTCTCTATAAAGGAGGCATCGCTATCAATTTCTAACATCTCTTTCCTTTTATTTCCACTTATGAGGTCACAATGTACTCTTCTGTCAGAGTATATTGCATCCTGGAAATTGTCTTAAAAGGCGATCATGATTACCCAATTTTCTGAGAGTCTCCTCTGTTCTGTCATTCTTCCTGCCATCACGGGGCCTCCAGAAGAACATGGTCTTCTTACTCAGGCTTACCCTAAGGGTCTCCACCATCAAGGAGCTTGCAGGTTTTTT
>NW_003852430.1:15601625-15607303 GCF_000181295.1 Otolemur garnettii
ACTGATGACAGAGTCTCACTCTTATCACCCTGGGGTTAGTACCATGGCATCTTGATAGCTCACAGCAATCTCAAACACTTGGGCTCAAGCAATCCTCTTGCCTCAGCCTCCCAAGTATCTGGCACTATACTACAGGTGCCTGCCACAATGCCCACTGGTTATTCTATTTTTAGTAGAGACAGGGTCTTGCTTTGCTTAGGCTGGTCTTAAACTCCTGAGCTCAAGCAATTTACCTCCCTCAGCCTCCCAGAGTCCTAGGATTACAGGTGTGAACCACCACACCTGGCCAAGCTTCCAGTTCCATAGGACAGTATCCTTGTGAACCAGCACTTACACTGCAGTGTTGCGAACACAGACATAAATGGATTGTATGATAGGATCAGAATGTAAGAAAACACTGATTCTGCCTGAGGGCATCGTAGGAGTGAATGAGGGCCTTCACCATAGACAGAGTAAGAGCAGGACACTAGGCAGAGAGGCATGGGCAAGGAAGGGCAGCCTGATGTGCATTTTCTGGGGCTGAAATTCCTACTATATTCAGGGAAGTATTTGGAGATAAAACCAAGGAGGAAGGAAAACCAAGATCTTGAAGATTCTTTTATAATTAGCTATGGAATTTAGGTTTCATACACTAGTCCAGGCGTCATCCAACTATGGCCCGCTGGCCACATGCAGCCCACCTAGGACATTTATCCAGCCTGATGGGTATTTTTGCCGCAGCTGCCTGTCCTGCTTAGCAGCTGACTCGTCCTGGGGCTAGCAGTCTGGCCCTCCAATGGTCTGAGGGACAGTGAACTGGCCCCATGTTTAAAAAGTTTGAGGACTCCTGCTAGTCAATAGGGCCTCCCTGAAGTAATTTAAGAAGAGAAATAACACCAACTTTGTATTTCAGAAATATAACCCCAATGGCAGTGTTAGAAATGTTAGTATTGTTTCTGGATATGTTGATTTCAAATAACAGGAAAAAATGGACCAAATTTAACTAAAAAAGAAATTTGTGTTCTTTATAGATTCTTTACAGATTCTATAAAGAACTCAAGCAAATCAGCAGGGCAAAAGCAAACCAAATGACCCCATTTAAAAATGGGCAAATGACATGAACAGAAGCTTTTAAAAGAAGATAGACTAATGGCCAAAAAACACATGAAAAGCGCACATCTCTAATCACCAGGGAAATGCAAAACAAAACTACAGTGAGGTTTCACCTAACTCCAGTGACAATGGCTTTTATGAAAAAATCCCAAACATGGATGCAGAGAAAAAAAGAGCAGTTATACACTGTTGGTGGGCTGCAAAATAGTACAGCTTCTATGGAAAGTCATGTGGAGATCCATCAAAGAAGTAAAAGTAGACCTGCCATTTAATCCAGTAACCCCACCACTAGGTATTTACCCAGAGGGAAAAATAAAGTCCTTTTATCAAAAAGATACATGCACTTTAATGTTCATTACAGCACAATTCACAGTCGCAAAGAGTGAAATCAACCAAAGTCCTCATCAATACATAAGTGGATTCGTGACATGAGGTATATGTGTACCGTGGAGTACTGCTCAGGCATAAAAACTGGTGAACCAACAACCTGGGTGAACTGGAAACCACTCTTCTAAGTGAAGTTTTTGCAAGAATGGATAAACATAATATACTCACTATTGAACTGGAACTAATTAATTAACACTCATGTGCACATTTGTAGTAAAACTCGGTGGAAAGCAAGCATATGTGAGGGGACAGGTGGGAAAAGATAAATTCACACCTGTTGGGTACAGTGAATGCTACCTGGGTGATGGGCACACTTATAAATTTGATTCAAATGGTACAAAAGCAATTCATGTAACCAAAACATTTGTTAGTCAGAAGTAACATAACTTGGCAAATATTTGGACATGGAAAGAAATAAGTAAATTGCAATGGCTCTTGTGATTACTAGTCATTAATATAGAAAAAAAAGAGAAGGTTTGGATTACTTCCATTTGGACCTTTTATATTTGAGATGCCTAATGCCTTTGTAGCATAGCCAGGAAGAGATACTCAGTGGAGTGCTGTGTTCTGATTTGAGAACTCAAGAGAGGTACAAAGTCTGGATGTCATTATTGCATCTCCACCTCTGGAAACCACAGATGTGGGTAATATCACCACTCAGAGAACCCATGTTGAGGAAGAGGAGGAACAAACCTGGGAGTTACAAAGAGTGGCTCATGACATGAGGAAGGCAAGTAAGAAGGAGAGTAAGGTATTTGGATGTGTTATGTAGTCAATTGTTGGTGATAATCTGAGCAAAGGGATGGCATAGTGTGGTAAAGAGATGGTGGCATGGGATTGAACAAATTAGAAATTAGAAAGAAGAAATGGTGAATATAGGCTGGGCATGGTGGCTCCCACCTGTAATCTTAGCACTCTGGAAGGCCAAGGTGGGAGGATTAGTTGAGCTCAGGAGTTCAAGACCAGCCTGAGGAAGAGTGAGACCCTATATCTCACTAAAAATAAAAAAAAATTTTCCAGGTCAGTTGTGTTGACCACCTGCCACCCACTATAATGATGCCACAGCACTCTAGCCTGGGCAATGGAGCAAGACTCTGTCTTTAAGAAGAAATGCTGAGCATAGGATAGTATTATGCTTTCAAGAAGTTTATCCAAGGACAGAGATAGAATAGATTATATTACACTTGTTTGTTTATGCTTCTTGGGACAAAAACAATATATACTAAGTTTGGAAGATATAGAAGATTATAAAAAACATAGATTATAGACTCTAATAATGGCTCAGAAGAAATGGACATAAGCATTTTTTATTAGCCAAGTGAGAGACAAAAACTAACAGAAAAAAGAATTAATAGCACATCTTTAGAGAAACCAGTAAGATTGTTTTAGAAAGAAAGAAAACACCTGTTCCTGTGAAAGGGAAGTAAGGAAGAAGGAAGCTGCAGGGGCTTGTTAGTTTCTTTTCACTAGGAAGTAGGAGACAAGGCCATCTGCCAAGAGGGATGGGGTAGGGGACTTGAGTTAAAGTAGGTGTGGAGTTGAAGAGAGTGGTGGGAAGTGGGAAAGTGATCTTTCCAAGAATTCAAGGCAATGTGAACAGCTCAGCTGACATTGGAAATCATACATTTGTACGAACTCCAACCTGAAAAGTTTTAAGACTTCTTTTTAATCTTTAGTGATTTTCTAAGTCTTCATGCAGGGGAAGAAAAGGTAGGCCGATAATTAATGTAGACTGTGGCGTTATGTATCAGACAGGGCAGAAGTAAGACTTTGAGCCATTTTAGGAAAGACTAGTTGAAACTGTTTGACCATGGTATTCAAGCCATAAAGGGAAGTAGGGAAACCAGCAAGGAATTAATCAGCCAAAGTTACAGAGAGCAAATCAAAGACCTAGAGGTCTCAGTTAATAAAAGAGCAAGTTTAATGGAAGTGAATAAGTAGAGGAAGAGGAAGGTGTGGTTGTGAAGGAGAACATAAAAATTATTGTTTTTAATTTAACATTTCAGAGAAATATTGATTAAAAAGATGAAAATAATTTGATTTAAAATGATTGTGATACTGAGCTTCATCTACAGAATGGTTTATTTCCTTTGTAAATTACATTCCTCTGAGGTTGTGGCAGGAGTTGGGAAAGAGATGATGACTGAGCCAGTTATTAAAATCCTCAAAGTGCGTTCATCAGTAACATGAAGAACACTGTTTATGACCAGCGAGTAGTAGAGGTACATGATGTGATTCCAGAAATAATTCTCTGACTTTTAGAGAAATCAGAGAACTGATGGAGGGAAACCACCAATATCAAAGTGGCAATAGGGCAATAGAGAATTGCAAGAATGTCTTTAGAATGCTTTTAAATATTTAGGAGTAGGGCAGGGGAAAACACTGTTAAACTGAATGTCTTATTGATACATTAGTTTTTATAACTCAGATATTTCATTTTTTAATGGTCCATTCAATTTGTGAATAATAGAGTAATAAGTAAAGAAAATATCTTCTTAAATTTAAATATGAGGCTAGTGGAAGGCTTACTATCAAATGAGAAAACAGATATATGGTAAGAAAATAAGGAGTCATCGTATTTGTCAACAGACAATGTATCTGCTAACTTAGTGATAAAATTTTATGTTAGTGATAGAAAAAAATTCTTAAAACTCTAGAATAATTGCCACTTAAGAATTCCCTACATTTCAAAATAACTTAGACTAAGCAGGTATATAAAAAGAAAAGAGGGAAAAAGAGAAAATGAGGGGTGGTGCCTGTGGCTCAAAGGAGTAAGGCACTGGCCCCATATACCAGAGGTGGTAGGTTCAAACCTGGCCCTGGCAAAAAAAAAAAAAAAAAAAAAAAAAAAAAAAGAGAGAGAGAGAGAGAGAAAATGAAAGAGGAAAAAAAGAAATAACTTTCAGAAACTATTCAGAAGAGCAAGTGCCTTTCCACCTCCATCAAGACAGCATTTTAGTGGCTAGTTCCTTTGACATGTTTAGGAGATGCATTTGGGGGCAGGAACAAAGATAAAATGCTAGGCTATTCGTGGTAACAATTATTAATGGCCCACAGGTCAAAAAAGAATTTTGCTAGCAGATGTTTTCACTTAGAGAAGGTTTAACTGATGTTTATATTTATATTTCATAATTTCTATATTTCATAATAAAATGTTAAAAATATTAGGGAATCTTGATAAATTATTAAAATATTAGGAAATCACTTTTTGGGAAAAAAAAATTATTATCAGAAAATGACATGCCAAAATGTTAGCAGAGATTATCTGGGGATTACAGATGACAAGTGCTCTTTTTAGTAGCTTCCAAATTCTCTATAAATGAACATCTATAAGTAGTCTGTGAAGGCTATTCCTTTATTTGTTTTGATTATTAACAATCTGTTATGCTAAATGTAAAGTATTCCCATTGTAATCAGAAGAAAGCAATAAATGCTTCTGAAATAAATAATACAAATAACAGGTGAATTATATACGTAGAACATTGTTCTAGGATTAATAGTCAATCCTGCAATACCTGCCAAAGTGTACCCTAACCTTAGGCTGTTCATAATACTTCGATGGGAAAGAAATACACATAATCAAACAAAGAAGAAATCTATGAAATTATATGACTTCTTCATCGTAAATACATGGGCCTGGATATTGTCATTTAGCCACAGTTTTTGAATCCTTATTAAATTCTCTACAAACACTGATAAACATAAAATTCACACAATCTGATGACTTAACAAACAGGTCTATAAATTTGAGTATTCATTTCAATATAAGTTAGCAATTGGTGGCAAAAATTGGCGTTAAGGAGAAGAAAAGTTTCACTCATTGGGCCATTGGTGCTGGCACCATCATTTAATAGATGAGTATGACCCTCCTCCCCTCTTCTCCTCCTTTCTTTACCTTGCTAACACATATTGAGGACCACCTTTGCCAAACACTTCTCACAGAGTTTTACTCCATTTATTATCCACGACAGCACTAGAAGGTAAGGATTGGTAGTATCCCTAACTGTTAGACAGTGAAACCGAGCCAGCAAAAGAAGGCTTGCCACCCTCTTCTTATCTGCCATTTGATCCTACAATTCCTTTACTAGGTATATATGCAGAAGACCAAAAATCACATTACAACAAAGATATTTGTACCAGAATGTTTACTGCAGCCCAATTCATAATTGCTAAATCATGGAAGAAACCCAAGTGCCCAT
>NW_003852430.1:15607771-15615423 GCF_000181295.1 Otolemur garnettii
ATTAAAAAAAAAAAAAGGCTGGCCACTTGCCCACAGTGTGACAGCCTGAATGGTAGCCAAGATTTGAATGTGGGCAACCCAGCCATGGAGCCTAGATTGCGTTGTCAATCACTACACTGTCTCAAGTATGACTGAATTTTTTTTCTCCCATTGTAAGAGATATTATATACTCACTACTAAAAAGTTTAAAAAATTAAAGTCTTTAATATTTAGGTATTTTTCTCCAAATTAGAAAAATAGAAAATATATAAAGAAGAGCTCATGGTTACAACTTCAGTTCTCTCCTTGCTTATCATCAAGGCCCAGGTGGTCTCTCCTTCTCTCTCCAGGACTAACTCAACTTGTTCTTACCTCCCAGTTTAAATTCCTACAGTACTGAATGTATCACTTAATCTAGCACTGAAGAATTTTGTGGTTTTAAAGACAAGGCTGAACAAATCCATATTTTTCTTTACAACATACACTCATGCATGCAAGGACTGTAGCAAAGCACTCTGTTTTTCTTGCCATTTGGCAAGACAGAACACTTCCCAATATCCCCTTCCAGCTCTGGGTTCTGACCATCATCTTTAAAACCCTAACCAGTTTAGAACTCCCTCTGAGTTGAAAAGAGGAAGCAGTGCAGGTCCTCCAAACACTCACTTGAACACCTGCCTGAAGGAGCTAACCATCCACAGGGCTAACTCACTACAGAATTGGCATCTCTTTTTGCCTAGAAATCAGTTGTATTAAGACATCAAGAAAGAGATCAACTCTTTAGCCTTGACAGTCAGTACTAATCAGAATATTTTAAGCCCTTATTTCATTCTTTCTAGGGGATTTGCTGAAAAGCTTTTCCCTGATATGGGCCACCATGATATTAATCTCATTGATATATACTTCTAACAATTTGATGTAAGAATCAATAGCCTTTTTCCTCTTCAAAAAGAACAGAGTGCCTTGTTACTGTGTGCATGTGCGTGTGATTTTGAAAAGGAAAGTGCAAATTCATTAAGCTTTTATTTTTAAAAAGCACTTTCAATAGTAGCAAATCCTCATTGCTTGATAGATGCTGATTTTGTTGATCCAAGTAATGGCTAGAGGGGAGAATTGACAATGCATTCTATGTCCAGATTAATCCAGATTACAATGGGAGAATAGCTTTTGATGGAGAGCATGAGAGATGGAAAAGAATGGTAAGAAGTACTCTGCCTAATATGGACTGGGTTTGGGCACAGTGTTGGATAATAGAAAAGAGAAATTTTCAACAGTTATATGTGCTTGATTAGATTATCAGAGAGCAAAGGGGAAAGAGGCTTTGAAATTATTTTCTCTGTGATATGAGTGTAAACCCCTCTTGACACTGGAATGAGCCATTGCAAAATAAACTTTTCTTTTTGAGATAGTCTCACGAGTCTCACTATGTTGCCCTTGGTAGAGTGCTGTGGCATCACAGCTCACAGCAACCTCAAACTCTTGGGCTTAAGTGTTTCTCTTGCCTCAGCCTCCCAAGTAGCTGGGACTACAGGTGCCCACCACAATGTCCAGCTATTTTTTTGTCATCTTTGTCATTATTGTTTAGCAGTCCCTGGCCAGGTTCAAACCCACTAGCCCTGGTGGATGTGGCCAGTGCCCTAACCACTGAACATGGGCACTGAGCCACAAAAGAAACTTTAATTGCTTTTTAATTTTCCTGAGTTTCAGATTTATGTTTGTTTGGCTGTAATAGCATGTTGAAATTGGCTTGAATGCTGCCTGGTTTGGGAAAGTGATATCAAATCATCAACCAAGGTATCCTCCTACAGATAAGGACTACTCCTGCACTTCCTCCAAGAAGCAACTTCACAACCATAAATTTTCCTAAGTGTGGATTTCCTGGACAGATGCAATGGTGGAAAGACCCTAAACAAACATAACAGGTAATACAGAGAGGGAGGCATCCTTCTAGAAGGAAACAGAGCAGAATGTGTCAGCCCAGCTTTATCCACAAGGTAGTATTACATGGAAACTAAAGAACACATCCAAAGAAGACTGATGGGTGGAAACTAAAAGCCACTGGGGAGCTGCAGGCTTTTTGGGAAGTGACCAGGTTCTGTTTTGGTACAGTGAGTTCCACTTAATTGCATTTAATTAATCTCAATTTTCTCCTGCTGTCCTGTTGGCATCTCTTATTACTAACAGTTAAATTCTACAATTTTGGGGCTTTGCCCTGGTAAAAAGTAATTAGCTCTTTCATTGTTTTTAATATTGTACCACTCAAGTCACAGCTGACAACGTCAAGTGTCTTTTCTCCCATGACTTGCCGTATGAGTTCAGTAACTCCTCAGAGAGTAGCATCTCAACCCCTAACTCACCTCTTTGCTTGCCCATTTTCTCTGTCACAAACCCCTGCATAAAGAAATCTGTTTATTCAACCTCTGTGGAAAGCAATGTGGAGACACGTAAAGAAGTAAAAGTGGACCTGACATTTGCTCCATCAATCCCATCCAAAGGAAAGAAAAAAAAATCTTATAAAAAAGGACACTTGCACTTGAGTGTTTATAGCAGCACAATTCCCAATCGTGAAGATAACCCAAGTGTCCACCAATATGTTACATGGCTGGATTAATAAAATGTGGTATATGTATACTATGGAGTATGACTCAGCCATAAAAAATGGTGATCCAGTATCTTTTGTAACATCCTGGACCAAACTGGAGACCATTCTTCTAAGTATAGTATCACAAAATGGAAAAAGGAACACTACATGTACTCAATACTAAATTGGAACCAATTTATCAATACCCATGTGCACATTTGGTATTAAAACTCAATGGAAATCAAGTAGTTGTGAAAGGTAGGAAGGGATGGGTAATTCACACCTATCAGGCACAATGCATGCTATCTGGGTGAAGGGCACACTTAAAACTTTGATTCAAACTGTATAAAAGCAAATTATGTAACCAAAACTTGTGCATCCCATAATATTCTGAAATTTTAAAAAAAGAAGAAGAAGAAAAAGAAAGAAATCTGTGTCTTTTTCCCATAAGGTAACAAATCATGTCCTGATCTCAAATGAAGAGTAGATTTTTTCATTTCTCCAAATGGGTCATATACAATGCTTTTGTGAGCTTAGGCAAGAGTCAGAATTTTTCCAGAAGATATATAGTTCTGGTAAGAGTCCTACTGAAATTGTCAGAGATTACTACTAGCAAGAACGGCATCTGGACACAAGACCCTTTCTCAGTGACTTTCAGTACCCTCTGAGAGTGAAAATAAAAGAAATATTTCTAAGAAAGGGAGAAAATAAAATGAAAATCATTCCAAAAAAGCACCAGATGGCTGGCAAGATGTGTGGGTACAGAAAACTCACATGCTAAGGGAAACACACCCATCTGGAAATCAAAGATGGAAAACCCCCATAAAGCAGGTCCTCTCTCATAAGCAAATCCTAAGGCCAAATTTCTCATCTCCTACTTCTGATTGAGCTTACCTCTGTTGACAAAAGTGTGTTCTTTTAAAACTGAATTCCATTCTCACCTCAGCATCATTCATATTTGGGGTAAAGCTAAAAGGCTTCACCTTATGGGTGACATTGTGGAGTATATACCACTCATTATACATCATCTTCTGATTTAAAAAAGAGAGAGAGAGAGAGATGTACATTCAAAACCTACTATGGAGACATGTACACAGAATTGCTGCCCTTTGCAATAGCTAGCAAGCAGGGCCATGGAAGTTCAAAGTCGGTTCAGAAATAGGAAAGAGCTTTATGGCTTCCTTCAGAACATGGTTTCTTAGCCTTGCTACCATTGACATATTGGACTAGATAATTTTTTTTTTTAATAGAGTTGGGGATTTGGAGTTTGTTGTTACCTTTTTAAAAATGTACTTTTAATTAACAAATAATAATTGTACATCTACATGGGGTGTATGGTGATGTTTCCAAACATACAGCACACAGTGATCAGATCAGGGTAGTTACTGTATCCTCTCAAACATTGGTCTTTTTCTGTAGGTTCACAATGTTCGAGCTCCTTCTTGCTATTTGAAATGATAGAATGTGTTATTGTTAACTACAGTCATCCGCAGTGGTATAGGTATAGGACACCAGAACCTATCTCTCCTATTTTGTAATTTTGGATCCTTTAACAAATATCTTCCTATCCCTCCCTCTCCCCACTCTTCCCAGCCTCTAGAATCCAAAATTGAGTTTATTTTTAGAGCCATTTAGAATGGAAAAATAAGCATCCAATGTACTTGATACTAATATGAAACGAGTAGATGAACAACTACACACCCACACAAGAGAAAACAAATCAAATCCAATAGAGGGGGAGAGGGAGGAAAGAAAGAGAAAGGGAGACAGGGTTTGGTAAGCTCTTACCTAACGGCACAACGTAGGGGTGTACAGAGGGCTGGGTGGATGGCTCAACTACAACGTGGACTTTTGCCTAACAAATGCAAATGATGTAACCTAATGGTTTATACCCATAAATTAATCTGAAATAAAAAAAGAATTGAGCAGAAAGTATGAGCATTCCCATATACCATTGTGTCCAATAATTCTTTTTTTGTTAAGGGAACTATTGCATATGTTTTAAGATGTTTAGCAGTATCCCTGGCCTCTATCTGCTGGATGCCAGTAGCATCCCCCAGTTGTGACAACCAAAATATCACCAGATATTGTGAAATATCCTGTAGTGGGCAAAATCACCCCTGGTTAAAAGTCATTGTTTCAGGGTTTGGTCTTACCCCTATAGGAAAAATAGAAGGTAAATTCTATCTTTGAATTCCTTGAGGAGCATCATTTTTTAACCCTGGTTGACTACACAGCAAAACCTGGCTAGCTATGCTCATTTAATTTTTGTCAGATAAAACCACTAAAAACTCATCATACAAGTTTGAGAAAGATAAGACAGTTGAGGGTGGAGGAGGACAGATTAGGGGAGGGGGCCAGAGGTGCTCCTTAGAAAGACCCACATGGCAAAGATCTAGGGTCTGTCTCCAGCCCTACATTTCCCAAAGCTCAATATATTTCGAAGTTAAATAATTGATCAGACAGAGTTTCAATTCTCAGGAAAAAAGCTCAAAAGACATTATTAATGAAATTTCATAAAAATTTGTTAATCTGCAGCGAGTAACATGGTGGTGAAGAGGACCAAAACTCTTACTGGCTATATCCGTACACTTTCCTCCAGGATTTTTACTACCTGGAAACTAAATCGCCAGATGGTATTTTGTGAACTCGGAACCAAAGCAAGGGAAATAGGACTTGTGACCTGATGGTGAAAAGGGCTTAAGTTTGCTGAAACTGACATGCCCACCTGCACCTTGGGGTCCTTTCCCCCCACCCTCGTTCCATGCAGCCCTGGGGGGAGTCACGTCTGAATTAGTGCCCCTGCAAGCTAATGGGCTGAAGTAATGTCTGAGAAACAAGCTGTTAAAATTTGGATTTGGGAGCTGAACTCGCAGAGATTCTGATTTAGTAGGAGTGAGGTAGAGCTCAGTCAAGATGTTTAATAAGCATCCCAAGTGCTTATCTGTGGTCGCCTCTGCATCCACCTTCCCCCTCTGCTCACACGGGGCTCTGAGCAGCTCTAGTATGGTCCACACAGTTTTTCTCTCATCATGTTAACCGAGGTTACAGTAAAGCCCCCCAGCCTGGAAATCTCTCCATGTCTGTAGGTAACGCTAGAGAGGAGGATACTGATTTCCACTTGATCAAAATGTCAGCATATCCCCCTTATTTCCTTATCGGAGATAGAAGGAATAAGGCAGAGACATCACAATGTCAACCCCAAGTGACACCTGCGAGAACTAAAAAGATTTCTATTCATAAACTATTGTTAAAGCTAATTGACTTGAGAAGAGGATGGTCCTCTCTTTTAAACAGCCTGAGACATTCTTTTTGTTGTTGTTGTTGGTCTTAGATCATTGATTTTAGTGAAATTACCAAACAGGAGAGCAGAATCCTACATACTGAGTAATAGGCGTCCCCACTTCTCTCCCAGTCCCCCAATTACTAAACTGAATGTCCTGTTCTTCACATGATGGGTCCATCTGTTCATTCCATTCCATAAACATCTATTAAGTATTTATGGGGCAGCTGTGATTTTTCAGTTTTTGAGACATAAAATCTCTGCTCTTGGGTGCACAGTTACAGGACTGGGACTCAGGAAGGAGAAGAGAAAGAAACAAAGGGTGCCCTGAGTGCAAAGGGTGTCCTAATGGGGACAGGTGTGTTGCCAGCAGAGTGGGGGCAGGAAGGCTTCTCAGGGGAGGTTCCACCTGAACTGAATAGAGAAGGTGGGGAGGAGCCCATCAGTTAGAACAAGGAAGAAGACAGAGTGGTGTGACAGGGCCTGGGACCTCCTGAGGTCTAACTGCTGCTGGTGTGGCTGAAACGTAGCATGGAAAGGGAGATGTGTCTTGGTGGGAGTTATGCAGGGTCACTCTGAGAAGGTCCTACAAAATGCTGAGGACTTGACAGTGTGGATCAGTGTGAAAATGAGTTCTTAGGCTCTTTTAAGAAAGAGAAAAGACATGAGTAGGTTTACATTTAAGAGAGATCACCCTGAAGCAAAGTGGGTGTTTCCTGGAGTCAAAGATTCAAGCAGAAGCTGGAAGTCTGGCATGAGGAAGGAGCACAAATGAGGATGAAGGCCCACGGGATATCAAACAGTGTTGGACATCTTGCTACAATTTTAAAACTTCCATGCTTTAAACAATCCGTGTCCTTTGAAGACTTCTGGCAGAGCTCAGAAGCCAGCTGTATACCAGAGACAGGTGACGGTCGAAGTAACTCTCAGTTGTCCTGTGTAATTTTTGTAAACCAAGTAGTGGAGAATTTGTAGGGTTGAACAAAAGATGGGGGTGGAAGAAAATAATTGAGAAGGAAGAAAAGAAGGTTCAAATAATATAAGGACAATAAATTTGAAGAGCATGTTTGTAGTAGTAGAGAGGAAGTTTTAAAAATCTAGGGAACTAGGCTGCAATAGAGAGTGGAGTATTGAAAATTAACATACAAGAAGTGGAACAATCCTGGTTGATGAATCAATACTACTGTAAGAAATCCCTTCAATAGACGATCTTTTGATCATCTTTTGATCATAACTTCCTAGTCTTCTACCCACCCTCTTTCTCTTATCTCTGAAATGACAGTGGACAGAATGACAGACCCTGAGTCCATATTGGTGATACTATGCAGCATCATTGACCAATCAGGTCAATCAATTTCTCACTCTTAGGGTTCTGACATCAAAATACCAGCCAAATATTGAACTTTTTTTCACTGAACTCTGGTGTTGTAGAGCATTACCATCTTGGCCACATGCCTCATTCAGAAGAAAAAAAAATGATCCAGGGATAAACAGAGAGAACATAAGATACGCAGAAACAGAAATGAGAGCCCTTATGTCCACAAGAAAGAAAATCTATTTTCCCAGTGACTTGCCAGTTCTCAGTCCATTTCCTTGGATGTCCTTCCTATAATTTATTACCTGAGCTAGTCTTCTATGATAAAATTCTTTAGGAAGAAAAGCTTACCCACACTGATAAATCAAGCCATTCAAGTCTGAACAAATTTACTCACTCATCAGATTGGTCAAAATGCTACCGTTCGGGCTCGGCGCCTATAGCTCAACTGGCTAAGGCGCCAGCCACGTACACCTAAGGTGGCAGGTTCGAATCCC
>NW_003852430.1:15615590-15621147 GCF_000181295.1 Otolemur garnettii
GCTACTTGGGAGGCGGAGGCAGGAGACTCGCTTGAGCCCAGGAGTTGGAGGTTGCAGTGAGCTGTAATGCCACGGCACTCTGCCCAGGGGGACAGCTTGAGGCTCTGTCTCAAAAAAAAAAAAAATGCTACGGTTCAATAATAGCTTCTATGAGGAGGTGGGGTAAAAGTACCCTCATATGCACTTGGAAAGGAATTTGCATGGGCACCATCTTTTTGAAGGGGAGTTTGGCAATAGCTGTAAACATCATATGTTTTGATATAGAGATTCCATACTCTCAAAAGTAAAGAAAGTTTTCTCTAAGCATAATTTTATCCATTGAAATATTGTTTGCAATGCAAAAAATATTGTCAACATGGTACATATCCACAAAGGGATAACTGACTAACTAGTTACATTACCACACATATACATAATGTGGTACTTGTACTACCAGTCCTCAAATAGAATGCAATAGATCAGTATTTGCTAATAGGTAAGAATTCTAAGAGATGTTATTGAATGACAAAGGAAGGTACCAAAGAGTGTGTACACTGTAATTCCACACATGCATACTTAAATGTGCAGATATAGCATTTCCTGACTGGATATACAACAACTTGCTTACAGTGGAGAATTTGAATGGACTATGAGATGGAGGAGGAATGAACTTTTTTCCCCAATATATGCCTCCTTTATGTATTATTCACTTTTTGTAATATGTTCATACATTACTTTGGTTTAAAGCATAAAATGAACTTGATTTTTGGAGCAATTGTAATATGGGTTATTTATACCAAGGTTACTCAAAGTGCTGGTCTATGACACACAGGTGCATATGTCAGAGGCAAATCAACATCCAGTTTCCTTGCAAATGGTCTTTCTATTTAAACATAATGTCAGCTGAACTAAACAGTATGCTTAGGGATACAGGTGATTTACCTTCCAGGCCAACCTCCTTATCCCTCACTGGCCGGCAACAAAGAGTTTTCATATGGTTTCCAAACCACACTTTGAATAACAGTGATTTATACTTTAATATGATTTTAGGACAAATTCTCACTTCTCCCAAGTGTACGTGTATATTAAGGCTAGTTCCTTGCTTTGGCAAATAATAAATTTCAGAAATATGGTTGTTATAGTCTTAAAAAACATTTTTTTTTCTTAATGCCCCTGCTCCACACAGGCACCCAGGGACCCAGGCTGACAGAGGCTTTGCCATTTTTTACAAGCGGTGTTAAGGGTACCATTGTGTGCCAACATAAGCAAAAGCTAAGACTCAATCCTACCTAAGATGCAAGGGGACCTGAGATATTCAGTTCCTTGCTGAACAGCTCCTTTCAGCAAAAAGTGTATCCCATGGAAGAGGAGATAGTCTTGTGGCTATCTGTCACTGCAGTATATAACTCCTATTCCACTACTGAAATGTAAAACAATAGAAATGAAATGAACTCTTCATAAACAAACATTGATATAATAGTGTTATAATTCTAACCATCAACTTTAAATACACTTTTTTTATATACATGGGTGAATGTCTTCCTTAACAAATTATGAATGGCAATCAATATTATAAGAACTTATAAAGTACACTTAACTTGATAAAACAGGACAGTATGGTCCTGTGGATGTGAATTTGGCGTTCACTACCCAGCACTGTGTTAGACAGGAACACCGCTTTCATGACCCCATCCCTCTTCTTCCATCTTCTGTTTATTAACTTCTGGTGTCATCTCTTCATCATCATCTTCTTCGTCTGATTTTAACTTCCATAGGTCTTGGTTTCTTCATGTAGGAGATAAAGTATATTTGCCTATCTTGCTCATAATGTCCCACTAACTCCAAAATTATTTTTGCCTTAGTAAGTGAGTGCTTTTCCTTATGAAAAATATCTTTTGACTTCCCCCACAGAGAATTAACCAAGAATATGCACAAATATTTTATTTATTATCAATTCTCTAGGCACCAGTTTCCACATAGGTAGAATGCGAAGATGGAGATGATTTTTAGACTTATTAGGATCTGTGATGCTGCCATACATATGCTACATTCTTACTGTCATTTCAATTTAGCCATTTTGTTTTGGCTATTTATTTATTTATTTATTATTGCTACAGATATTCTAGAATCCCAGTTTCCCTCTCCTGGCTATAAAAATCATAGAGCCAAATTCACTGCCCAATTGTTGTAATATGCCAAATGCCATGACTGAGGAAAGCATCTACTACTTCCTTTCATGTGGGTTTTTTTCTCTATTTTTCTCAAATGCCTTGCTTGGAGGGTTTTAATTTATAGGTGTGAGCAAAATGAATGACTTGATTTCAATCCATTGTACAATCTTGAATTCCATGCTGATAAATTTTCAGGTTCTTGGTTACAAACTGATCCATACACATGCAATTGTTTAGCTCCCGGTCTGTCGACAGAAGGCGTGAGCAACAATTTATTCTCCCTGGTTGGCATCTCTGTCCAAGAACCAAGGAATAATTTTGAGGTACTAGAATGTGAGGAGATGGTTCCACAGAGACCACCCATGGGGATTCAAAGTGGACAAATCCTTCAGAAACTGTGGCCCTTTGGGCGAGGATCACTTGCGTAAGTAGAGCTGCTTTGCTTAGCAGTTCCTTCCTGTTTGTTCCCCAGGCCTGCAGAGGTTCCAGTATTCTATATGCCAGAGGACACCTCTAGTGCTGGAAAATATATTTTTATAGTCACTTGGTTCCTTTCTTTCTCAACAGCCTTCTTTTTGGGCTCAAGGATTATGATATGTTCTCAGCAAGTCAAAGCAGTGGTGCCCTACAAGTGAGCACTGCACAATCTGTGCAACTGTAAACACCTCCCGTGGAGAGAACACCTTCACTCTGGTTCCTACTGTAGTTTGATCAGACTCAAGATATTTAGAAACTTGGTTGTAATAAAGGAAATTCCTTCAAAATCACACAATAGAAATATTCATTGAAAATTGTAACCACTTTGCTTTTGAACTACCACTTCCTTATATCTAGTGCGAATTTAGCAACTAAGGTGATCTAAAAAATTGTGATGATGATTTTTGAGAAACAACTAAGGAAAATAGAGATTAGTCAGCTTAAATAAATTTAAGAATATATTCATTACTGGCATTATTTAAAAAAAATTATTATATAAGTCTTTATTAAGTAATATAAAGTAGAAAGGGATCTTAATTTAATCTAGAGGAATTTATTTAGTTTAAACTCCAGGTAAGCTATGGAAAAGTCTTCAAGAAAGATGTGAAGATATCAATATGAGTGTTCCTTTAAAAGTTTTAAAATGTGGGGAGGCGCCTGTGGCTCTAAGGAGTCGGGAGCCAGCCCCATATACTTGGAGGTGCCGGGTTCAAACCCGGCCCCGGCCAAAAAAAAACTGCAAAAAAAAAAAAAAAGTTTTAAAATGTATATATGCATTACCTCTAAGAGTAACATCAAAAGCTTTACTTTTGAGCTATGATATTCTTTGCTCAGATTTTGAGAACACTTTTATTTATTTGTCTATTTTTACGTGTTGTATTTTAGCTTTAGGAGAAAGAGGCACATTATCAAAAAAAAAAATCCATATTGACAATTTTCAGAGGAAGTTGTAAGGCTGGTGAACATTCACTTTTCTGCCCCATTACATCAAAAGATAAAAGTTAGTGGGTGTTATTAAAAATAATGACGTTACAGTATATGAGGGTCTCAAATACTTATAAGCCACTTAAGTTTCTTGATTTAGCCTTCCTTTTTTAGTCTGGGATAAGAAACATGCATTATTTAGAAAGAATCTCAATAGAGTTTTTAGCTGACTCCTGTGTTATATGCAACTTCTGAGCTACTTTCCTTAGAACATAAAAAGCTTATGAATCTATCTGAACAAATAAATAAGACCCCCAGCCTCTAATTTGAAACTAGTTTATAGAAAGTCTGGTTGGTAAAGGGAGATGGAATACTTGATTGCTCCTTCAGATTTATTAGAAATGTTCCCATATGCAGATTTGGTACTGCGTCAAATTGAAGAAGACCCAATCTTCTAACTTCCAAAGGACATTCCCAACATTGGGAATGGCTTTCCGAGGAATTTCCTCCACCTGCCCCAGCAAACTGGCTACACAAAGGCCAGCACTCACATTCCACCCTACACAAGCCTACCTCATCGTACCCGCCCCGCCATCCTGCTTTGTCTTCACCACACTTATCATAGCCTGACCGGGTTTTAACTATTTGTTAATGACCTTTCTTCCTCTAAGTAAGAGTGCAAACGTCAGGAGGGCACGGATTGCTGTCTGTTTTGTCTATTGCTCTCACTCTAGGGTTTAGAACGGTACAGGATACAGGGAAGTTACTCGATAAATGCTTTCTGAATAGACAAATAAATGTAGGTAAATTCTACTAGCGAGTTTTCCTTCATTCAGCTTTATTATATGTCTAGGGAGAAAAAGAATATTAGGGGAAGTGATTCGGTTGTTACAGCACTCTGAGTTAGTAAGTTAATGCCAGACTACTTAGAAGCTACTTTGATTACTTAAAATATCTTGTTTTCCTAAGTATTTGATAGTGTGCTGGATTTTGTTGCATTTTGCCTAATTATTTATCTAGACAGTAACTGAAAAATCTGAATCCTTAATGTCAAAATTTAATTTCATGTTGAAAATTTCAAAAATTTTCTTTTTAATTTTCTTTTCTTGTTCTGTCACTGGGGCTTGAGTGCAGTGACGTAATCATAGCTTGATATTATCTCAAACTCCTGAACTCAAGTAATATTCCTGGCTCAGCTTATGGAATAACTAGTACTATAGTACTAGAGGTGAGTAAAATGTATCACTATGCCCAGCTATTTTTTTTTTTTTTGTAGCAATCGTGTCTAGAGGTGAGTACCACTATGCCCAGCTATTTTTTTTTTCATAGCAATCGTGTCTCACTATATTCTCCAAACTGTTCTTAAACACCTGGCCTCAAGCAATCTTCCTGCCTCAACTTCCCAAACTGCTAGGATTACAGGTGTGAGCCACCACATCTGGACAAGAAAATATTTTATTCCACTTATCTGTTTAACAGAGATAAGCCATTCATCACTAGACTGGATACATGCCACAAAGTTAGGATAAAGGTATTCAAATAAAGTTTTCCACAAGACAAAAAATTTTTGTAAAGTACAAAGTTCTGTTAGATGAGAGTGAATAAAAGTGAATGAGAAAATAAATTACAACTAATAAATGTTAAAAACATGAATAATTCTATAAACATTATGAAATGCAGAAAACTAACAAATATTGTTAAGTATTGCTTAATATACCTCCTAAAAGTATTTTTCTCTATAACTTTTGGCTAAATATTCTTTGACTGGCTTTTTACCTGATGATGATGTTGTAATACGATTTTCTATAGAAAGAAAGAAAATTCCTATAGCTCAGCTAATCAAAATCAGTTCTTATTTTTGTGAGTTTAGAAAAGTTTTGTCCAGCTTTTCAACTCACCATTGTTAAAGATGGAAATAATTTATAATTTCTGTCAAACTTGGGAAAATAGCCGCTAAGACATTTTATACTTGAGTTCTAAATTTACTCACCATTTTTATACTGCTA
>NW_003852430.1:15622085-15623276 GCF_000181295.1 Otolemur garnettii
TGCAGTAACTAGATATTAAAATGGCTAGGAGCCAAATAAATATGCTCTCATAAACTAATATTAACCGTATCCCCAACTCAACTTTTCATTCAAATCCCAAAATGCCCACAGCCCTTCCAAAATCTGCCAACATAAGTGAATGTACAATGGAGGTAAATTTTTAAGAGAAAGACATAGCAGTCTTAATTGACTGTGGTTAAATTGTCATATTGAGCACATTTGATGAAAACATGTAATCATGTGAATACCTTCAAGGGTCCTGAAACCCTGACCCTTAACAGGACCTTCACAATTTGATTCAATAATCCATCCTTCTACCCTGCTGTTCTCCAAGAATGTCTGTGTTACTCTTGGCACTCTGCATTTCCATATAAGTTTAGATTGTCTTGCTTCACAGAGATATGTATAGGGATTATTATTGCTATGGACTTACACTATTAAGTCCTCCAGTCTATGTATATAGTACATATATCTACTTACTCAAAATTTATTATTACATGTGCCTGAATTCTACAAAGAGGAATTGAAGATCTTTTGTTAATTTTCTGGATATTTCTAGAAATTTTGATGAGTATAAAGAATTTTATTTTATAAGTATAATTTTCTAATATTTGTTGCTGATATAATGATATAATACAGTCGTGTGTATTTTGTAATTTTGCTACCATCTCTTAAAATTGAAAATGTATTTGCAGATTCAGTTGAATTTTTTCTTTCAAACTTATGTCATTTATTAAAAAACAATATTTTCTTTCTGCTTCTTATAACTCATATCTATTTTTTGTTGCCTTATGGCAATTGCTAAGATCTTCGGTACTTACATAAAAAGAAGTAGTGATATTGGAATCCTTCGTTTCTGTCTCAAAATATACCATTAAGTACAACATTTCCTACAGATTTTTTTTGGTAGATATTCTTATTCCAACTTGAGGAGCATCTCTTTTCTTATTTAAAGTTTTTGATTATGAATAAATGAATGTCGAATTTTGTCAGATGCGTTTTCTGTAACTTTCAAAATAATACTACAATTTTCTTCTTGAAATGCCTTAATCTGGAAAATGATATTGATTGATTTTTGAATGTCAAATCAATCTTGACTTCCTGTGATTAACTTAGTCGCATGTATTACTCCTTTTATATATTGCTGTATTTCTTTGTTAGTCTTTTAAAAAGATTTCGTTTTCCCCATCC
>NW_003852430.1:15624652-15633624 GCF_000181295.1 Otolemur garnettii
CCAAGTTGTATAGATAAATATATTCAATAAAAGAAAAATACATTTTTAAAATGTTATCTAGGTAATGATTTAGCAGCATATCATCACTTATGTTATATTTTTATCATCAATTTGAAATATTGTTTAATCCACTATAGTTTCTTCTTTGAACCAGAAACTATATATTTAGATGATCATTTCTGAATCATCTTAATTGATTAAGTTTCTTAATTTTCCTACTTTTATGGTTGCTTTCCAGTTTTAACATAATAACTTTGTGATTTACAGAAAACATAGTCTGTAACATTTCAATCCTTTAAAAATACTGGGCCATGCTTTATGATCTGATTTTCTGAATACCAGTAGGTAATTAAAAAGACTATGAATCCTGCAGTTCTATGAATAAAAAAGAATGAAATAACTATATCCTATACCATGAAAACTATCAAAGCAAAAAAAAATTCAGTCGCCTAACCAATTGAAAATTTCTCATTTTTCCCATGCTCTATATATTCCTAGTCTCTTAAAGCAGCTGTTCATGAGATGGAAAAGGAGCTGATGACGTCTGCATGAAGTTTTTTCAATGCTACTCAGCTGAGGGGCTCACGGCCATGTGGTTATTTGTTGGGTTTCGTTTTATTTTTTTTTTCCCATGAGCTAAGGAATAGCATATTTTCAAAATTTCAAATGTCAGTAAATAAACAATGCATCTGGGAAAGAAAAGTTAGTTGTCAGGAACTCACACCAACTAATCTCTACTGAATACTATATGGAATAATTATAAATCTGATGCTGTTCCTCAGAAAGTATCAGAAGGTGACATATGAGATCACCATCTTTTTAACCTGGGCACTCATTTTTAGTTTGACACTATTGTAAATAGAGCCAGTTATACTTGCTACCTAGCATTCTAAGAATCTTTCATTGGAAAAGTCATTTATTTTCTTTTCTTTTCTTTTTTTTTTGAGATAGAGCCTCACTGTATTACCTGTGGTAGAGTGCTGTGGCATCATAATTCAGAGCAACCTCCAACTCCAGGGTTCAAGTGATCCTCTTATCCTAGCCTTCTGAGTAGCTAGGACTATAGGCACTGCCATAACACCTTGGCTAGTTTTGGGTGGAGTTGTTTATTTCTTTCTTTCTTTGTTTTTAGAGATGGGGATCTCTCTCTTGCTCAGGCTGGTCTCAAACTCCCAACCTCCAGCAATCCACCCATCTTGTTTTATAGACATAGTGTCAAAATAGTGGGAGTGCTGTATCAAAGAAAACAGGAACCCTCCAAGACTGAATTTCCAGAAAACTTAATATATAACCAGAAATGCATAAGACCAGTTTCATGTGACACTGACTATCCAGGCCTATCCAGTGCCTGTTACTATCCAGGCACTATAAAATATAGTGATATAACAAGTCTTCTTTTGAATTTTTTTTTAAGTTGTCCAAGTTAAGACAAGACTTCCTGAAAGTTGCAGCTGCAGTTTTTTATTATGTCTTCTATTATTTTGAATGAAAAGGCTTGAACAAAAGCCACTGAGGTTGGCGATAATAATTTCGACATGAAAACACAGAGGCTGAGTGGCAGTGACTGTTCTTACCCCTTCCCTTTGCAGCCGTGTGGCCTTGAACAAGGGACTGAACCCCTGGAGCCTCCATTTCTTCTTCTGTAAAATTAGAGACTTGTGCAGACATTGTGAGTATTGTGACAGTTGTCACAATTCCCGGATGTCACCGTACAATGTACCTGGTACATTTTGTATGTACAGTGCTTTGGAGGTTTGATTATTTCTATGCTTGTTATATTAGTATCAGCTCCTGGAGGGAGCCAAGACTGTAACCTAGGGGAGGATCTCACTGGTGAGGGGAGGCAAATGGATGGAGGCTTTTAAACATAGGCAAGTCTCTCCTTATGGCCATTTCCCAAAAGCAACTATTTCCATTTAAATCTTTCAAAATACAAGATGAAGTGCTTTTCAGATGACAAGGTCCACTCTAAGACACAAGTGGCTTTTACATGGAAAATAACTAGATAATCACAAGGATATTCAAAGCCTCCTGTCAGACATTATCCTTTTCTCCTGTGATTCATTTTACTCTGAGTTCAGACATCTTGGTGTCATCGTGTGGTCTAATTCCTTTTAGATGTCTTTTCAGATGAAAGGAAAATGGTTTTTCAGGCATTCTCAGACAGGAAAGGCAAAATGCAACAAATTTATTTATGATTCTGTTTTGTTCAACTCAGTAAGTGTATTTTTTTAGCTTTGTTCCAGAAAAAAAAATGGCTGTCTTTATCAGAAGGATTTGAGAAGGGAGAACATTGTGAATACCATCAAATAATCCATGGTATTCCTCAGAAGAAGCCACCCACCTTGTCTCTTGCTAACATTGCTACCATAGAAAAACTGATAGTAATTGTGAGTTTCTTCCTGAGGCAAAAAGAGACAGAAATAGATAGAGTTAATACAGGAGTAACAGCAGGCGCTGTTTATCGATCACTACCTAGGAGCCAAGTACTATTTCAAGGTCTTCACCTGTAATTAATAAAGTTTAATCTTCGTAACAATAGTATCTGGAGGCTTCTGGTGTCATCTCCATTTTCAGATGAGAACATAGAGACACAGCAAAGATAAATCGTTTACCTGTTGTCGCAAGACTTGTAAGTGGTCTATTCAAATCCAACAGACTGGCTTGAGTCCGCACAGGTATACCTTGTTGCTTTCCCAGTGAAATGCCAGGTATGAAGCTCTTATCCCCAATGTTATCACAAAACAATTAGTGTAGGAATTCCTCTACCAAAGGTTGTGTTGGTTCGTTTTAAAATAAGGCCTGAGCTTCATCTCTAAGGCATAGGTAGGGATATAGTTGTCTTTCTTTTTTGACAGGGAAATCTGGTTCTTGGCACTCATCGGATACCCCCAGGGTGTCCTCACAGGACTGGGGTCCATCCTCTGAGTTCTCAGGTTGTATTTTGTACGCCTCCTTTTAAGCATTTTTTTAAAGAAGTCTTGGTTCACACTGAATGGCCTGCACCTCAGTGTTCCCCACCCACACGGTTAGGCCCTCTGCAGAGCTGGCTGCAGCTGCTTCCTAACAGCCCTGCAGGGCTCACCTGCCAGTGCGCATCCTGCTTTGACGTTGTTTTCCTCAGCTGGGCATGAAGTGCAAACATTTGCAACAAGCTTGCCAAGGCAGGGGAGAATTGAAATGGATGCTAACATCGCTCGAGCTTCTCTTCTGTTCCATCTCACATTCTGCTGTCAGAGTGATCTCTCTGGAGGACGAGGCAGCTGTATTGATTTCCATTTTTCTACCACAGAAAATGAATGCACCACCTTCCTTCCAGGCTCCTTGATCTGGTTATTCCCTGACACCCAACTTTGTCTGCATTTCTCGGGCCTGGCTGAACTACTCCCTTCCATAGTTTTAGGCTCACTGTTCAGATGTTCCACCTGGCTTGCTCAATTTTTTTTTTTTTTTTGAGAAAGAGTCTCACTTTGTCATCCTGGTTAGAGTGCTATGGCATCATAGCTCACAGCAAACCAAGTCCCTTGGGCTCAAGCAATCCTCCTGTCTCATTCTCCCCAGTTTTGGGGATTATAGGCACCTGCCACAACACCCAGCTAGTTTCTGTATTTTTTTTAAAAGTAGAGATGGGGGGTCTCACTCTTGCTAAGGCTGGTCTTGAACACCTGAACTCAAGCAATCCACTTGCCTGGACCTACCAGAGGGCTAGGATTATGGGCGTGAGCCACCGCCCCCAGTCACTTGCTTGATTTTTTAATAAACATTTTTGGAGCACCTACTGTATACCAGGTACTGAGGATAACTTCCTCAGTCTGTCAATTCTTACCCGTGGTTTGAACTTCCTATCCATTGCATTTTTGCCACTCACGTGCTTGGAGTTTTCTGGCACTGACTATTACTTATGAACTGATACTCTGTGGCCCCCATTCAGTGATCGCTGCTTGTAGTCTTTAGACTTCTATTTACTGAGCAAAAAGTACTGATTAATCGAGCAACTCCAGTGAAAGCCTGATCCTCACTAGAACTTCTATCCAACTAAGGTTCTCCAACCTTTGCTTAGAAAGTAAGGATAAATTGTTAAGCAACTAATGAATTATTGTTGCCATCTGTGCAGATGTAAGTGAGGCACTTGGAGTCACTTTTGCTCTTTAGAAACGTATGGTGTTGACATGTATCTGAGGACAGCGGGGGCTGGACGCAGGCAGAGGAGAGGAATGTACTTTTATCTTACACAACCCTGTCCAAATTCTGGGGCGTCTACCTCAGTATCATCTATTAGTACAAAATGTAGTGCAGTTCTGAGTGTTCTCTTAGAAGGAGGAATTAACCCAGCTCTCAGAACCTTGCCTTGTGCTAGACAACTATACGTTCTAAAATTCTTATTTCGTGCTAACTCAACCTAGCACTGGACACACAGTGTTTTCATCATTAGTTTTGCAATATCTCTAGCCATTCCCAGCATATTACCCTAACTGTAAATACTTTGGTGCACTCATTTAATCAAAAGCCCACATTGTTCATTTTACTTTGTAATTCAATTCTCAATGCATCTTGTGCAGTACAATTGTTATGAATTTTCGATTTATTTTTACATCTATTTTTATAGCTGCCACTTCTACAGTGCAGCAAGCTCTTTTCTTTAACTTTAAAAACATCATTTCCGAAAGAAAGCTGTTCTGAAATCTGGCTTTTTCAGCAAACTGAACACCCACACGATGAAGACATAATGACAGAAGTTAGGAGGTGGAGAAGATGCCTAAGGTCACCCTACCTATTTTTTTTTCTCTTTAGCAAATATATAGATGTGTGTGCAATAATGTTTGAATTTACATAACTTCCCACTTAGGAAACGGTGTTGACCCCTATTGTATGTTCACTGATCCATCGGTTTTGCTAGAACCTTATGAGTTTTGCTCATAGTTCATATTTTCTTTGAAATCAGTTTGCTCCTGTGTGGAAGAACATGAGTCTGATTGATTCCAAGTTAATTTCTGATTTTTAAGGATAATAGCTTCCTTTTATCTACCTTCCCCCACCCCATTTTTAGGAATGATATTCTCTTTATTGCTTCATAAAAACCAACCCAAATGCTTAATAATTAAAGTAACAATAATCATCTGTTACTATTTCTCATTGTTTGTCAGGGAAACTGAGCTCAGCTAGCCAATTCCTGTTTGGAGTTTCTTGTTCAGCTGGAGTCAGAGGGTGGTGGCTGGCAGAGCCATCTAGAAAGCTTTGTCACACGCAGGGCTGCTGTGGGAACCTCAGCTGGGGCTGACAGCTGAACACCTATAAGTGGCTTATGGGTGTCCCGGGCTTCCCTCACAGAATGGTGACTTGATCCCAAGGGTAAGTATCCCAACATAGAGGCAGAGGCAGTATTCTCCTGAAAAACCTACCCTCCAAAGTTACATGGCATCTCCTTTATCAAAGAAGCACAAAGGTCACCCAGGTGTAAGCAGGGGGAGGATCGCAGGGAAGGGCAAGGAATATGGGAGTTGGGAAAATAGCCCCACCTCTGAGTGTGACGAGTAGCAAGGTCACATTATGAGAGTGTGTGGGATAAGCGATATTGTTCCTGCCACCTTTGGAAAATAAAATCTTCCACAAGTAGTCACATAACCAAGTATGTATGATATGCAAGGGCTAGGAAATTAACAATTGCAATGTAGATGCCAGTGTCAACCTCTTTTCACACCAAATCGCACGTAGGTGACAGCAATAGAGCTAGTAAAGTACCCAGATCTTTGTTTCACCTATACCGTCTTAAGGCTTCCAGACGCTCCCTGGTGCAGTTTGTGAAAATGAAGAAGAAAAAGGTTGCTAATTCATAACCTACCCTATCTTCGAACAATGGGTTCTTATCATATCTTTTGGTGAGTCTGGGCTGTGTCTCTGCTCCCTATGTGAACTTGAATGTCACATGTCTTCCCTGGGCTTCAGTCTGGTTAAATTGTCCCCAAGTTCTCCTTGGAGCTCTAATGTTCTACAATTCTGATTTGTATATTTGCAGGTCTGAAATTCTATTTTCATCTGCTAAATAAACATCATTGCCAGTGCTACTAGATAATTATTCTAATGAATGTGCATATGTTTATCTTTCTATTTTGAACCCCGTGAAAACCATAGAATGAATGCCTACCACATGCTCCCTCTTCACAAATAAGATAAAAGAATTATGCTTCTACTTAAAGTTGGGTTCATCCAATCACATATATTATTTTTCCTCTCCCTTTTATCCTTGAGTAGTCCATCAAGCCTCAGAAGTTTCCCATGAAAACAATAATATTTTTCAGACAATATTTCTTCAATTGGATTTTTTTTTTTTTTTGAGACAGAGTCTCAGTCTGCTGCCCTGGGTTGAGTAACATTCGCCTAGCTGACAGCAACCTCAAACTCCTGGGTTCAAGTGATCCTTCTGCCTCAGAATCCCAAGTAGCTGGAACTACAAGAACCCGCCACAATGCCTGGCTAATTTTTCTATTTTTCAGATCAGGTTTCACTCTTGCTTAGGCTGGTCTTAAACTTCTGAACACAAATGATTCTCCCACCTTGGCCTCCCAGAGGGCTAGGATTTAGAGGCATGAGCCATTGTACCTGGTCCTTTAATAGGCTTACTGGTGTCATCTTTCTCTGTCAAAAATGTATCTGTGGTAACATCATGAAATGAAAAATCTGGATGCTGTCCAAAGCATGAAACTCACTTGGGAATCTCATTGTTAGTGTGAGAAATTCTCACAGCACTAACCCTGTGGGTTATAAATAAATCTGAAACTCAAATCTCCAAAACAGCCACTAAACTTATCTAAACCAATGCCTATCAGAGGTGACAAACAGTGGTTAACCTGGGTGCCTAAAGCCACTCATCAGTAATATCTCATTATTTAGTTTAGTCAGTCTGAATAAAGTATTCGGGTTAGCACATAAACTGGTAAGATCCGCTCTTTCTGTCAATTGTAATTTTGAGGCTTCAATCCACACTTCCCATCCAGCATCTCCTAGGAATTTTTCTCTCTCCTCCAAATCAAGTGGTTCCCCCTATTAAGCTATTGATATTATCAACAAGATGACTTTTCTCCACTCCTGCAATTTTCTTTCACCTGTTTATGATATTGAAATCAACACGTCCTTCCCCCTGTCTTCCATATGATAAACAATCCTCTCTCCTAGGTTTTTCTAATTTTATTCCTATGTCTAAATCCAAATTACTGTCTTAGATCAGCTCTGCTGGGAATGTCTCTGCTTATCCATACAGCTTTATTTACAAGCACATACATTGACAAGTACTTGACATTGGGGGAAACAGTTCATCCTCCTTTTCTTTATTCACTGTGTTTTGGGAGTTCTCCCATCAGCCTTGTCTATGCCTCTGAACTGACTTATGGGAGCCACGCCAAGAAGGACTGAGGGGCTCTCCATCCCTGGGTCTCAGGAGGCGGCTGGCCTGTGCCACGGGCAGCGGAAAAGTGCCACAGGAGGACACTCCCAATACAGCCTCTCCTTCTTTGAGCCACCATGACTCATGCTCCTGAGACAGAAAGCCAGAAAATTTGCTGGCATTTCTCTCCATCCCTCATGTGTCCTCACTCCCTGTACGCACATTTCTAAAGGCAGCTTGCAACTTAGGGCACAAAAGTGACCCACGCTGAAAATGCCACTGTGATCGTCACAGCTTGTCATCCAAATTAGCATTTGGAAAGTGGATGGACTCAACACTTTATCAGTGAATCCGTTTACTTAATGATCTCATCCAGAAATATCTGGCCAAGGGAAAGAGGAGAAGGAATGCGGCTGCTCTGACTCCAGCAATACGCCACCTACTGTCCAAGAAGGCCACCCACCCGAGCAGCCGCAAGCAGCTGTCCTTGCTGTAGAAGGTAATTGTGACTCCCTTAATCACCACTGAGGCCCTGAAGCTGCTTTTTCCTTTGCTGGAAAAAAAAATACTTGTTGAGCAGGCCATTTGGGGAAACACAGTTTCCTCTCTTCTTACCTACCCCTTAAAGCAAAACTGCTGCTTTCAACACACAAGGGAAAAATAAAATGATTTGTTTGTAAAGTCCTACAAATCAGCGTTGCTCTTATGCTTCTCTTCTCTCATGCCCCAGAACTACTCCTTTTTTAATGACCAATGGGAAAACGTACATGTAACTGGATTAAAAAAAAATGTGTCCTCATTCATAGCATGAGAATATCCTTCTGTTAAAATATTATATATATAGTTTACCTAAGAGAACATGGTTAAAATAAAAACAAGGAAAGAAAATTAGAGACGAGACATACACAGCCTACACTGATGCTAATTAAAATTAAAATCGAAGACATACTGGAATAGACTAATAGGTCTGGCTGACAGATTTCTTTATCTTATCATTAGATGCTTAGTGTCAGAAAGATGGAAATAAAAAGGCATTTAGGAGCCTGGAGAATTGTCTGGTAATTGTCTCTTCTCACATAAAACAAAACACTGTATTGCCAGCGCATTTGTCTCAGTGTGTGCATATGTGTGTTTGTGTGTATGTGTATGCATATGTGTGTGTATGTGTGTGCATATGTGTGTGCATATATGTGTATGTGTGTGCATGTGTGTGCAAATGCATGTGCATGTGTGACATACGTGTGTAGGGGAGGTGATAGAGCATTAGAATTTTTAAATAATTGAAGTTGAACTGAATTTCCAATGTATCTGATGAGATAAGAATTTCAAAAACAAATATGATGTCTCAAGGAATGAGGCTCCAGACATTACCTTCTCCGCTCTGCTGGGTGTTTCTGTGTTGGAAGGATACACCATGCAGCCCACATGGTCTCCCCTGTGTCACCAATGACAGGGATACCTGGTTCCTCACAGCTACAGGCGTGAAATTGCAGTAGCAGATGAGGGCCGGCTGTGCTGATGACCAGACACACACTGCCACACTCCCAGACTCAAGCACACACGACCCTTTATGTCTGCAGGTGGGCTGGGGGTC
>NW_003852430.1:15633644-15634502 GCF_000181295.1 Otolemur garnettii
AATACAAATTCACATATGACAAATAGTCATCACAGCACTTCTTGTCCTTGTGCTGAGAACACTGTGCAAACTTTATGATTAAGTAGGGAATAATGTTTACTTTGTAAATGTCAAAAATTGCCAAAGTTTGTATTCTTGAGTGGGTCAGTATAAGTCTGTATTTCAGCTTAAAAAAAAAAAAAAGAAAAGCTTAAAACTAACAGACGTCTCAATAGTCTTAGTGTGGTAGATGGAGAGCTTCTTACATAAGGCAATTATACCAAAATGAGAATTCTGGTCACTCGTAATTCAAATTAGATTTGACAAAATTTTATTAAGTAAAACTCATTAAACAACTGTAAGTTCTGGCCTATGTCTATGAAATGATTTAACAGTTTTTAAGACCCAGTGTCCTCTTTTATGATAGCACATTCAGGTTCTTTAGAGGGTCTGGCAGCTAACGGTGAGTCTCCAAAAGGGGCTTAAAACTGACACTAGTCCGTCAGCTAAGGTCCAAACTCAGGGACTTCCAGCTGGCCCTTCAGCCAAAGCTCCTGCTTGCCCATTCTCTTTGACGATAAATCTTCATACAGATCCACAGACACTGTTGACTGATCCCTGTAACAATAGCATGATAAGCATCAAACTAGTGTCTCTCCAAGTTTCCAAAGCTGCCAGTCTTTGGGCTGCCAGAGTAATCTCTGGGTTCTCTGCAGAGTTGAGGAAAATGACGTGGCCTTTCCCATCAGCTCAGACTTACTTCCCTAGAGAATAGTTTCTCCCCAGTACAATTCTTTTTTCTCCAATGACTATGTTTTTCTCCTCCGAGCCAGAAAGTCACTGCAATCTCCACTTCATCTGTGGGCTTGCCCTTACCTA
>NW_003852430.1:15634735-15642354 GCF_000181295.1 Otolemur garnettii
CCCCCCCCAGATGCATCAAGATTCTTGTCTTAATTAAAGCTATGTATAAAGTCCATGCAACTCTCTTCTCCTCAGCAGTATCTGTAATACATGGCCTGGAATGAGCACTTAACACCTATAGCCATGACAGTGGATTTTGAAAGGAGGGACTTTTCTTCACTCTACAAATCATGGCCCTTTGCTGTAATGTTCAGAAAGCATCAGATTCTGGAAACTCCTGCCCTCCACGGCCTTGTAGCCTGGAAGAAAAAGGAGACTCACATACAAACAATTAATTTCCAAGAAAATCTGTGAATAACTATGATTAGCTGAGGAAAGAAAAGCACAACTTTGTGTTTTTAAGAATTATTCTCAGAAGAGTGGGTTTTTGACTTGAATCTTAGAAGGTGACAGTCAGCTCTGAGGGGGAAGGGCATCTCGGGAGCACGGCAGTAACCAGGTGGGTCAAAGGCCTGGGGGCAGTGGGATGGAAGGTGAATGTGGAAATTGAAAAAATCAAATTACTGAGACACTTGAGCAATTGGCTAAGATGTTTAAATTTGACCTTCATATAAGTGATTAGATGTTGAATTTTAGAGCTAGGGAATTAACATGATCAGACTAGGGTTTTAAGAAAAATGTAAAATCTACGCGCCTAAGAAATAATAAGCTGAAAGTAAAGAAAACAAAAGGGGGCCGGGCGTGGTGGCTCATGCCTGTTGTCCCAGCGCTGTGGGAGGCCGAGGTGGGTGGATCACCTGTGCTCAGAGGTTCGAGACCAGCATGAGCCAGAGTGAGAGCCAGAGTGAGACCTCATCTCTATCAAAAATTGCCAGGCGTCTGGCAGGCGCCTGTAATTCCAGCTACTTGGGAGGCTGAGGCTAGAGAATCACCTAAACCCAGGGACCCAGGGGTTGGCAGAGGTTGCTGTGAGCTATGATTCCATGATACTCTACTGAAGGACACAAAGTGAGACTCTGCCTCCATTAAAAAAATAATAATAATAAAAATAAAAGCAAAATTAAAAAAAAAGACAACAAAAGGGCGATGTATTTATTTCAACCCTAAAAGCAAGGGATACATGGCGTGGAAACGCAGCCCATTTGCAAGCGCAGTGTGACACCTGACAATAATGACTATCAATAAGAAATACATACTCACCCCTGCTTAGCTCAAGTGCAAATACCAATTTCTTTGCTTCTTGGGAACAGAGCAAAGATGAACGCTGCGTGGTACGAATGACATAAGGTTAAATAAGTCCCGTCTGGAAACAAACTGCCTTTGTCAGGGAGTCCCTTTTCTCCAAATGGTCTCGTTGTTTATATAATAACAGCCATGAACTGTTTTTGTATGATTCCATAAAATTGTTTTTTGACACCATTATCTTGCACCATATTGTGGCAGTCTGGAAATATTTTCAAAACTGGTATTCCTTAGAATCTGGAAATATATAGTAGGCCTGGTGGCCATGAACTGTGAGACCAGATAAAATATCACAAGTGGAATGCGTATTATTCACAGGAACAATGAGAGTAACCGTGCTGTAATCAAGCTGTCAGTCTTGACTTGAGCTGCTCACTCTCCCTGACGGATTCGTATGGAACTAAGTCAGAAGACACCGTAAGTAAAACTAAGACGCCCCTCCCTTAAAATCAAAACCACAGGAAGGAGCATAAAGAAAGACACGAGGAGCTGATTTGTTGACAAAGTTTTCCCTTCTTACTGAATTATCAGTGTTCTGCATGACTTCAGATAGTTTAATTACAATACCTCTTCACCATAACAAAGTCAGTCCCTGGTTATAACCTGTAAATGTAGCCTAATGATTAATTCAAGCAATGTACACTCAGCGTTTATATAGCTCAAGAGGTTGAAAATATCGTAAGTAATTTCTTAATATTCTGCAAGTAGTCCTCAGGGATTTATTGCTGATCTCACACACCTTTTTCACAGCAAACGAATATTTTCTCCATATAGCTAAGTGTTGTATCTCTCGTGCCTTTGTATCTAATTGAAAAATCACATGGATAGCAAGGGTCAGCGAACTGCAGCCACTTGACCAAATGTGGCCTGCTACCTATGACCATTTTTAAATGATGGGGAATATGCCAAAAGAAGAAAAATACTTCGCAAATATGTGAATTCCTAATATGAAATTCAAATTTCTATGTCCGTAATAAAGTACTCCTGGAACGTAGTCAGACTCATTGATTTACGTGGCTGCTTTGAGCTACAAGAACAGAGTGGAGTAGTTGGAGTGAGACCACATGACCCACAAAGGCAAAAAATATTTACTATCTGGCCCTTCACAGAAATATTTTGCTGAACCCTGATTTACAGCATTCCTGGAACAAGAAATCAAGAACCACTTTGTTTTCTTAAAGCCGAGGAGTTTTTAAAAATTATACTTATGTAACAGAGAGCAAAAGTTTCCTTTAACAAGATTTGGGTTTGCGCAAAAGTCATGCCAGAATTCTTACACGGGTACCTGAAAGTATGTGATTTTGAATTATGCAGAAAAACATGGGTGAGTAAGTAAAATAATACATGAAAGGATACAGTGTGGGCCTGAAATCCCTGCAAGGCTTGAGAAAATATACTGAGTTACAGAATGTGTGCCTATTTGCGTTCCATTCTGGCAGGCGTGTAAAACGCAACTATTTATAGTGCCAGGCGGTGGATAAATGCGAGTTAGCTGAAGAGCTACCTTAGGGAATAACGGGAACTGTTCTCTGCAGGGGGAAGGGGCAGAGGAAAGACTACCTTAAATGAACTGAAATAGAAAAAAAAAAATCAAAGAAAAAGAATATAATACAAACTTGTACATATAGAAGAACATGGCTAGGGCCTCAACTTGAAAATGCTTTGCTCTAATCAATGCCCGTGACCTTAGCGCCCCTCTCAGAGGACCGGGAGCCTAGCCACAGAATGTTCACTCTTAGGTCCTTTGATCTGGTCCTTTAAACCCGTTCCAACACACACGCGCAGGGTTTCCGGCGCCCTTTCCAAGGCATTTCTCTTGACAGATCTACGGTATTTCCACTCAGACAATAGCCAATTAACAATCACAGCTCAATTTACAACCTCTCTCCCCCTCGTGGTATAAACAGAAGAGGAGGAAGAGGATCTGGTTTTGCTCGCTATTCCCTACAAATCAAGAAGACAGACCTAATCTGAATGGTCTTAGCCTCCATGGCAGCTTGAGGTATTTACTGGCATCACAGTACAAATCAAATGAGCAAATAAAACTGCCGCCGCTGTGAACGCAGACGCAGGGCTCAGAGGGAGCCGCTCCCAATCCCTCCCGCACCAAGCAGTCCCACTTGGGCTTCTGAAGCCCCGCGGAGGGACCAAATTGAGCTTATTTTAATACACATCACTAAGATTCATCTTTGCCTATTTAAGTCCGAGGAACGGTTCTGTGTATCAGAACTCAGAGCCCCAGATGCGTGAACTGCTTCTGTGCAGTGCAGCTGACATTACAGAATCAGACCATGCTGATTCAGGGCCAGCGGTGGCTTTGGGGCCAGGGTCCTATTACTGCTTTGCCACTTCGGTGTAGCCGCTGCTGTTTCACGTTTCACCACCGTAGAGCTGGGGGGCTCTATCTGGTTGTGATTTGATTGCCCCAATTTATTCCTTTGGTTCCTTGAATTTGAGCAGCTTCTTTAAGACTCACCTACAATCCCCCCCCCCCGCTTTTATCTCTGCATACAGCTTCTTATATCCTGAGTATTGAAAACAAGGAAAGTATTTTCCTTGGGATAAACAAGTAATTTGTTTCTAACTAACTGGATAGGTTTAATCTGATAGAGGTGATTTTTACATCTACACTTTCGCAGGGTTTATGCTGACATTATTCTGAGGTCTTACTGTAGTTTTCATAGTAGTTTCCAGGGATTGAAAAACCAATATACTATAATTTAGCAATTCGCTGTTGGTTAACTTTTTTTCAAGTGTACCCCCTAAAAGTCTTAATTTTCCACTCACATACTCAGTAAGAGCTTTACGTAGAGCCATTATTTCATTGTGCGAACCACTAACATTTCTGGCAATGTTAGAAAATTGACAATCACCCCCTCGAATGTAACAAAGATGAGAGAGAAAGAACTAATAGAAGCAGAAATAAGTGCTAGAGGGCGGCAATCGATGAAGAGAACGGAGAACATCATTTGTGTCTGACATAAAAGTGAGGCAGGAAGTTCAGGAAGATTCTGCCTCTACTGGGAGGGTTACATGAGATGGAAAATACAGAGCGTTAGATTGTATCAGTGTCCTTTTAGAAACACTTAACATACAGAGATTTTTAAAAAATTAACTCATTGTATCACCTTGTAAATTCTGAAATAACACCTTTAGCAAAAATGTTTAATACTGTGTTGATAGCTAAGAATTAAATTATCTCTGTGGAAATAAGAAATTCAGGATACTGAAAGAGTCATAAAATCTTTTTAACTAATCAATTGAAGAGTGGCAGATTGTGTGAATGGATGTTAGTTCAGACAACGATTAGGCAATACGTGATGTATGTTATGCAGGTATGTTAACACTACCGGCCAACTTGTTAGCAAAAACACACACGATTTTAAATAAAGGGGCCTGTGTAATTTTGGACAAGTGACTTAAATATTCCAAATCTTGGCTTTCTTAGCTTTGAAAGCAAAGGCAGAAATGCGGACCCAACAGAGCTTGAGTAAATGAGATGAGTGTAAACAAGCTTGTCTAAATGAAATCATTTTATAAACTGGGGCTCAAATGCATGAAAGTGCCTTCAGTTAGGTCTGATGCCGAACTACTGATATTCGTAATGGTTCTTGCTTCTTGAGCACCTGCTAATGTACCACAAACCCCTCTGCTACACTGGAAAACAGTACATTGTTTTCTAAGCTTTACGATGAGTTAGATACGGTTATTACAGTACATCTCTGACTACAGTACATGTTTTCTAGGAACCTGGCTTTTATTTGTTAGGCACACACACCTTCATCTGCTGCGTTATAGAGAAAAGCCCAAACAATGGGCTGTCTCTGATTCACCTTTCAAAACCTGGCTTAAATGTTACCTATAACCCCCAGGCTGGGCCCACGACTCAACCTCTTTCTTCTTTTGCAGCAATTTTAACCTTTCGTAAAAATTGGTAAAAAAAAAAATTTGTAAAAATTATAAAAAATTGTGTTCAGACAATATCAAAAATTAACAAGGTAAGATGCATAAGGACTTGGGGCGGAAGGTAGAGAGAGGACATATTCTGACTTTTATATATGTAGCATACGACCAAAAAAAAAAAGAAGTTGTTATTTGGGAGAAAGCAAACAAGATGAAATGAGATCATGGGCCTGGAGCTGATGGTTGTCGATGCTGCCGCACTATTACGGGGAAAGCATTGTCCTTTTAGAAAGCTATCTGTATTTTCTACTTCATGTTTTGTGATCTTAATCCTGTAATTTTCTATGGGAATGAAATATATTGGTGAATGACAGTTGAGGGATATAGCACCTTGGAACAAATGACAAGTAGCAAGTGACGTACCCCTCCTGTCCCAAAGTAGGGCTAAGGACACAGCCCCCAAGCCTTGCTTTGCTCATGCACTGATTTGATGACAGCTCAGGGCCACCCACCTGAGTCCCACCTCCTGTAGCAGGGTTTGTTATGCAAAGAAATACAGCATGTTATGCTCTAAATTAAACAATCACCCCATCACCTCTTAAAGAGACACAATGAGATTGGGGGGGGGGCTGGCATAGTAAATTTGTGAGTGAGAAAATGACTACCAAAACATACATCTTTATTCTTACAAAGATAAATTACAGAGAAATTTCTTGGGCACAGTTCTGTCAAGTCTATTCAAAGTATATGCCACAGCTGTTGTCAAGCCACCATTTAAGTAATTAAGACTCATTATGAGAAAATAAAAGCGAGTATCCAAAGTCCTCAATTTTATTACGAAGCCAACAGACAATCTAACACACGCTCACATGGGGAAAAAAACTTAATTCTATTCAACCTTTGAGGAGTGGGAATAAGAAAGGGGGAGATGAGGGAGGCTTGGTGGGCTCCTACTTACAGGGCACTGGGTAGGGGTCTATGGCACCACACTGGGTGCGGGACACGACAACAAGAGCAACTCTACCTAACAAATTCAAACATTGTGACCTGCTTGTTTGTACCCTCACAATAATCTGAAATTTAAAAAAAAAAAAAAAGACTCATTATGACATTCACGGGCCTTAGCCACTTTTGCCTCCCTGGGCCCCTTCTTCCATTAAAAAAAAAAGATGTTAAAAGGTTATATGCCATGACTGTGTTCACAAAAATATGACCTTATTAATGTCATATAGTGAAATGTCTTATTTGACATAAAAGTTCATTTTTTTCTGCTGATTTTAAAAGCAATGAAAGCATTTTCACAGGCTCCTGAACATATGGCAAGCACTCAGCACAGTGCTTCTCGTACCTACAGAGTAGGCTGGTTCTGATATACGGTTTACCTTATAAATGATGAATTCTGTTACTGCGGTCCTAAGTGGAAATGGATGTTTTTAAACAGCTTTTATCACATGATAACAACAACGTTTTACCACCTTGATAGAGAAGAATAGAGAATTGTTCTTCTGCTTCTAGATTACAAACCAATTAAATGTTGGAGGAATCACGTTGTCTTTGAATTAAAACCCACCTATAAAATCGTTTGAACCCAATTGTTCAAGAAAGAAAGAGGAACTGCTCCGTTCTGCTCCTCCTCTAATGCCCTATTTCCCTTTTCTCCAGCCTCCCTTTGCTTTGAGAAAAATAGCTTCGTGAATTGAATACTTAGATCATTTCTTTTTATACTTCTATTCTTTATAACTTAATATTGAAGTAATTAAAAATGATATATTTTCTTCTAATTATAGCTTTGGCTATCTAGGTTTCTGTATATAGCATTTTCTTTGGTGATTTCTAAAAAGCCTTCCCATTTTAATTTCCTCGCAATTCAAGAATTGTGTAGGAAAATTCTGTCTAAAAAATTCTACGTGGTTGTTTTGTTTTAGTTAAGCCTTTTTGAAAACTGAAGTTCCATTTTTATTTTCTGCTTTGAAACAGAATACACCTTTTTTTCTAGGCTTAAAGTTTTTAAATATTCTGAAGACCCTGGAAAATAAGATGCATTCTCTGTATAGTAAAAGCCCAATATGGATCTTTTAAATCTATTTTTTAATTGCCCTATTCAGATTCTATAAATCTAAAATGGTTACTCTTTGCCAAATTAATTATTCAAAGAGTAAAAGAAATGTAATTGTAGCTCTCCACTTCTATATATTTGCCAATATTTCCTTTTAATTATTGTTTTTTTTTCCTTATACATCCCACTGTGATGCATTCAGATCATTAAGTTTCACTGAAGTTACATCTATGTAATGATTTGGGGTCTTTGTCAAGGTAACACAACATGGTTCTATGAGTAATATTTTTTTAACCTATATTTTTTTTTTCTGATGTTTACTATTGTTCTTACTCGGTCTCTATTTACCTATTATCTTTATATGTTATTTTTTAATAACATTTTTGGTATATTTCATATGTTCAGCTATTGGTGAACATTAATTTTGAGTCAGTACAAGTGGTTTCATTCAATTTCTTTGTTTCTTTACTAGAAATAA
>NW_003852430.1:15642591-15651133 GCF_000181295.1 Otolemur garnettii
AAAAAAAAGAAATATTTGACCCATTCACATTTTTAAAGTGACGATTTACTTCTCTGACAATCCTTTTGTTCTATCTGGGTTTATTACAGTCTGGTTTGCTTTCTCTCTAGACAACACTTCATCTTTACTGTTTTGGTACATGGACTATTCTTTTTATCTTTTACTTTAGCCTTTCATATATTTTGAAAGGTATGTGCTCTAGTTGTTGTTTTACTGATCTTTAACCTTGAATTTTTTTTAAATTTCAGAATATTATGGGGGTACACACATTTAGTTTACATAATTTGTTGTAATACAAATTGATTTGAACTTTTAAGTGACAGGAGGATTACTTGAGTCCAGGAGTCTGAGGTTTCAGTGAGCTGATCTAGCCCAGGTGACAGAGTGAGACCCTGTCTCAAAAAAAGAAAAAAAAAAAGTAAAACTGTTTCCATCTACTTTAATTATTGAAGTTGTTGATAAAAAAAAATTATTGAAGTTGTCGGTTGGTAGTAGATATCACAAACTGTACTTTGGTGTGTCCCCTGTTGTACTTTCTCTCTACAAATTGTAAAATACATACAGAGGAGTATTGTACATCCATGAGCAGTGTGTACACATCATACATCTTAAGATATCGACTGCTGGCAGCGACTTTTAATGCCCTGTGTGCCTCTCACAGAGCACATCTCCCACCCATCATTTTAAGTTGATCACTGATGTGATTCTGGTACTCGTCATTCTCCGGCTTTTCTTTACAGTTTTGCATTAGTACTAACAATGTGCTGTTTAGTTTTGCCTGTTTTCATACTTTATATAAAAGGAATGATCGTACCATATGCATTCTTCTGTGACTTGCTGGATTTACTTCCCATTATTCTTTAAGATTTATCTTTGTGGAGTGTGCAGCTGTTGGTATTTTGTCACTGACAAATCACATCCCATGATATCAGTTTACTGCAATTTACTTATCCTTTCTACGGTTAGGTTGTTTCTGGTTTTTGTTTTATGTTTTTCAGTTAACAAACCATGAAAATTTACTTGCCTGTTTCCTGGAACATATATGCAACAATTCCTCTAGCATTTGGGCATAGGAGAGTGATTTCTGGATCTTAGGGTGTGTACATGTCAACTTTTCTCAGCCAGATTGGTTTAAACAGTAGATTTTTTAAAATTTAATTGATCTATCACAAATGTTTAACATTCTGGAGCATGAAAGAAGGCATCATCTTGTTGGATTGTAAAACCTAGATTTCTGACTGTAAATTAAGCATTAGAAAAGAATAGTGAGCTTAGTTTGTCTCAAATTACTTTAACCGAGATATTAGTAAAGCCCACGGGAAGAACAGAGCATTCTCCTGAGTTGGTTACTAAGTAAGGAGAAATGGTAGGTTCATAAGAACTATAGGAAAATCAGCATATTTCTAATGGATGGATAATGAAGAATTCAGAAAGTCGGAATAAGAGACCATTCTGTTCCTAGAAAAATAACTTAGAAAGATGGTCAGGGCCTGTTTCTTGCCTATTAATAATTAGATTTTTATGTTATTTCAGCCCCTACAGTCTCCTGTGAACGCTGTATCATTGAAGGTCAGCTTACAATCAGGCAATGCCAAAGAAAGACTCTGCACTGACTTTGCCCCACCTGCCCCCTTCCCTGTGCCTCCCTCTTCCTCCTCCCCCTCCACCCCACCAATACAGATGGTCATTATTAATTCCAAGAATAACTCTCTACTCATGCTTTGGATGAAATTCCATGGGGGAGTCACAGTACGAAAGAAAAAATATCTCAGCGGTTTTTCAGATAATTGGCATCCTAAAAGATATACGTTATGTGTGTATATATATTTCGTGTACAATTTAAATTGTGTACTAATTTAAATTGCACAGAACTTTATGTCCACAGTGTGTATGTGTATAGTATATGGTAATAGAGAGTTCATATTTGTATTCTGAATTTATACTTTTTCCATTATAATATTTAGGAATCACTCTTAATGGCCCTCAAAAAAATTGTGTGTCACTCCTCAGCAGCTCTTTTCAGCCCACAGGCCATGTCCCTTAGACACTGACAGGCATGTCAAGTGGACAGTTACTCCATGTTGACAACACTCCGGGTGGTCTAAATAAAGAGCACAGTGCATCTCACACACCTCATGAACACGGCAGCAAATGTGATGTGCAAAGGACAAATGCGGGCCACTTTAGAGGTTAATCTTGATAGGCTTTTCTTTTCTTTCTTTTCTTTTCTTTTTTTTCGAACTGATTATTTTGTTTGTATTGGTTACTGTTCGAGGTTTTTAAGCACTTACTACATACATGTCATTCATCCCCTTCAATAAACTGGATACTTAAGTAGAAAATTAAGAAGAAATGCAATGCCTTAAAAAGAAAAAGAATAAATGCAAATAAAAACTGCAAGGAGATACCATCTTAACAAACAGACACGCAATAATAAGTGCTGGTGAGGATATGGAGAAAGGGGAACACTTGCTCATTCTTGGTGGGAATGTAAATTAGTGCCACCATGATGGATGCAGCACAGAAGTGTCTGAACAAACTAAAAATAGAACTACCATGTGACCCAGCAATCTCACTGCTGAGTATATATTCAAAAGAAAGGAATTCAGTGACACACCTTTGGGGGGCAAGACACAATTATAAGAGGAACTTTACCCAACAAATGCAATCAGTGTAACCTGGTTTCTTATACCCTCAATGGAATCCCCAACAATAAAATAAAATAAATATATATCTGCACTCCCATGTTTATTGCAGCACTATTCACAGCAGCCAAGATGTGGAACCAACCCAAGTGTCCAGCAGTGGATGAACAGATAAAGAAATTGTATACACAATGGAATATCATATAGCCACAAAAGAATGAAGCTCTGCCATTTCACATAACATGAATGGAAACAGAGAATGCGTTATGTGAAATAAGCTGAGCACAGAAAGATACATCTCACCCCGGTGTGGCTTTTTCATCCTCTTATTTAATGAATATATAGATTTCAGCTATTATCGAAGAGGTGGGTGAGAGGAAATTTTTTATATTAAAAACATTTGGGGCTCTAATGGTTTGAGAACACTACTGAGTAATACATGAGGTATGACAATTAAGTTCAGAAACTAATCCTAGAAAAAGTGCTTTGAAGGGTGGAGTGGGCACGAATGCTGGTGAACAGCTTCCCAAGCGGCGTGCTTTGAAGGCAACCATAGTGATATTCAGCAATGAGGTATGTAGCACCTTTTCTAGGATAAGTTCGCAAACTTAATTGTCGTCCAAACTCATATCCAACACTACACACACACGTGTGTACATATATTTTATAAAAATTCACAATGCCAAAAAATATACACAATGCCAGAAAGATGGGAGGATATTCAGAATTTTTTTCCCTGTAGACATGCACCTTCCAGATATCTCTGTGATAACATTCTGAATTGCTAAACAGAATAATTAGCATTTCCACTTGAACATCTTATTTGTAAACAGATAAATTAGAAAGTATCATGATTCAACGACACTTCTCACATTACAAAAAAGAACACGGGCCCCCCTTTAGTTGCATCTTTGTAAATCACTAAGTACTTAGTGGACAGATCAAAAAAGCCTAGTTGATTAAATACGAATCAGAAGATAAAAGGAAGCAAAAATTTAACAGTTTCTCTTATCTTCTCTTGCAAATAAGAAGAAATAAGTATCTCTCCTTATTTATGGTTCAGGTTTTAAAAAATTAAGGCTTATTTGAAAAAATATTTTCCAATTCAGTTTTGTTACTCAGACACAATTTCTTCCAGACCACAGAGTAATTATTAGCAGCCCTGAATAGATATGGGATGCATTTATTTTCTCTTCATTTGAGCATAAATTCCTTGAGTGGAAGAAACTGATCTTTTTTAAGTAGCATAAAAATGACACCTTCTCCATACAATTCAATTTTGTAATTGAACTCTTCAAATAAAAATACATATAACAAGAATAATTCCTCACATGGATAGAATTCAGCCTGAGGAGTTCTCTGGCTAACCCCCCTCAGAGAGTTGTTATGAAAAATAACTAAACTGGCTTCTGAAATTGTTTTTCTATATAAGATAAAATATAAATGACAGTATTTTCATTATTGGCACTAATGAAAATATCAGGGTCTAAATATTTGTACTTTAGAATAACATGAGATGTGCAATTCATTGATTTTTTTTTTTAAGTAGTGGACAAAAAGAAAAACCTATACAAATCACAGAAATCATATTTTTAATTTATGAAACAATCATCACTAAGTGGGGTTTCATCTTCTCCCTTTAGTGGTGCTTAAGAGAAAAAGTTAAATTGAAGAAAAAATGAAGTAGGTTTACCCCACTTGCCACCCATCTCCCACCAGGGGTCATTCAATATAGCCTCTTTGGAAATCCAAAATAGACCTTCCATTTGATCCCACCATCCCATTACCAGGCATCTACCCAAGAGAAAAAAAAAAATCATTTTGTCATAAGGATATTTGCACTAGATGGTTTATCAATAAATAACATTCTTGAAAGAGTTTGTGTAAATAATGACTTGGCACCAGGAAAGAGTAAGATTAGAACTAACTCCTGGAATAGGTCTTGGCAACCTCACTGAAACGAGCACTTCCTTGGTGTGAGCTGATGCTGGAGAGAGTCTGTACAGAACAGTTTATCCTTTGAATTTGCTGTTTATAGGTGTGAAAACTAGGTAGTATTGAATACATGCAAATGAACAACCATTTGACAACATTTAAATTTGCTACTCTTGTAACACAATTATTCCTTGTTTGTGCCCTTCTGTGGAAACTTTTCTCCTCCCATATGGAAGCCAAATGTTGCAATGGAAAGGCGGGCAAGTTAATACTTCCCTCTCGCTGTCTGAAGAATGAGATGGCCTCAGTGGAAGAGTTTGGAGTCCCGGGCAAGCTCTATCTGCTAATAAATGGGATATTTACAAGGTTAGGACTCATAAAGTCTGGACCTTAATCTTAGCAATAATTACTCCAGAGTGTCAGGCAATTTTCTTCAGCGAAGGCAGTTTCCAAATAGTAATTATTTCTCATTTTAAAGGGACAATTGAGGCTTGGCGCCTGTAGCTCAGTGGCTAGGGTGCCAGCCACATACACCAGAGCTGGCAGGTTCGAATCCAGCCTGGATCTGACAAAGAACAATGACAACTGCAACCAAAAAATAGCTGGGCATTGTGGCTGGCGCCTGTAGTCCCAGCTGCTTTGGAGGCTGAGGCAAGAGAATCGCTTAAATTCAAGAGTTTGAGGTTGCCATGAGCTGTGATGCCACAGCCTTGTACCCAGGGCGACAGCTTGAGACTCTGTCTCAAAAAAATAAAAAAATAAAAATAAAGGGACAATTTAAACGATCTTTCCCTTCTAACACTTCCATCTGGCAACCAGATCCCCTTAGCTACCAAATACCTAGATTAAACTTATTATAGTCTTTCATCTTCTACATTAAATCCATTTCTCCCCCCAAATAAGCGGGCACATCTTCTTATATCCAAAAAATCTTGCTTATGCTTTAAAAATATATCATCAATATACTCATCATAGATTTGATCAGACACAGTGCCTACCAAGACTAGCAATGCTTGACTTCTACATTCTGAAAGAGCATGCCCAAGTAAGAAGCATGTAATTCCTAATTATCCTTGCATTTGATTTGTTTGAGTTTCAGTTTTGACTGCCTTAAAACAATCACGCAAATTCACTGTAATTCATAATTTGTCTAAATACAATGCTGTGTTGTGCCATTGCAAGGCTAATATGTGAGAACAAGTCATGTGGTCCAGTCAAAAGCACTGGAGTAGGGAATTCTCTAATTAAATTGACTCAAGTTGTACAGTCCAATAACTCTCATCAAGTGACAAAAACTTTGTTTTTTTGAGAAATGATTCCTAAAGAAGCCATTTCTTAAAGAGACATTCCAACCTGAGAATGGGGAAGGCACCTTACTAATATCAAAGGTCTACTAAATTAATGAATACTTCACATCTTCATGGTACAAATTCAGCCCCTACTAGGAACTCTTGAAAGCACCACCTGTATTAGCTCCATGAGCTACATAGGAGAGAGGACTCATGAAATAATGACACAAAAAAGAAATTAAAAGAAATGCAGTATTCAATCTTGATATGAGGACAATTAATGACACAGTGGGGTTGGGGGAAAGGAAGAGCAGAGAGGGAAGGAGGGAGGGGTGGGGTCTCGGTGTGTGACACACCTTTTGGGGGCAAGACACAATTGTAAAAGGGACTTTACCTAACAAATGCAATCAGTGTAACCTGGTTTCTTGTACCCTCAATGAATCCCCAACAATTAAAAAAGAAAGGCCATGCAATGGGTCACATAACTGAAGAAGCCCAGGGAGCAGGAATGATTTCAGCTGGGAGTCCATGCAGAGGTCAGTAGACGTCACCAAGGCCCATCCTCTGAGTTGGTGCCTCATGAGTTCTTCCTTCTTGGGAGAAAGATGTGGCAGCCCCTGCAGCCTCCCATCCTTCCACCTCCAAACTAATGGAAAGAGGGCCTATCTATGTCCTAATTTTCCCAATTGCAAGATTCAGTATGTCTGCCAGCCCCCAGTCAATTGCTGTGACCAGTTGAGAACAAGTCTGCACTACACTGGTAGCCTGGGTCTTGGTCACATGCTCCACTCCTAACACTGGGAGTGAGGCCCATCCAGACTAAAGGAAACGGAGTGGAGAACAAAACCATAAACCAAGACTGCAGCCTTTTGCAAGTTCGCAGAGACACAAACCACAATGTTCACTACGCCACTCTCCTGGGACCCATTACCATCAGCTCCTTAGACACAACGTCATCTAGGATTGTTCCTTGTATGTCAGGGTTGTTCAAGAAGTCATAGGTGTAGGCACAACTTTATAAATCTAATGAAAAATACTCCCTGATACGATAAAAAAAAAAAAAATGACACAGAGTCTCGCTCTGTTGCCCAGGCTGCAGTACAGTGGTCTGATCATAGCTCACCCTAACTGCAAATGCCTGAGCGATCTTTCCGTCTCAGCCTCTGGAGTAGCTAGAACTATAGGCACATGCCACAAATTCTTTTATTTTTTTGTGGAGACTGGGTCTCAAACTCCTGGCCTCAAGTGATAGTTCCATCTCAGCCTCCCAAAGTGCTAGGATGACAGGCATGAGCCACTGTGCCTACCCTATAATAAATTATTCATAAAATTATTAACTATATTGAATTCAGTATTAGCTACTTGTTGAATAGTTTCCACAGAACAATGTGAACAAGGACCGGCAATTTTACTTCAGAATTCAAATTTTATTTTATCCAATTCTGAGGCAAAGGATAATGTTAGGATTAATAATTGCATTGATATAAGCAAAGTTATTAAACTCTTTCCTCCCTGCTATGAAAGCATTATATGTTGCTGCATTCAATTTCTTCTATTAAAGATCAAAAAATAGTAAAAGCAAGGACCAATTACAAACAGTATGAGCTGCAGGGGAAAAGTGTATTACTAGGTGTAAATACTCCAAGTATATGAAAACACTAGTACATTTAATATCATATTTACTAGTGATTTTTATGGCTGAAAAGGACTGTGGAGATTATTTAATCCTAGAACTTCCTAATAAAGACATTTTCTGGTATACTGTTTGTCACCAAACTCTCCATAAGACAGGACAGCCAGGAAGACAAATGCACATTAGCATATTCTGTAGAACAGATTAATTGGGGGCTGTCATCTCTAAGTTCACATTGGGTTTCCTTTCCTCTAATCGAGATCCCCTTACTAATCCATTTCTCCAGTCCAGGCAACCTATTGGGAAGGCCAGCCTGACTATGTTATTTCTGTGCCTGGTATCCTCGAGGAGGATGTCTCCTGTCCGGTGAGGGCAACAGACATTAATCATTACCTAGATACATTCTTCAGTACAAACTGTAACTAGTTTTATAAAGAAAATTCTCAGTGCCTCTGCCGTATTGCCTCGGAGCCTGACCATCCCAGTCCAGAAGTTTAGGGAAGTTGCCTTGGACTGAGAACAAGAGAAAGACAAACATCTGGGCTGCTATACCTGACAGTGGCCTGCTTGGAACACGAAGAACAAGGCCAGGGAGTCAGCAAGGATGCCAGGCCTTACACACTGTAAGGATTTCAGTCTTCATCTGAAAGTTTATCTTAAAATTCATATTACAATATCGTTAAGCAAATGGTGACATATTTAGATTTGCATTTGAAAAATTACTCTGGCTGATATGTATGGAGGGACGAACAGAAAAATGATGCAAGAATAGGAAGCTAATAGAGGTTTAGGGGAGAGAGGACCACATGATGGTGGCTTGTCTTGAATGGCACTATTGGGGAGGAAAGATCTGAAGGATATGACAAGTTAAAATTAAGAAGATATATTGGTTGTCATCAAGTTTTGTAAGTCATTGAATGCTAGCAAGTTTTTTTTTTTTCAGAGTCCTTTCCGAGAGGTCTGTAACCTGCTGCAGTTTTCCTAATGAACAGCAATAAAGACTACTATTTGGTGATGACCACATGTCTTCGTTTATCACA
>NW_003852430.1:15651818-15653169 GCF_000181295.1 Otolemur garnettii
AAAAAAAAAAAAAAAAATTAAGTTTCTTTTCTCTTTACTGAACTAGAGCTGTTCAAAATGTAAATAGAAAATGCACTTATACACTGTTGGTAGAACTGCAAACTAGTACAACCTTTAAGAAAAACGGTATGGAGATTCCTCAAAGAACTAAAAGTAGACCTACCATTTGATCCATCAATCCTACTACCGGGTAACTACCCAAGGAGAAAAAAAAATCATTTTATCAAAAAGACACTTGCACTCAAATGTATATTGAAGTATAGTTCACAACTTCAAAGATGTGTAATCAATCTGAATGCCCATCAGTTCATAAGTAGATTAATAAAATGTGGTATATTTATACTATGGAGTACTATTCGGTCATAAAAAATGAATTAAAACCTTTTGCAACAATTTGGATGGAACTGGAGACCATTCTCTTAAGTCAGTGGTTCGCAACCTTCCTAATGCTGCGGCCCTTTAATACAGTTCCTGTGGGTCATGACCCACAGATTGAGAACTGCTGTCCTAGTGAAGTATTGCAACAATGAAAACCAAACACCACCTGTATTCACTATTAAGTTAGAACTAATCAATCAGCACTCACATGTACAGATGAAAGTAAAACTAAACAGAGATCAAGCATGTAAGTAGGGAGGAGGGGAATGGAAGAAATCACACCTAACAGGTGCAATGTACATTGTCTGGGTCATGGGCACCCTTGGAAATTTGACTCAATCAGTACAAAAACAATCCATGTAACCAAAACATTTGTACTCCTGTAAGATTTTGAAATTCAAATAAAAAAGTAAATACATGCAACAGTCTAAGATGTGTATTTGAAATTTTTCCAAATCACATCATAGTTTATGGATATTCATTTCTAAAATCTTTACGTTGACATGAGTACTTTACAAGTCAGTAACGTTGGCTGACCTGACATCACAGGCTATGTGGATATTTTTCCTTAAGCAAATGCTATATCCTGAATTAAAAATTCAAATTTAGACCAAAAGGACATTGGGTGATTATATGCTTTGAACATATTCCTCCCCCCCCACTTTTCCTCCCTGCCTCCTTCAGGGTTAATGTTCCCCTATGTCACGGTAGGTCATTTTCTCTTATTCCAAATCACTGGTGCTGCTTCTGAGCCTTTACTTTCCTGTCCAACTGTTCATCTGCATTCAATTAACAATTATTTGGGGGAGCCTAATTCCACCCCAGATTCCCTTAATATCTCTGAGGTTGTGGTGTGTTCTGCAAAGTGTTTATTTACCTTTCTTTTCTTTTCTTTTTTTGAGACAGAGCCTCAAGCTGTCCCCCTGGGTAGAGTGCTGTGGCATCACAGCTCACAGCAACTTCCAACTCCTGG
>NW_003852430.1:15653512-15654333 GCF_000181295.1 Otolemur garnettii
ACGGTCAGGTTACTATGAAACAAAGCCTATTTTGATAAATGAAACTTGATCTACTCAAATGCACATATCCTATCTGAAAGTACTCACATCTACATATCAGAAACTAAATTATTTTATCAGACCCCCCCCCCAAATCTATCCCTTACACGTGTACACGATTTGGGTCATGGTATACTATACTTACTTTAGCAGAACAACCCATGGCTTTACTCCGCACCTGCCCCAACGTCCCCCGACCCTGACAACCCCAATGTCCTACTGCTCTTCCTCGGACACCGCTCCCAAATCCACACCTTTTTATGACTTCATTTTCAGAGCCTCTATTTACTCCACTGTCATTTCTAAGCTTGTATTGGATTTCTCCTCTTCTCACTGGGACCGCCTTGGCAATCTGTCCTTCCAATCCAAGTCATTTATTAGGAAAAATACTGGCCCTTCAGCATAGCAAGTGGGACCCCCAGCAAAGTGCTCCTTCCCCTTCCGCTGTGACACCACCACCCCTCCACTCTGGGACTCCCGTCACAAATGCCTCCTGGCTCTGCTGCTACATGATGGGCTCCGGTCTACACATTCGCTCTCCCTTCTTCCTCCCTCTGCTGTGAATCTCTGCACCTTCACAGTTCAGCTCCAACACTCTCTCTCCGCACAGGAATTTCAATGTCAAGCCCACCTGGCGTGTCCTCCTGCTGTTGTCCTCTGTCACGCCGTATCTAGAGACTCTGAGGTCAGCTTCCTGCAATCGTGTCTTCATTCCTCACTCTCTCCCATGCAAACAAACCTTCTGCAGCACAGATTATCTTTTCATTCCCTACGATCTACCA
>NW_003852430.1:15655155-15656220 GCF_000181295.1 Otolemur garnettii
TGGCTTATTATGATCATTTCTGGAGATATTTCATGCACTTGAAATCACTGGGAGCACGTGAGCGACCCTGAAGCAGGTTTTACACCCACTGAACTGGCCCTTTGCCATTTGCTGACTTTTATGTGCAGTCTATGGAACCCATATTTCCTATTGGAAAAGAGTCAGAACGCCCTACTCTACTTCTATTAGGTGTGCTTTTTTTATTTCTTTCTAAATAAAATGCTTTAGTATAAAATACGGTTATGGGATCGTTTTCTGAAATGAACTTAGTAATAGAAATCAGTTCCACATACAAAGGAAGAACCATCTCAGACTATTATTTCTTTTCCTTTTCTGTTCCTGGACAACTCCAACAGTATGAATAAATCACACATAGCTCTCCTATAACCATGATGTTTGGCATGGAAATTCTCAACGTTTCTTCTTTAATCTTAGGGAGCGTATATATATCTGCCAACTTTTATGTTGCCTCATGAAAAGAAATAAAAATATTACACATCATATGTCAGCACTTCGGTGCCCAGTAAAAGAGAAATTGTCCATTGTTTTCCTAAGTGAAAGAGCAAAAAATTCAGAAAGATAAAGAGATTTTGCCAATGTTTTGTTATCGAAACATTTATCTCTCTTAAAAAAGATCTCTTATAGGGAGTAAACCAGAAATGAGGATACTTATCATGATATATGCCTTCACTACTAAAGTTGTGGATGCTTTAAGTTCAGATTTTTGAAAAGCACATTTATATAAATAAATGTTTTGTTTTTAAATAATTCATTTTTCAAAACAAGATTTAAGCTACGTTGAGAAATTTGTCAAAATTAAATTTCCGTCCCTACCCTCCTGCTAAGTATAGAAGCACAGCTGCTATGAATCCTAAATTTGAATACACAATTTGTATAAGTGGGACATAGGATGCCATTTCTCAAGTGGATTATAGGGTCCTCTTCACATGCTTCAAGGCCATCCGTTTCCTTCCTACGTTCAGTGCCAATACCAAATCTGAAACCTGGAAAGTGGTGTGGGGAGGAGGGGTGCTATGAAATATTCATATTAGTAGAAGTAGTTTT
>NW_003852430.1:15656373-15657674 GCF_000181295.1 Otolemur garnettii
GTTTGATGGACTGGAAAGTGAGGCAGCCCCACACGGGGAGGGGAGAACTCACAGGGAGAGCTGGGCATCCACATGGGGCAGGGTGGAGGGACCCGCAGCTCAATGCAAGATGTTGCTGCCTGAAGAAAAGGTGACATGAGGGTAGTGGCTACAATGTGGGGTGTAGAGGAGAGTTGTGACAATGACCTGGCAAGTGGTGTCAGAGCCAGAGCAGAGCAAGCAGGGCATCACGCAGCGAGACCAGCAGCAGCAGCAGGGACTGACAATTTGTTAGATACAGAGGATACAATAAAGCAAGAAAATCTGTTTGGACAGTGGGAGCCAGGCTTCCCATGTGCAGTGAAGGGAAACAGACAGTGAAAGGAAAAAACAGTAAGAATCTGTGCTGTTGGATTGAAAGTGGAGAGTACAGACTCACATTTTTCAAAATACTTGAATAGACATATAAATAAACATAGAGGTAAATGTGTGCTTAGGGTTCCTCAGAGAAATGGAACCAAGGCGATGTGTCATAAGAAATTGGCTCGTGTAATTTTGGAGGCTGATGAGTCCCAAGACCTGTAATCAGCAAGTGGAGACTCAGAAGAGCCAATGGCGCAGGTCCAGTGCAAAGACCAGCAGGCCGGAGACTCAAGAAATGCTGCAGTTAGAGCTGAAAGTTAAGAGAGACCCCAGCTTGTAGGCAGCTGGGCAGGAGCACTCCCCCGTCCTTCAGTGGGGTCAGCATTTTTGTTGTATTGAGGCCTTCACTGACTGAAGACTCCCCTACATTAGGGAGTGCGATCCACTTTACTCATCTGCAGTTTCCAATGTTACTGCCACCCAGAAACGCCCTCATGGACACACCCAGAGTAACATTTGACCCAATATCCAGGCTCCCCCGTCCCAGGCAAGTTGACATATAAAATTAACCATCACAGTGTATGTGTGCATGTGTCTATGTCTAAAATACTTAGCACCCAAATCTTGGTTACTAAATACCAATCACCCTTGATAGGAATTATGGCTTCCTGTAGAAATGGCTGAATCCAAAGTGAGGCAGGGAAAGTACAAAATGAGCCTGGAATATTTTATTATAGCATAAAGAGTGCTTAAAGAATGATGATAATATGTCAAAAGGGCACAAGAACCAGCTTGAAGAGGACCTCACTGACCAAATCCAGAATAATCTGAATATCAACATAAGTAATAATAACAACAGATTGTACAATCAAACAAAATCCATGAGCCCATACTCTCTTAAGTTGATTAATTAACAGGAGTTTAATGGGAGGTTGGATATTTACATTACCTCAAAGTAT
>NW_003852430.1:15659548-15661264 GCF_000181295.1 Otolemur garnettii
TTATCCATCTTGAATCAATTTTTGTGAGTGGAGAAAGGTGTGGGTCCAGTTTCAGTCTTTTACATGTGGATATACACAAACTGAATATTTTTGCTATAAAGGACATTATTGGAATAATTTATAAAATGTAAATGGAGTCTAAGGTTAAATGGGAGTAATATCTTTATAATTTCTTGATGTTGATGGTTTGTATTAATCTTAAAAGAAATACTAAAGTACTTCAAAGTCATGGGGCATCACAGCATCTTCTTACTCTCACATTCAGGGTGGAAAAGTTCTTTGTTCTGTTTTTGCAACTTTTCTCCATGTTTTAAATTGTTTTATATATATAATATATATGAATATTTTATTGCATTGACAATCAGAAATTTCACTTGTTTTCTTAAGAATACAGCTTTTCTATAATATCCCCTTAACCTTTATATTTATTTACTTTAGTGTGAAATGGCAGTAATTATTATATTCTTTATTTTATAAATTACTAATTATGATTTTTGAATCTTAAAAAATTTGGATTTTCATTTTACAAAAGAAAAAAAAACCTTATCAAGTAGTGGCACGTGACTACACCTAGTCATTGGGAAAACATTCCCATATTTCTTCCTTAGATAGCTCTTTTTGAAGAAACTTTCCCTTTAGTGTAAACACTCCCTGCCACTTCAGTGAAACTACATAAGCAATTGATATCATCTACCTCTATTTTTGTCATTTGACTCTAAAGACATTTTTCTCAATGTCTTTGCAATGCTGGATACACTTGGTCTCTCTGTGCCCTCCTGAAACTCCCTTTTTATTGGATTCTGTATCAAGTTTTTGTCATCTTCCTCCTGCCTCTTTAGGAATTCCTTCTTAGTGGTACTCATAGACTAGACTCCTTTCCTCCTGAAAGCCCCTAAAATATTAAAGCTTCTCTGGGTTCTGTTCTCATGTCTCATCTTGTCCCTTATTACACACTTTTCCTGAGTCATCTCCTGAAAGTCTTGATCATCACCCATAAGCTGACACACTCAAATCTCTGTTGCATCCAAATACCACTCCCAAGCCCAGACCTGAGCAGCCCACTGCCTAACAAACACATAACCTTCTGTCCCTTGGGTATCTTAAAGTGGAAAATCCCGTCTTCTTTTAATTTCCCTCCACTAGACTTGGTGCTGTATTTAGATGTGCATCTCCTCCTCACACCCTCTCCTCTCCCCACCTCTTCATCTTCATCTTTCCTTGTTTCCTCTCATCAGTACCAGCATCTTTGCAGTTCCATGACAAAGTCATATTTTATCCAGCTTCCAGATGGGAACCCACTTCAGGCCCCATTTCCTTTCTCTTTTTCACCTGGTATGAGTATCAGGCATCACATTTTCCAACAAGGCTCCCTGACAGCCCCTCAGAGCCTGGTTATTCCCTCAGAATCCTATGATTGCTTCTTATTTCTACCAGAGTCATCTTTCTATCTGTCTGTCTGTCTATCTATCTATCTATCTATCACCCTAGGTAGAGTGCCTTGGCATCATAGGTCATGGTAACCTCACACTCTTGGGCTCAGGGATCCCCCTACCTCAGCTTCCCTAGTAGGTAGGATTATAGGTGCCTGCCGCAACACCCGGCTAGTTTTTCTATTTTAAGTAGAGACAGGGTCTCACTCTTGCTCAGACTGGTCTCAAACTCCTGAGCTCAAGGGACCCTCCCTCCTCAGCCTGTCAGAGTGCTAGGATTACAGGC
>NW_003852430.1:15661606-15663607 GCF_000181295.1 Otolemur garnettii
GAGCCCTGGGCTTTATGTGGCTGGCTCCTTCAATCATAAATCACCTTAAACATCATCTTAGCAGAAAGGCTTTTGTGATCACCCAATCCACTGTAGCTCTCCATCAATCTCTGCCATTCTGTACCTGTTCAGTTCTCTCTGTAGAGAGAGAGAATATTCACACTGTTGAATATTTTAAATTATTGATTTGTTTATTTTTTATCTGTGTATCCCAGCCAGAAGGCAAACTACATGAGAGAATATATCATGTCTGCTTTTTTTCTCTGTGTATCCCTAATGCCAAAAAAAACCTGAAAAATTCATTAAAGGAATGCCTTTCCCACGAGACTATAGGTTTTTGGAGGACAGACTCTCTCTTATTAATCTCTGTTTTTGCATTACCATCCTTGGCATATAAAAGTAAGTAACCTTACAACTCATTCAACAGATATTTATTAAGTTTTCCCTGTATCTGAGGCACTGTGCTACAGAGATGAGTGATAAAAATTAGTCCAATAAGAAAAATGCACACTTCATTAGGAAAGACCTCAAATCCCCAAGTATGCAATTGCAATTCAATTTTCCCCAGTTGCCCAACCTTCCAGGATCACCCTTTGATTTGATCACATAAAATAACTCAAGCATGCTTGCTGATATTGCTAAGAATTAATTCATCAGGGCATGAGAGTGATTAAGTTTCAAGAGCCATTTGTCACCTCTTTCTCCAAATCCCCACCCCATGCTCCATTCTTGATCTCCTCATGGTCCCTTACCTCCCATAGCTGTTATCCACTGGAATCCACCCACAAAACAATTTCCCTTCTCTATTCTGCCAAACACAAACTTGTACTTAACTGACTTGCAATGCAGATTTGGGTAATTGGGGGGAAATTATGTTTTAGAAAATAAAACAATCTACTATTAACTAGCCGTTCTGAAAGCTCACAGACTTTTCCTAGCAAGAAAGCTCTCATCAGCCTTTTCTCTCGTTGGTCTCCAGCCTGCCATTCTATGGCTACACCCCTACCTCTACCTTCAGAGATATTTCTTCCAGAAAATTCCTATCTTTATTATCCAGAAAATTCCCTTTTTTCCTACTCTCTCTCCTAAATAAGTCCATATTAGCTCATTCACAAGGGAACCACTGATAGATTTTCCTAAACAAAAGAGATATATACTCCCCTTGGTGGGGGAGTGGCTCTATTGAACAGAGCAGAGCTATCATCTCCCTCATTTTAGATAATTGACTTCTGTCAACAGTGCCTAAAATTACATTTAGTAACTTAAACGCACTACACAGTTGACTCATTGGAACTGGTTAGACTGAACCTTTAAGTCTTTCACAAAAAGTTGCCTTTTAGCTACATTTCTCTCATTCTGAATTTATTTAGTTGGAATTTTGACCAAAGTACAGACATTTATCCCTGTAAAGTTTTATCTTATTATATTTGGCCCATCATTTCAGCCTGTCAAGATCTTTTAGAATCTTGATTCTGGCATGTAATCTATTCACTCTCTCTGCCAACTTCATGTCAGATGCGACTTACTTAAGTATGTTCTCTATCTTCGCATAAGCCACCAAAAATGGCTAATAGGCATGTGCTGTTTTGTTACAGAATTCCAAGAGCTAAAGAGAAGAAAATATCTCCAAATGGGACATCTAAGGACAAATCTCTTTAGAATGGGAGTGAAGGTCTTGTGTTCACGCTTGTGTCTTCCATCCTTCTTGGTAATTTCTCTACTACTTATTTTGAGGGATGTGATGAGGGAATGAGGACTGGAATGGGCGAGTGTTGTTGGAATGTTCTAATGTGGCAGGCCCAGAGTGATGGTAAGGCAAGTGAGAAGCCAAAGACAGAAAACTTAAGGAAGCACTCACCCTCAAGGTCTTACAAGAACAGAGTGGCATTTGTAGGCTCTGGAAGTTGTTGCCTTCTTAAATTTTGCACCATCAGCAGGTTTCTCACTTGTCTCATCTTAGTCCAGGTGCCATAATGTGGAGGAATGTTTAACTTATATAAG
>NW_003852430.1:15663994-15666523 GCF_000181295.1 Otolemur garnettii
GTATTAGAGTCTTTGTGGCAACCTGTGTAGGCACACACAATTAACTTTCTCTGTCCAGACCTGCTCAGCCATGTTTTCTGTGAGTTTATATTGCTTCTCTGCATCTGAACCTCTGTTCCCAGGACTGACACCTGAGTGTGTAGCCCAAACCACAACAGCTTCCATTTCTCTTTCTTATGCCCATTGCTGTTGCACCAGTGCTCCTGAGTGCCTGTGGAGGTTGTATTCTCTGATACAAAATTATGTGTTGCTTTGCCTATGCTGTTTTTACACAGCCATTTACCTGGTTGAATACACACAAATCCTACCTCATTTTCTTGTTAAACAGTAGATATTTCATAGTTATTTGATAAAGGGATGAATGAACTAATGAGAATGAGCAATAGGAACTAGGTATCCAGCACCCCATAAGCCATGATTTAATTAACTGAACTGCTAATCTACCTTTCCTTGTGTACACACTTGGGAGCCAGGGAGATGGCAGCTGTGATATCTGGGTGATAAACAGCTACTCCTCACCAACTACAAGCATTGGCAAGATTATATAATTAAATTCAAAGTGTAGTAAATAAATAAAGGGAATTCAAAGAAATAATAAAAATGGTTTCATGCATGCAAGAATGCATATGCATTTGTGCACACACACACGTAAATATAAATTTGAAAGGGCAACCAGTTCCTGAACAAGCCATATTATTTGCTTCTCTTGCTTGCTCCAGTACCCCCCTTTTCATTGTTCAAAAACAAGTAGCTAGGGGGAGCTGGGGCTCTCAGAAGTGGCTGCTTTCCCACATCAAGGCTTCTATAGAGATTGGGACTCAAAAATTTCCTCTTAAAAACCTGCAGTGGGCTATTGGACTGTGAACTCCCTGCTCATCAGCCCTCCTGGTGCTTCTGCCTGGATGCTCCATCAAAGCAGGGCATGCCCCAAAGCATAAGGACATCGTGTGTGCTTGAGCACCACATAGGCAACTCAGGAAATCACACTTTTCCCTGGCACAGTCACGAATTCATCTTCAGTGACTCAGGGATAGGCCCCCAGGCCAAATCTTGTACCCCCATGTCTTGATCATGTGGATCTGGGGCACAGAGGACAGACCTGTGAACTAATCTCTGGAGATGAGGGAGCACAACTGGGAACAACTGAGAGGAGAGTGTAGCATGGACCTGAGTCCCAGTGCAGTGTGGAGCGCTTCTCTCCCCACAGGAAAGCTGCTCTTTCCACTGGAGCAAGATGTTGTCAGGGAAACTGCCACCCTGCAGTGCCATTGCTGGAGGGCTCAGCTGGTTTGGACTCCTGCTTGCTGGAAGACACCAGAGGAAGGCTGTAGAGCAGGGAAAGAGGGAGAAGAACAAAACCTACCTAGTGGTATTCATAGATTAGACTCCTTTCCTCCTCATAGCCCTTAAAATATTAAAGCTGCTCTAGGTTCTGTTCTCATGTCTCATCTCATCCCTTATTACACACTTTTCCTGAGTCATCTTCTTAAAGTCTTGATCATCACCCATGAGCTGACAGACTTAAATTTCTGTTGCATCCAAATGCCACTCCCAAGCACAGACCTGAACAGCCCACTGCCTAACAAACATATCACACTTCTGTCCCTCAGGTATCTCAAAGTGGAAAAGTACAAAACTGAATCCATCACCAAATCCCGTCTTCCCTTAATTTCCCTCCACCAGGCATGGTGCTGTTTGTATTCTTCTGGAGAAGTGCATTACCATCTATCCCTGGGCTAAGCAACCAATAAATCTTTTTTTTATTTCCTTACATTTATGAAAATATGCACATGAACTGGAAAACATAGAGGAAATGGACAAATTTCTGGAAACATACAACCTTCCAAGAGTCAACCAGGACAAAATAGAACTCTTGAAGAAACTAATAACAATAAGTAAAATTGAAACAGTAATAATAAAAAAATCCTCCAACAACAAAACAAGCCCTGTACCAGATGAATTCACAGCCAAATTTTACCAGACCAACAAAGAAGAGCTAGCGCCTTTAGTGCAGAAATTATTCTATAATATCAAGGAGAGAATCCTTCCCCAACTCATTCTCTGAGGCCAGTATCATCTTGATACTAAAGCTAGGAAGAAACACAATGAAAAGAGAAAACCACAGAACAAGCTCTTTTCTGAACATAGACGCAAAAATACACAGTAAAATATTAGCAAACCAAATTCAACAACACATCCGAAAATAATCCACCAGGACCAAGTGGGCTCCATCCCAGGGATACAAGAATGGTTCATATGTAAATCAATAAACATGACTCATCACATAAACCAAAGCAAAAATGAAGACCATGTGACCACCTCAATAGATGCAGAACAAGCATTTAATGAAATCTAGCACCCTTTCATGACAAAAACCCTCAAATCACCAGGCACTGATGGAAAATATCTCAAAATTATAAAAGCCATATATGACAAACCCACATCTAACATCATACTGAATGGGGAAAAGTTGAAAGCATTTCCCCTAAGCACTGGAACAAGACAAGAGTGATCACCATCACCACTTCT
>NW_003852430.1:15667455-15668383 GCF_000181295.1 Otolemur garnettii
ATCTTTGACAAAGCAAACAATATACACTTGGGAATAGAAGCACTATTCACTAAATGGTGGTAGGTAAATTAGAAAGCCACATGCAGAAGAATGAAACAGGATCCATGTCTTTCACCACTCACAAAAGTTAATTTAAGATGGATAAAAGACTTAAATATAAGGCATGAAACCACAAAAATTCTAGAAGAAAATGTAGGAAGAACTCTTCTAGATATCAGTCTTGGCAAAAAATTAGGACTAAGACTCCAAAGGCAATTTCAGCCACAACAAAAATAAATGAATAGAGTTTGATTAAATTAAAAAGCTTCCTGCACAGATAAGGAAATAATAATCAAGACAGTGAATAGACAACCTACAGAACAGGAGAAAATATTCACAAGCTATATATCAGATAAAGGGCTAATATTCATAATCAAAAAGAACTCAAGCAAATTGGCAAGAAAAAACAAACAATGCCATTAAAAACTGGGGAAAGACATGAATAGAAGCTTTTCAAAAGAAGATAGACTGATGGCCAATAAATATATGAAATAATGCTTAATATCACTAACAATCAAGGAAATGTAAATGAAAACCACAATGAAATACCATCTTAGCCCTGTTTTATTTTTATTAAAAAGTCCCCAAACAATAGATGTCAGTGAAAAATGCAGAAAGAAAGGAATGTTTATACACTATTGGTGGGACTGCAAATTAGTGCAACCTCTGTGGACAAGGGTATGGATGTGGAAATGTCTCAAAGAACTAAAAATAGACCTACCATTGGATTCAGCACTCCCACTACTTGGTATCCACCCAAAGCAAAAGAAGTAACTGTATGAAAAAGACACCTTCACTTCAATGTTTATTGCAGCACAATTCACAATAGCAAAGAAGTAGAATCAACCCAAATGCTCATCAGTTCATGAGGGGATTAACAGAATGTGAT
>NW_003852430.1:15670156-15671823 GCF_000181295.1 Otolemur garnettii
ACAAGGTGAGGGGAAGTCTTACAAGGATAGAAAAATAATTCAAGATGTTCAAACATCAGATTAATAGAATAGAATCTCTAAAGATCAAGAGTAAATAAAATTAGATGAGAAAAATTATCAAATAACTAGTTGAAGGTAAATCTCCAGAATTAACAATCTCAAGTCTTTAAATTGAAAGGCTACTCAGTATCAAGAAACATGAGTTAAAATAGACCACATCTGATTCATCATTTCTCAAATTTTGGAGCACAAAATGCATAGACAAGGTTCTCAAATTTTTCTTTCAGAGAGGAAAAGTCACAACATAGAGAACTGTAAATATGAAGGGTTTGGGGGGTTTATTTTTTATTTCTGTCAGCAACAATGGTTACTGTACTATAATCAAGTAATGCCATAGGAGCTCTGAGAGAGAATTCTTTTTAGCTTATACTTCTATATGCAAAAGTTATACCAACTAAGATAATAGAATTTTTAAATATTAAGACAAAGAATCAGGAAAATAACTGCTGCAAACTGGCAAGTGATAGGAAGCTTCCAGATGCCAGCTGTGTAACTCTGTATGAAAACAATATGCCTACCCATGTGGAATCATTAAATAGATCATGGCCCAACAAAAGAACCTGAAAACTGCCATACAAGACATGTTCACAATTCTTATCTCAGGTAATAAAAACAGATTCCAAGGTAGTAATTTGCCGGTAATATAGTAAATATGAGTATATATGTGTGTGTGTGTGTGTGCACACTATAGATCGATGTGCCTTTTCATGCATGAAAAATTCTGGAGGTAAGTACCCTACAATTTAAATATCAGTAAGAATTATAAGTTCTTTTTTAAACATGTGAATTTCTCTTTCCTCTCATGAACATATATTATTTTGTAAAAAAAACAAAAAAACAAAGAAACATTCAGAGGTGGTGGTTGTTGAGATTGTTTTTAAGTAGCCTATACACGCTGCCTCCACTTCCTCATTTTTTTTCCATTTACTCCTAAACGCTCTGCAATCTAGTTTTTATCCTAGTCTTCTTTAAAATCACTTCCACTGAGGTCACAGATGGCATTCTAGCAGACGGTCACCTTGCTGTCATCATTATTCAACCTTCCTATGGTATATAATTTTATTAATCACTCTCCTCTTCTTCAAATTCTCTATTTGGCTTCCTTGACCTCACATTCTTCTAGCTTCCTTCCTAACCTTTTGTATCTCTCCTCTTTTCTGAGCTGTCCTCCTCTGTCCTATCCCTCCAAAGTCAGGGTTGCTAGCACTCTGCCCTTAGCTTTTGGCTATTCTCTCTACTCTTTTCCTGAGTAACCCCACGAGCTAAACTATCATCTATATTCTATTGACTCTACCATCTGTATTTCCAGTTCAGAATTCTTTTGCCGTCTCCAAAGCCTGATGTCAAATCCCAATCAAATATGTCCACTTGGTGGAGCGGTGCTTGTGGCTCAAAGGAGTAAGGGGCCAGCCCCATATGCCGGAAGTGGTGAGTCCAAACCCAGTCCGGGCCAAAAAAACTGCAATAAATAAATAAATAAATATGTCCACTTGAATATGTGAAACTTGATTTATTTCTTCCTCCTTCCCTCCATGCAGACCTAATTCTGGTTTCTATCTCAGTTTTATAGACCCAGTTTCCCAAGTCAGAAATCCTCATCAGAATCC
>NW_003852430.1:15672405-15674409 GCF_000181295.1 Otolemur garnettii
GTTTCTATTAGAGTGAATAGTATAAATTATTATTTTGGCTTTAAATTGATCAAGTCATATATTTAAAATTTCAGGTAATTGAACTTGATGTGTCCTGTACTTAACCTAATATCTGGTACTTACTAAGTACAAGATAACATATTGTTAAAAAAACAAATGGTGTTTTGCACAGAGGTAACTCTGTGGAAAACAGTATGGAGATTCTTCAAAGAAGTAAGTGTAGATCTACTATACAATCCAGCAATCCCATTGCTGGGTATCTACCCAAGGAAAATGAAGACATCTTATCAAAAGACATATGCATTTGAATGTTTATTACAGCACAATTGGCAATGGCAAAAATGTGGAATCAATCTAAATGCTGTTTAGTCTGTGAGTAGATAAAGAAAATGTGAGATATATACACATAAACACACACACACAATGAAGTCCTACTCAGCCATAGAAAGGAATGAAATAATGTCATTTGCAGCAATGTGAAGAGAAGTGGAGACCACTTCTTATCATAAAAGAAGTATCTCAGGAATGGAAACCAAACACCATATGTTCTCACTAATAAGTGGGAGCTAATAGATGATAGAAAGGACTTGAGAAACAAAGGAAGAGGGAGGGCAGGGGGGTGAGTGTGGGACAAAAACTTACCTGTTGAGTACAATGAACACTATTCCATTTCCATCATTTTATGATGAGCATCTAAAAACCTTCACTTAAGCATTATACAAAGTAGCATGTAATAAAACCTCCTGTACTGCCTTAATCAATATTTTGAAATAAATAAATAGACTTTACTAAAAATAGGAATTACTCTTGACATATGGGTTTGAGATTTATTTACACAATTTAGTAATAAAAAGAAGGCTTCATAATTATAGCATAAAATTTAAAATTCAGTATTGTAAGATCAGAAACTAAACTATCATCATTTAAGTCAGTGAAGTATATTAAATTAATGATTTCAGCTATACTATTGTTTTTAAACCCCAACCATAAAATCGCTCTAAGCCAAGAAAGGAATAATTAGTTAGAACATGGGACACATGAAAAATCAAACAAAAAATGTGTTTAAGTTCTTAATGTGTAAATTAGAGTACTTTTTTAAACATGATCTATTTGAAAAGACCTTTTTATATGGAAAAGAGAAATAGATTTGCTATTGAAATTCTGTTTTCTGCCTCCCTATGGTTAATTTTTAGCTAACAGTATGTGGTAAAATCAAATGCTTCTTTCCAGGCATTCTTGGCATATATGGATGTTTAAAAGAAGGCTACCCGCTGAATTGGGAATGAAAAGAATATTGATTGAACATAGAGAAATATCGATTGGACCCTTTAGTGTTTTACATCTGTTTGATTCCTACTAACTTTCAAATGAATTGACTATTTTTGATCAAATTCCCTGCACTTCAATTTGAAGTATTAAAATTAAGGCCAATCTTAGGAGAAAATTTCCAGTGTGCAAGATTTGTCTTCAGGAAACTCCTAACCTTCAGGTGAGACCAGAACATTTCTTAGGAAAAAATCACAAAATAGATTCAGTATATCCCAGATACCGTAGTATCTTTATCTTCTCCATTTTTCTTCTGTATAGTGTCTCTTCTCCTTCCATCATGGGATCAGATGTATTTCTAACCATAAATTTAAAGGTCTTGGGTGGCACCTGTGGCTCAAGGGAGTAGGGCGCTGGCCCCATATACTGGAGGTGGTGGGTTCAAACCCAACCCCGGCCAAAAAAAAAAAAATTTAAAGGTCTTACTCCTGATGTAAAAAATGTAAACATCTATGATAAGAGAAAGATTTATGGAAGCAGGTGGATTTCCTCACTAACCCAGAGAGCATTTCAAGTTGCATCTTGGGTTATAGTAATATATCCCTTGTGAGAATGAGGAAAACAAATTTCACCCCTGTGAGCTTCCATTTTGTCATTGAAAAATGGATTAATATGCTACCTACCTTGCACATTTGGATATCATGTAAGAAACTGTGTATGTATCTCATAGCAGAGTGC
>NW_003852430.1:15674995-15676302 GCF_000181295.1 Otolemur garnettii
TATAAACATACATGTGATGTGTGTGTGACTTGGAAGTAAAGCAGTTATTTTAACATTCTCTGGTATAAATGTTCAGGAGTACAATTATAACATCATAAGATACAGGTGTGTTTCATTTTGTGCGAACACTACTAAACTAGTTTCTAAAGTAGCTATACCATTTTCCACTCCATTCAGCAATATATAAGAAATGAGATTCTCTGCATCCTTAGGAGCATTTGGTGTTATCACTATATTTTATTTTAGCTATTCTGACAGGTGTGTAGTGACTCACACTACATTCTCACTGTGATTCTATCCACTTGATCTCTTCAGAGTCTGAAGTTATGTTTCCTGTTTTATTCACAACACTGCCTTTTTAAGTCTTGCCTTTTTTTTTAATTTTGCTAGAAGCTTGTTAATTTTATTGTTCTTTTTGAAAAATTAGCTTTCTACTTCATTGATTTAGTCAATTGTTTTTCTCCTTTAAATTTCTTGGAAATTTAACTCTATATTAGGTCCTCTTTATATTTGCTTTTAGTTTACTTTCCCCTTCTTTTACTAGTTAATTAATATTGGGACTTAGATTATGGATTTAAGACTTCTTCTTCTCTAATATAAGCATTTAGTACTGGAAATTTCCCTCTCAGCACTGCTTTAGTTGCATCCACAATTTTTGATAATTTTTTTCCCTTTTCATTCAATTTAGCATACTTTATTTCCTTCAAGACTTTCTTATTGACATACTAATTATTTAGAAGTGCATTGCTTAATTTCTAAGAGTTTAGAAAAATTCCTGTTATATTTATGTTATTGATTTCTACTTTGATTCTATTGCGAACAAATAACATGCTCTGTATGACTTCAATTCGCTTAAATTTGGTGAAATTTGTTTTGTAAATGCCCAAGATATGACCTATTTTAGTAAATGATGTTTGGTTTCTTGAAGGAGTGTGAATTCTGTGATTGTTGGGGTGAAAAGTTCTATAAATACCAGTTAGATTCTATTGTTCGGTGGTATTGTTGAGTTTTTCTATAGGCTTATTAATTTACTTTCTAGTTGATCTATCAATAGCTGAAAATGGGGTGTTAAAGTCCCTAATAAATTGTGGATTTCTCTATTTTTTCTTTCAGTTCTATTATTTTTTGCTTCATATATATTACAACTTTGTTGTATAATGCATACACATTTAAGATTGCTATATCCTTTTGGTACACTAAATCTTTTATTATGTAATTGTCTCTGTCCCTGGAAAATTTCTTTGCAATAAAGTATGCTTTACCTGATATTAATATAGCCATTTATGCTTTACTTTAATTAATGTTTG
>NW_003852430.1:15678669-15682349 GCF_000181295.1 Otolemur garnettii
AAAAAAAAAAAAAAAATCATAGCCATGGTGGCAGTTAATGCCTGCGATTCCAGCTACCTCAGTAGGCAGAGGTAAGAAGATCACTTGAGACCAAGAGGACTTCAGTAAGCTATGATCATGCTATCACATTTCAGCCTGAGGTGACATAAGGAGACCCTGGCTTTTTAAAAAGAAGTAAAAGTTTTCTCTTCTCTTTTTTAGGCTATTTCTTGACTTGATAGAGCAGACTTTTTTAAGGGATATTTATTTATTTATTTGGGTCTAGATCCTTTGGCCCAGCACCAGGTCCCTGATTCTCCGCCACACTTCTAGGAATAACTGACAAAAAGAAAACACAGGGAGCTCACCACAGTGAGAAGCCTAATTAGTCTGCCTTCTCCCCTCCACTTTTCAAATTCTTCCAATGTTTGTTTTTTCAATATACAATATCTGGGGTGTTTAGCTGTACTTAGCAGAAAGAATAGGGAAAAGTGCATCTATTCCATCTTGTTCCCAGAACTTGATTGAATTTCATTATAGTTTCAAATTGCATTTTTCTAATTGCCAGTGATTTTTTTTTTATCACTGGTCAGTAGAGGTAGCTCATCTTTTTATGTACATGTGCCATCTGTTTATCTTCTTTGGCAAAATGTCCAGTCAAATCTTTTACCCATTTGGGGTTTTTAAATAATTTTCAAATTGATTTTTACTGTTTAGACGTTCTTATACTTCCTAGATACAAGTTCTTTGTCAGATATATATTTTGCACACATTTTCTCCAACAAAAGTCTGTAACCTTACCTTTCATCCTTTCATAGAGAAGAAGTTTTAAATTTGGACAAAAGTAATTTTTTTCAACAGCTTTGAATACTCATCCTATTAAAAAGTTATCCCACAAAAATAGCTTAATTAAACACGCGGCAGAAAGTATTGGTAGAGATGTATATCAGTTCCTAACTGGAAGGCTCTAGATCATAAAATACTTATTAAGAGATCACTCTCCTAAAAAAGAGCACATAGGCTTTGAAATAGATTATCTAGGACAGCCATCTAGATACATAACTAGATAAGTAACCAATTATTTGACTTCTTTGGATCTCAATTTTTCACATCTAAAAGAAGAATAATAATGAGAACAACCAGATATCATTATTGTAAGACAAAATTTTTAAACATATAAATCCTGGCACACAATAAGTTCCTTAAAAATGTTAACTACTATTATTACAATTATTCCTATTATTACAATTGTTATCATTTTCACCACCATTGTTATTGTCATTGCTTCTCAATCTAACACTTGGTGCTAGACGTGGAGCTTGAGTACCAAGGAACCCCAAACAGTTCTTTGTATAATTGTTCTCTTTAGCACCAACTTAACTTTTTTCATTCTAGTAAAGAATCCATAGAGACTGATAAAACTTTGTTAATCGTTGCTGATAAGTAATATTCCACATATTGCAGCCAACACTTGCTGTCTTGTAGAAACAACAAGGGTACAGGTACTGAGTTGAGCTGTTAAGGGAGTGAAGGGAGTGACCACAAACACACAGCAGTTCCACAAAACAGTTGTTTGTGTAGTCTTTTAATCTCAACAATATCTCATAGCTTCTGTTTTCCAGGCTTTAAAGCATATGTGATATTCTTTCCTTATCATTAACAACTTTTTCTTATTATAACATAATCAGATAAATGTCATACTTATCATAAGTGTGATATGTTTCTGAAAAACAAGAAAAGCAGAAAAAAAGAAAAGCATCACATAATCCCACCACCTAAATTCTGAAAATAATATATTTTCTTCTAGTCTTAGTATTTTACAAAGTTTTTAGCACCGTAAGCAGAATTATGACCCAATTTTAAAAAAATATTCTAGTCACACAAGTATTTTGTCATGTTATTAAACATAGCATTATTAAGATAATTTTAATGACATTATAATAATCTTTTGTAGAGAAATAAACTAAGCCAAAGGACATGAACAGTTTAATATTTTAACATAAACACATACACAAACACATACATACACACACAAAACAAGGAATAGTATTAACTCATATTGAAAATTAAAATCAAGGTATGATAGAATTCATTAGCGCATTCTGGTTTCAGAATTGTACATTTTAAAAAATCATTATAAATTATGATAAGTGAAAAGTATTTCAGCATTTTAATTAGAAGGATAATTCTAAGTGGTCTAGTTGAATATATTTCCAAGAGATTATATTAATCATTAATACTAACTCTTTTGTCAATTATTTTTCTCTTTTTCTCTTTAGTTCCCTGTGGATTTTATTTGAATAAAGTGTTGCTACAGCAAAGATACTGATCCTTTATTGGGGTCACATGGACAGGTTATGCTGTGAACTAGGGCATCCAAGAAGAAAAGTAGACTCTTAAATCCAACTGCCCACCTGATAAAATGTTTTGTGAATCACAAAACATATCTTTGTACATATTACATATGTGATGTGTGAAAGAATATCACATATGCCTTAAAACCTGGAAAACAGAATACAATTATGCATTTAGCTTTTCTATTCTAACTTTTATCTATCTACAATTTAAACCTTTACCAGTTTTCTATAACTAAGCTATTTAAGACTTCTTTTACAGTTTTTTATAACTAAGATATTTAAGACTTCTTTTTTCCCACAATTAAGCCTTTAATTAATCTAGATTTATTCTGATGTGACGTGAGATACTATAAATACATTTTCTTCCTAAGTAAGTAGCCAACTGTTAGTGAACCATATAGAAAATAAACCACGCTTTACTTACCCCATGTAATGTAAAAGTCTTTGCAGAAGTTAAATGAAGAATAAGATATTTTATAAGGTATTTTTCCATTCAAATTCCACTGTTTTAACTTTAGCAGTGTATTTTTTAATACTGTAAATGCTCTTACCATAATACTCCATTTTTAAATGGTCTTTTGTGTTAATTTTTCCAGAGAAAATTAAAGTTATTTTTCAGAGATGAAAACATACTTTATTAAAATTTAGATTTTAAAGGTGCAAAAAATACAAATTAATTCAATAATTCGTCACTTGCAAGATATCTCAATTTTCCCATCAGGATTGGGCATGCCATTCCATAGATTCAAGTTTGTTGTTGCAGGGTTTTGTTTTTGTTTTTGTTTTTTGAGACAGTCTCAAACCTGGGTAGAGTGATGTGGCATCACAGCTCACAGCAACCTCAAACTCCTGGGCCCAAGCAATTCTCTTGCCTCAGCTCCCAAGTAGCTGGGGCTGCAGGCTCCCACCACAATGCCCAGCTGTTTTTTGGTGTTTTGTTGGGTTTTTTCCATTTTTTAAAAATCCATACAAACGTTTATTCTGTCCCTGCCTAAGGGTGGGGAAGAAGAAGATATGGGAGCCCCACAGAGGAGGACCAGACTCCTCAGGAAGACAGCGTCCAAGGCAGCTGACCCTGGGGGGTCTGCACTGCAGAACCTGGGGCCTAGCTAGGCCCATCTGGATGTTCCCTGGTCCCCCAGGTCCCAGTGTCAAGATTGAGTCCAGGAACCAAGTTGAGCCATTAAAGGAGTGACCACAAACACATAGCATTTCCACAAAACAGTTTATTACAGGAAAAAGAAAGAAACTATACACTGTGGATGTGCAGAAGGAAGTTACACAGAATGCCACAAAGTTAAAACAGGTTCCAGAGAGAACCTGTCAGTCCTTTTTTTTTTTTTT
>NW_003852430.1:15682941-15688892 GCF_000181295.1 Otolemur garnettii
CATTCTGATACAAATATCTTTGTTGTAATGTGATTTTTGGTCATCTGGGAATATGCCTAATAAAGGAATTGCAGGGTCAAATGGCAGGTCTATTTTTAGGAGAACCTGTCAGTCTTTAGGCGCCAACAAAGCCTCCAGAGTCTGAGCACAGATTGCCTTTTAAGCTCATCAATTTGTCCCACCTTTCTCCTAGCAAGATTGGTTGTTCTTGGGATAATTGACAGGTCGGGGGTTATATAATAGATTACAACATAGGTTTAATTAGATGGGGATGAGCTGCAGGTCATTTACAGGTCACTAGGAAATTTTTACTAAGTATGTTCCCGCTAGGGAATTCCTAGGTGCAGTTTGGTTCCTTCCCTTAGCCATTTCTTTGCCACCTGTTTACCCTCCACCAGGCATAACAGCCTGGCTTAGTTCTGAGAGGTCACAGAGGTGGAGGTGCGTTGGGGCGAGGGCTGGAAAGCAAGCAGCCAAGGCAGACCTGGCTCTCTGGAGCTCACCAACCCAGGCCCACAGTGCCAGGGATGGCCCCAAGCCAGGCTTGATTCTGGCTCATGTCTACCCCACTATGCAAGTTATCAAGTTTGAATTAAAAATAATAAAAATTCTACATTTAGAAAGATGACATGAAGGCTATGTTAACCAGTTTGATGAAAATATTTCACATTGTATATAAAAACAGCGCACTGTAACCCATGACTGTGTTAATGTACACAGCTATGATTTAATAAAAAATAATAACAAAATAAAAATAGCAAAAATAACTACTAAAAAAAAAAGACATTGCATGTCTCAAACAAATCCACACACCACCCTGCCCTTGCATTCCACTCCCGCACCAGGGAAGCTGTACGTGGGACTGGGACCTGACTGGGGTGCTAAAGGGGGCAGGTGGGGCCAGTCAGGTCAGCAGCCAGCTGTCTCCAGAAAGGACAGAGGTCGGGAGGGGTGGGGAGGAGTAGAGAGAAGGGACAGGGGAGAGGGGCAGCAGCTCAGGTCAGGGCTTCAGGGTGGGTCTCAGCATCTTGTTCTCTTGGGAGGCACCAGCGTCTCTCTCTCTCTTTTTTTTTTTTTGTTTTTGGTTGGGGCTGGGTTTGAACCCGCCACCTCCAGCATATGGGGCCGGCGCCCTACTCCTTTGAGCCATAGGTGCTGCCCAGCGTGTCCCTTTTCTTTCAGTTTTTCTTGGCTTGGCAAGGTGGACGGGCTTAGCCGTCCAGGTTTTTTGCAGTTTTGGAAGAGGCCTGGGCTAAAGATGCCTGGGGTGGCAGGAGAAGTGGGCTGGCGGGACTCATGGGTCTTGGTGTCTTGTTGCACCTTCCACATCACCAGCTGCATGCAGGCGCAGGCGTCCTCGCCAGAGCTGTGCCCCTTCACGTTGTCCTGGATGGTCTGTCCGAGGTAGTCGGCCACGAGACTCCTCAGGGAGCGCTTGAAGGGAAGGCCCCGGTGGTGCGGGAAGAGCACGGCCGTGTCCACCACGGTGCTGTGGATGACCTTCAGGGCCAGCAGGTCGCTCTCCAGGCTGTGTCCAATGAGGATGGTGTCCGCGCTGATCATGCCCAGCAGTACAGCCTGAACGTCCCGCAGCGTGACGCTCGTGTTGGCGATGTCGGCCTCCGTCACCCCAGAAAACCTGGTGTTGTAGTCAACGATCTCGTTGTCGGGTTTGACGAAGGTGTCATAAACCACCTGCATGTCAGTGTTGACCACCGTGACGCGGGTCAGCTCCAGGCCGTACGTGGTGTAAGACATCTCACAGTCCAGGGCGTAGATGCCCGGGTGGGCGTCGTCGGGGAGTCCCTTGCAGAAGGTCTTCACGAAGCCCTCCAGGCTGTCCTTCCGGCCGTCCCGCACGTGTTGCTTGGCCACCTGACAGCCGACGGCACCGGTGGGGGCAGAGCAGCAAGTGTACTGGGCCTGCCAGCTGCGGTCTGGTCCAGCCCAGAGTAGCTGCCCCCAGTGATAGCGACACTCCTGCCCCAGGACACAGCCACCCCCGGCGAACACCACGTACTCAGCGCTGCAGCGGCAGCAGATCTGGGGCGAACGGTCCTGTGGCTTCTGCTCCCCGGCGGTGAAGATGACAGCGCCCCCTGGCCGCTCCGGGTGCAGGAAAGGGTAGCCGTTTTCCTTGAGCTGGGCCTCAGAGAGCAGGTGCTCCTTCAGGAGGCTGTACAGCGCGGCCTGTCTCAGGTCTTCCCCCGGGGCGCTGCTGGGCCAGCTGGGCGAGAAGCTGGTCTTGGCAGCCAACTTGTCCTCCAACACCATCTCTTGGGACACACCCCTCCAGCTGCTGGTTTTGTTGAGCTTGGGCACAGCGCTGGGGGCAAGGCCTTGCAGCTTCTCAGGGGTGTTCACGGCCATGTTCAGGTAGATGTTCGTCCTGGGACTGCGGTCATAGGCCATCTTCTCCTCAGTCAGCACCTTCTCTACCGCCTCCTGGTTGCAGAACTTGAGACGCTTCTGCGTGAGCAGTTTGGAACAGCACTGCTGGGTGACGATGGGGACTTTGCCCTCTCTTCGGATGCTGGGTTTCTGTAAACTCTGTAAAGATGGTCTGTGAGCGGCAACCAGTTTGTGGGTGACGGTTGTGGTGGTCTTGGGCACTGCCCCAGACAGAGAGTGTGTCTTCCGCAGCTGCAAACCTTGCTTCTGGCCAGGGAAAGCCTGGGTGCTTCTGATCACTGCGGTCCTCTTGGCACCTGTCAGTGGTGTGGTCAAGTGGGGTTTGGAGACGTGGGTAATCTTCCTCTTGCCAGGCGCTGAGTTGTGGACTGAGGAGGGCTTCTCCGCCAACCTGGGGGCAGCCTGCAGCCCACTGACTGGCTTCCTCTGCACCTGATCTACCCCCGGGTAGCTCACTTCCTGGGCAGTCGGGGGACAGACAGGGGCCACCAGCAGACTCCTCCTTGGCGGCTCCACCCGGCAGACGATAAATCTCGTGCCCTGGGTGTGGATCTGGGGCGCCGGGAGCAGGCCGCTCTGGGAAGGCTGCCAGAGGGGTGGGCGACCCCCCGTGTTGGCCACATTCTCAGCTGCAAAATACCCTAGTGGGAACCAGCATGGTGCTGTAGCCCTCAAAGCCATGCTGCCTTGCCGCCTAGGACGCTTCTCCAACCGGGCTCTACAGACTTCCGCCTTCTCTGAGTGCTAAGGCCAGACACTAAGCCTTAGTATATATAGCCCAGGAGTGGGTGAGAGTGGGTGGGATAACTCCGCCCCTGATTAGGTTAGGAGGAACTTTAATCCAATCTCATTTAACCTAATCTGCTAGATTAGTCTTGGAATCCCCAGGCCCTTGTCCTGGACGGTATCTAGTGATGAGAGCAGCCAAAACTCCTGGGTGCTAAGCTCAGAGCTGGGTTCTCTTCTTTTCCCATACTAACCCACCAACATACACAATGGCCCTACAGCCAACCACTGCTGTCTCTGGGCAGGGAATACTGAGGCTCAGAGAGTTTGGACACTTTGTCCAGGCCACACAGCACACCCCAAAGCAGAACCTGGGTCCTCCAGCCTGCTGCATGCTAGAGGGCAGGGTGGCTCCGGGCTGTCCCTCCATCTGCGCCCTTCCTAGCATCATGGACAATTTGAGGACTGAAGTGGCACTTCCCTTCCAGGACATGGCAGTGTTAAGTGTGATGAGTCTTGAGAAAGTTTATGGAAAATTCATGTTATGAAAACACATGCATGGATTTCAAAATTATTTTGCATGAAAATAAAGATATATTGACTTGTTAATAACACATCAGAACTGGATCTAATTTGAGGCAATAAGAAGGATAATTTGAAAACAGCTCTTGTTAGAGCAAAGTGAATGCTGTCAAAATTGAAGCAAGAATGAACACTGAATTTATGGTGAAGCTTGGGTGGAAGAGTAGTAAAATCACTGATGCTTTGCAAAAAATTGATGAGGACAATGCCCCCCCCCCAAATCAGCAGTTTACAAATGGATAACTTGTTTTTGTTTGTTTGTTTGTTTGTTTGAGACAGAGTCTCACTATGTCACCCTCGGTAGAATCCCATGGCGTCACAGCTCACAGCAACCTCAAACTCTTGGGCTTAAGCAATTCTCTTGCCTCAGCCTCCCACCAGCTGGGACTACAGGCACCAGCCACACACACAGCTCTTTGTTGTTGCTGTCTTAGCAGGTCCTGGCCAGGTTTGAATGCACCAACCCTGGTGCATGTGGCCAGTGCCCTAACCATTGAGCTACAGGCACCGAGCCTAGATAACTTATTTTAAGAAAAGACAAGGCTAGGTGCAGTGACTCACATCTGTAATCCCAGCACTTTGGGAGGCCATGTTGGGAAGATCAGTCCAGGAGTCTAAGGCTGCATGCAGAGCTGTTGATGAGACCAAAACTTTAAAAAATAAATAAAAAAAGATGAGACCAATACCAAGTTGAAGATAAAGACCACAGTTAGAGTCCATCCACATAAATTTTTAAGAAAAATTAATCTTGTTCATGCCCTAATTGAAGAAGATGAAGAGGACCAATAGAGCAGAAACAACAGTCAACAAACAAATAGACATCTCAACTGGTTGGAAATTAATGTTGAACAAACAAACCACTTGATAGGCAGCAAAACCCTTGCATCTAGATCAGCTGCAGACAACAGCAGAGCTTTCAATGGAAATATTAAACAAGTGGGACCAAGATCCCAAAGTGTTTCTTGGAAGAAGTTTAACTGGAGATAGAATCTGGCTTTTCCCAGGATGATTCTGAAGGCAAGTCACAAAGGCAGGTGTGGTCCAGTCAAAGAAAAAGCAGACCAGTCAAAAACAGAGGTCACGCATTTGGGGATGTCTGACACATTTTTCTTGCTTCCGGAGACCCAAAGACACAGTACCATCTGCTTTTTGACAAAGTGTTCTGAGAAAGTTGGTGGAGGCTTTAACAGGAAAGCACCTGGGAGAGCTTCACCCGAGGATTCTCCTCCCACCATTCCTCTCCTCACACCAGTGCAACTGGATTTGCAAGAGTTTCAGTGTTAGATTATCAGGCATCCACCTCACAGACCTGATTTGGCTCCTTCTGAGTTTGTGTCCCAACCTACAAAAACGCCGATTTTTCTTCAGTTAATAATGTGACAAAGACTTCACTCATGTGGTCAAGTTCCCAAGACCCTCAGTTCTTTATGATTCAAGTTTTCTTTTCTATTTTTACAGTAAACGTACTTTTTGTAATATCTCTCCTATGTATTTTTCATCAGATTTAATTGTAAATATTTCATATTCGTTAGTTTTTCTCATGAATGAGACCTGTCTCAAAAAGCTAAATCATTAGTTCCAGTTAAGAGGTAACAGTGCCCTATGAGATAAGCCTCCCTAAGACAGAATTGTTTTCTCCATTCTGTGCACCAAAATCTTGACTATGCAAATGAGAAAAGGTGTACCATTTTTGATAGCTACATTCAATAAACAGTATTGTACTGCAGTACTGTTTAACTTGAAAATACATGAGGCCAATTAATATTTTGAGGCTATTTGAACTCTCTACTTTAAGGATTACTATATGGACGGTATTCTATGCATGTACATAAAATAATCCTTTTTGGATATACATTGGTTGTAGCTATCTGTCTCCAAATCTGCCTCATTAAGAAACTAGTGATTATGCTTAAATGATGTGGCTAGGAGAATAATGTCTCTGCTTGTCCTGCCTATATTCTTTGTTCTACTCGTGGTAGGCTATTCATTTCTAGGTGCATATTACAGCCTTCATCTTTGCCCATAATACATGGCTGTAGCCACAGATCAGCTACATTATACAGTAATTATGTCAACCCAGCCCAATCTACCTTCTGCTTCTCACCTTTCTGGATTTTTTCAGTGTGGCTAGGATGCTGTAACAATTTGGAGGGTTATGAACAGAGTTGGGGTTCAACCAGGGACTTCCATTTCTGTGATGCTATAAAACCTTTCTTTTTCTTTCTTTCTTT
>NW_003852430.1:15689000-15690889 GCF_000181295.1 Otolemur garnettii
AGGTACCACCCTATAAAACCTTTCTCTGTGGTCCCATAAAAGATCACTATGAAACAGTTGCTCATATTAACATTTGATTATTTTGTGTGCAGGATCATGAGGGTGGGACTATAATGGCATAATTTATAGAATAATCTATTGTCAGGTAATTAATATATTACTTAGTAATCAATCATTGAATAAGCCTTTTCCATACGAAATAATAAATAGTGAATACTATATACTGATAAATAATACGATCTTTCTTGAGGGTTGATATGTATAATTATAACTATCCTTGTAACTACATTTAAAAGGTAAAAATAAATGGGTAAATTTAACTTTTAAGATATTTATTCACCCATTTTAGGTTCTAAGAGACTGCATGAAGTTGGCCTCGTTTGTCTCAAGTAGAGACAAGTTCGAGTAGAATTTTTCATGCTAGGACATTTAGCAGACAACTGCTCATATACAAAGTTTCTGTCTTAGGGTTAGCGGCCACCTTTCCAGTTTATCCAGTTTAGAATATACCATGGGTGGGGAACCTGCTGCCTTAAGGCCACATGTAGCCCTCTAGGTCCTTACCTGCAGCCTTTTGACTAAATCCAAATTTTACAGAACAAATCTTTTTATTTTTATTAATACAGTTTTGTTCTTCTTTTATACTGTTATTTTTTAAAATAAACATATTTAAAATAACAAAGAAGAGGGTGGAGCAAGATGGCCAATCAGGAAGACCATCAGGCGGAGCACGCCTGGGGCAAAGGAGATTTTGCCTGGAGCTGTGGCTCAGGGGGCGCTGCGACGGCGGCAGGGCGCTGGCTGCTATATTGTGAGCTGGAGCAGTCGGGCAGAGATCTGACGCTAGGCAAGTCTTGCATGGGCCACCGTGAGAGACTGGGGTGGCAGCCACTGCCGGGAACTGCAGAGGAACTTGAGGAAGCCTTTTTACAGCTTTTGGTTGTGAGGGAAGGGTGTTGAGTTGATTGCCTGGAAAAGTGGGCACACCCGAACAATATATAGCAGTCAGATTTGAGGGCTAGCTGGAGAAGACTTGCCACAGCAGGAAGGACGGCTATTCTGGGAAGGCCCTGGCAGCAAGGGGTTGGCCATTATGGCAAGGTGGTGATAAGGTCGTGAGGCCTGGTCCCCTACAGGAGCACACCCATTTTAGTTTCCCCTGCTGGGATTGGTCCTCTAGTCCTGACAGGCTCAGGGACTCCAGCACCCCATGAGAACGGTTGTCTGGGGGCAAGGTAAAACCTGCCTCCAGAGGATTCAGGACAGAGCTGAGTTCCCGACCTGGCAGAACCTGAATGCTGAGGAAATAACGAGACAATGACTGTGGACAATTAAGGTGGGGATCTGGTCTATGCCTGTGTTCTAGAGAGAGGTTATCAGCTGTGTTGTCCATCCCCTAAAACTACAGCACCACCTCATGTCCCACCAATACATTGCAACACAAATATAGTCCTACTAGTTAGCCCCTCCCGCCCCTATAATATATATACTTTTATGTATATATAAAAGTTTACTATATAAAATTTATGTATATATAAAAGTTTACTGTTAAAGTTTTTATTTTGTTTATTTTTTTCTTTTTTCTACTTGTTAGTATTTTCTCTCTCTCTTTTTTATTTTTTTGTTCTTACATTTATTTGTTACTGAGGTTGCTTATTTTTGGTGATTTAGAGCCTTTTGATATTTTGCACTGATGTATGCTGTTTCTTGCTTATTTTATGGTTGGTTCTTTCCTTAGCCTCTATTTTTTACTTTCATCAAGAGCAAGAGCTCTTGTCTTTTTTGGTTACAGTATTTTAGCCTCATTTATTCTTTCTCCATATTTCACTTGAGTACATTCTTTCTTTGGACAGAGACTCTTCTACTTTACTTTTCTTTTCTTTCTTTTT
>NW_003852430.1:15691138-15691509 GCF_000181295.1 Otolemur garnettii
GAGCCTCTTCTACTTTTCTAATCTCTCCCACAATAATTGGCTCTGCAACAGCTTAGAGATCCCCTCCCTTTTTCTTGTCTTTCTCCTTTCATTCTTTACTCCACTTCCACCTCTTTCCTCTATTAGATACAACAGTATTGTTAATTTCCTTTATCCATTCTTATCTTAATATTATTTCTTTTCTTTTCTTTTTTTTTTTTTGTGAGAGCTGAGGGACACAGCTATGGCCTGGCAGGTAGACCACAGCAGTGATCAGGCTCAAGGGGGCTAAGAGAAATTTCTACCTCTGGCCCTGGGAAAATAGTATTGGCAAACCACACTGCAGAATTTTTCTATTTTGTTTTCATTCTTACTTAATTTTTCCTTAGTGT
>NW_003852430.1:15692200-15692596 GCF_000181295.1 Otolemur garnettii
ATGAGAAAATAGAAAGACAGAACCAAAAGTCAGATTAGAGATATGTAGAATATAGAAAAGACATAGGTGAGTTTAAAGAAATGTAGGAGACATTCTTACTGGGGTTAAATGATATCTCAGGGTGGTTTTGATTTGTATTTTTTCTCTAATAATTAGGGATGATAAGCATTTTTTCATATGTTTGTTAGCCATTCATCTATCTTCTCCAGAGAATGTTCCATTCATCTCTCTTGCCCATTGATGGTAGTGGAGCACATTATTCTTAGCAAAACATCACAAGAGTGGAGAAGCAAGAGTCTTTTCCCACTCAGTTCTGATATGAGGACAATTAACGACTTAGTACATGGTGGGGAGTGGGGGAAGGGGAGAGCAGTGATAGGGAAGGAGGGAGGAAGG
>NW_003852430.1:15693130-15694458 GCF_000181295.1 Otolemur garnettii
GCAAGTGGTAACCACAGTTGCAGTCATCCTATTGTGCAGGAGCAAACGGCTAGGGGAAAGGAGTTCATGCATCACTAGCGCCAGCCTCACCAACAAGGTCAGCTTCTCCTATTAGGTTCCAGGAGAAGATGACTTAACTGTATTTGAATAAATGTAGATTGTTGTATTATACTTAATAAAAATAAGACATCCCCTGAAAAATAAGCCCTAGTGTCTTCTTGAGAAAAAATAAATATAAGACAGTGTCTTATTTGGGGGGAAACACATTAGTTACAGAGTCAGAAAAGAAGATAGAGAAGGCAGAGCAGGTGCTTAGAGAAATATGAGATGCCATGAAGTGTTCAAACATATGGTTAATAGGAATCCCTGAAGGGGAAGAAGATTGTCCCAAAGGTATGGAAGCCCTACTGGAAACTATCATAAATAAAAACATCCCAAGTGGTAGAAAGAGCAAGGTGGCAGCTGAATAACAGCTTCCTTGCAACTGGGCACGCTGAGACTGGGGAGAAAAGACTTCAGGCATCTGTGGCTGGTGGGATCTGCCCAGAAACATCTTTTGGGGGACACAGGAAGTCAGCAAGAGACTTCTGGAACCCACGAGGAGGACAAAAGCAGTGGAGAACAGGCAAGTGATTGCATGTGTTGTTCGATCCAATCCCTCCAGCACCTATTAAGTACAGCAACAGTGAGTTTGCAAACTGCAAAGGCCTTCCCTGTGAGCTGTTTTGTTTTTTGGACTTGCGGACTCAGTTGCCCTACCTTGGGAGAACTTGGGCAAGATTGTGAAGGACTTTAAGTGTTGTCTAGGGCCCTGGATTGAGCTCTGATGGAGATTATAGTGTTCTGCTGTGGCTTTCATGGGGCCATTGTGGGAGAACTGCCCTGGCAAGCTCGGCCCTCAGGGTACCAGACCAGGCAGGAGACCTTGGGCAAATAATCAGTGACTGAGAAGCCTAAAGGCAGGGACTGAGATACCTTACAGCATTGGCACTCAGGGGCATAGAGTGAGATTGGTTTTGGCACACTGGGTAAGTGGGCAGCCACTTTAGGAGTAATTCCAGCAATAAGTGCTTCCTGGGAAAGCTTCTGCTTAGCCAAGGTTGATAGTTTAAAGTGCCTTTCAAGCAGGCTGAGGAGAGATTTAGCCTCTCCACCCTATGGGGTTTGAAAAATCAGCAGAGCCTCCAGTCTTCATCCTGTATAGCTGTATCAACATTGTGATTAACATCTCATACCTGAGAAGATCACCTGTTGCCCAGACAAATTCAGCAAGATATATATACTGCTTTGTTTTTAGTTTTGGCTTTTTCTTTCTTTTTTTTTTTTTT
>NW_003852430.1:15710065-15727919 GCF_000181295.1 Otolemur garnettii
GACAAAGAATAAAATAAGTTTCAAAGAAATAATCCTCCCTGATTGGCAGGCACAATTAAAACATTAGTAAGCCCGAAGGGCTAAATTGACAGCTGTTATATTCGTGATTTTTTTTATTAAGTCATTTGTACATAGATCATAAATACATTTATGCCATCATAAGATTCAATGTGTTGATTATTTGTACAATTTGGAATGCTTACATCCTACTAAGCCACATAGCCTTCACCACTTTTACCCAATTACAGGATTAAGACATTTATGCTCTACACCTGATAAATCCAACTTGTACTTGCGATATGTTCCATAGGTGTGATCCCCCTACCAACCCTCCCTCTATCTATATTCGTGATTAAATTCTAATTCCACCCCCCTACTGGTGCCACCAACCCACCAAACTGGTTGGTGAGAGTTTATGGGAGTCAAGTCCACCAGCCTGTTCTCAGCTTTTGACGGTAGTGCAATGTGTTTTAATATGAAGTAGAATTTGTGAATAGTTGCACAGTTTGACAGTATTTTTTAATTCTTTTGGGTGAACAGCCCATTGTGTCAAAGAAGACCAAGAGAATGCTAAAGGAAAAAAAACATATTTTTTCATGAAGATCAGAATCACAATATTATCTTGTTTCTGCTAAAGGTAAGATGAGTTGCTTGCTTTATGATACTGTAATGCCAACATCCTAGGTTGAACAACAACAAAATATGAATCCCAAATTTCTGAGAAATAAATTGCCTTACCAAGCTAAGATCAAACTGGCACATTGGAGGAATTATAACACACTCTTAGTTTTACGTCATAAAGTAAGTTTGGACGAAAATACAGAGTATGCTACTAAATTAAAACAAATGTGTTAGATGGAAGTGTTGCATATTTTCTTTTATTCTAATGATCAAGGAATATAAAGCAGAATCGTCTCTGAGAATTTTTACTGCAGGGTTATCTATGCATGCTCGGTTGTTTTTCCCCACAAGGTCGATGGAAAAGTGGGTGTAAGTAGATAATTAGCATGCTTACATATGAAAGTCATTGAAGAATGGCAACCAGATTAAGGGGATTATGAAGGAATATAGCTGCTACAATATGTACATTGTGAGAATTGGGGTTATTTAAAATTAATTAGCTTATTTAAAAATAAGATCTTATTTTATAGAATAAAGGAATAATATAAATCATTCAACAATGTAATCTCATAATTGGCAGGATAAATACAATTGTCTCTGGAAATACTGAAGGGATTGGTCCCAGGACCCCTGTGGATGCCAAAATATTCAGATGCTCAAGTCCCCTACGTACAGTGGTATAGCCAGTTTCCTTTCCTGCTTGCATCTCAGATCCCCAGAAGACACATACAATTATTACATCCCCTCAGTCAAGAGAATGAACAATCCTCTCCAGTGGCAAAGATGAACCACTATAGAAATAAGACCTACAGTTCTAGCATTCCAGGATTCCCACAGAGAAGGTTACTGGTCTCCAATCCCACCCATGAGCAGAGAACTTCTAATTGTCTCTCTTTTATATACAAACACCTCAGTGTCACTAGACATTAAAGGAAAGCTGCCTTCCATCTTCTGCTGATAAACACACCTGCACATATATCACAGATACGTCCCTCACATGGAAGATTAACCCAACTGACACCACCCTGAGGAGTTCTGATGCCCATTCTCTAATTCCCACACTCGGCTAACCCATCCTTTCACTACTTAGGTTTTAGATCTTTGGTTTTCCCTGGAATTTCTTAGTGTGTCTGAGTATAAAAAACACTACTCACTACAACGCTTGTCCAGACGTGTGCCTTTAGATGGCTCATGAAGCTCAGCTCAGATGACCACTTATCCAAGTGGGGGTAACAGCAACAAAGAGAGGGGAGGGGCCTTGGGTCAAGCCTGGTGAGCAAATGAAGATAGGTTAATACAGCACATTGTAAGGACAGGAATATTGGGCTGGAACTCAGTTGTCAGGAGCATTCTCTGTTGTCTCTGCAATTATCACAGACTATAATAGATTCTCCTTATAATATATTCCTAAAGATATTTGGGCTTAACATTCAGGTAAAAAAAGAACCTAGAATCTAAAAGAACTGAGACAGAATTCTATTCCCAACTCACCAAAGGGAGTAGGAATTAAAATAAATGTGGAATTAGGTTTGACTTTTTGGTAGAAACATCTTAGTCTGAATATAGACATTCTTTTAGTCAGTGGCTGAGGTGACAAGCAACAGAACTTATTCAGGCCTGTAACCTAGACACTGCTGCTGTGGCCTCTCCCCACAAGGAGATGGGGCGTGTTGGGGACATTAACATCTTACAACCCAAATGTTAAGGTCAACTTCTTCACTGTAATTTCTGGGAAAAGTTCTCTCTAAGCTGACAGAACTGAGTTGAAACTATCTGTGTAGAAGTTTGTATGGAAATTTGAGAACATTTTCATTTGAGGAAACTGGTTAAAGCCTGTCCGTCTCACCGGTGGTTAGAGGAACTTTATTTTCTTGTATCGACCACACATCATGTTTTTCTAGCAAGGTGACTTTCCAGAAAGTGAAATTTATGTTCTGGCTCTTGAAAGGTGAAATGTGAATCAATCCCAAAATGGATTTAAAAACAAAACGAAGACCACCGCGATCAGCAAACAGGCCCAAGTGGAACTGGCTGAGAATTTAAGAAAATAGACCCTTGGGAGTGTGCCCAGGCTGGCCATGGGACATAGTCTGCGTACAGTGGGTGACAGCCCCACCCCCAAATTCCCCAACGCTGAGGGCACTGCGCTGTGCTCAGCCACCTGGGGGCCAGGTGCAGGTTCTGCCTGCTCCAGGAGTCAGAATTGTATGAAAAGTAGATGTCCCAGCTGAACTTCCGGAAAGAGCATTTGTCATCCTTCCAGCCCCCTTGCCTGTGCTGCCAGACCATCCTGCACCAGCAGGGACCGCCCTGTCTTCTTCTTGCCTGCACCTGTAGTCACAGTAGCTCAGGAGGTGGAGGCAAAAGGATCTCTTGACTCCATGAATCTGAGGTTGCTGTGAGTTATGATGAGGCCAAGGCACTCCAGCCTGGGTTTGGCACTCCAAACAAATAACAAGCTGAATTAGGGGCTATGCAACTAGAAGGATGTGGCTATGATTTATAGCAGCTAGAAAATATTTATAAAGGCTCTAGAGTTCTCACATATAGTACTTTCTCTGATACTTTCTTGAGCCTCTTGAGAAAGTCGTAATGGCAATTATGAAGAGGAAGCCCTTAGCCACCAGGGTGTGTGAGAGAAGAACATTCTGAAATATGAGTTCCCAGATGGATTGATTACTAATAGCCTTTAAGTTAGAGTGATATTCAGGGTATTTCAGATAAAACTCCTAAAACCAATGCTTCTCTTGCACTTTTCATGTAAGAGATCTTATGGTCACTTTATTCAACTAAGCAATCACACTTCATGAGAACCAGACAAGCCTTGGACTCAAAACACGTCTGTCTTAGTAGAGAGCCTTGAAAGGCTGTGATGGGAAAGCTCTTTCTCCTGGTTTAAGTGTTGTTCAGCTCCAGGAATGACTTACTACTTCCTTTTATGTTTTGCTAAAGTAGTTGCCATTTATTTAGTTGTCTTAATTACCAATAAATGTTTTATTTTTTCCTTCACTTTGGTTTTTCTTCCCTTATCAGCAGGAAACCTCACTCCCACCCTTGATTTCTTCTTTTCTTCAAGGGTAGACAGTTCTAAAATGCTTTCATTTTGCCAGGTAGTGAGGGCTTTTCAACTGCTAATGAAATACTCTTCATAGATTTTAAGCCATTGTCACAAAATGTTTCCTAGACAGACTCTTTCTTCATTTGTAAAGTTAACTTTATTCTTTCTATACAACTTTCAAGATTCCATTCCAAGTTGAGCACAGCTGCAGTTCAAGAATGTTTGAAAGGTGTGGGAGAAGCCCAATACTCTGGCCCAGAAAACTCCAAGGGTTCTTCAAATGCTAACATGTCTACACATATTTAGAGAAATATAATTGTGTGTTGCAAATGTTAAAGAAAAGCCTATTTATGTATTGCGATTATGGTCACTAAGTAAATCAAAACTGAAAGAAGAATCATCACATGAACAGATTTTACGAAAGGGTGTGTACTCTTTGTCTTCAAAAGGGGCCCAGGAATTAACCTATTTTTCAGACTTGCCTCTTGAGAAAGCTCACAGAAATTCAGAATGAGAGGGCTTAAACAGCCCCCCAGATACAACCACATCCCTGAAAGTTGATCTTTCAGCCAATTACTAAGCACCTCTAGCAGTGGAAAACACTATTTCCAAGATTGAATTTCTCCTTGGATTCCCGGCTTTTCTGTAATAAGTATAAACACATCAAATAACTGTGATCCACCCAGGATGCTACCTCTTCATTATGTGTGATTATTCCTCATAGTAAGCCATTATCTTTCACCTTAAACTTGGATCTATCGGGTCTAGCTTGGCTTTCTTAAGCAAGACAAAAGAATCTAATCCATTGTCTGTGTAAAAACACCATACTAAAAGGCCACCCATGATGTAGCCTCCCTCACATCTTCATTCTATAAATTAAACATCCCATTCCCCAGCCATGTGATATGGTTTCTAGACCACTAGCTATTCCAAATGCCTCCCTCTGAGCACCCTTCAGGAATCTCAACTGTCATTGAACAGATGATTCCTGGTAAGGTCTAATCAACATGAAATCCAGCAAGACCACTTAGACACTTTCCATAAACCTAGCCTAAACCACAGGAGCTTTCTTGGCAGACACATCTGTTCTTTATTCATCGAGCTCACAATCAGCTAAGCCAAATATGTACCCTGGAATTGTAAAATTTGACTTTTGAACCCAAACATAGAGCTTTGCCTTTAGATCTCTTACATTTCTTTATGTTATAATTATTCCAGTATTCTAGCTTTTTGAAATTATTTTTTATTTCTGCTGCTTTTCCCAACCTATCAAGTATTCTTTCTTTTTTTTAATCTCTAAATCTGATTGATATCCCATTGGTATCTTTTTGCTAAATCCTTTTATTTAAACTGTTGAATAAAACAGGGTGAACAGTGGGTATCAGTCCAGTAACAGTTCCCATTCTTTGGGGGTCATGTTTGACCCAACTACTTCAGCCTGAACTTCATAAATAGCTATCCCCCTCTGCTGTTTCCTTTAACTTGGGAAGAAGTAGAAAGAGCTATTAACAGTTTGCCAAGTTTTTTTATAGATATCCTGTAATTCCTCCCAGGTACTCAAAGCTACACAATGGTAAATACGGCTGGTGTTATTACTATTTATGAGTAGCTGGATGGATACATTTGGGGATTCTTTTCTGTTCCTACATATATCATCCCAACTGCCTTATATTCTGTAGAAGAAAGAAGTGCTAGGTATGTTTGACCTTAAACCAAACTTTGTGTGCCTCAGAAGGTAAAACTAAACTAATGGGTCCAAGAGGTAGAGAGAATGATACTGGCTCACTATGAGCAATGATTACAGATCACATGGTGGCAGTGCCCTAAATGGAGGCAAGCATTATATAATGTGTTTATACTTAAAGGTGCTAAGTTATTCCAGGGAAGAAAGATAAAGTAGTCTCGATGCATTTCATCTCCATGTTGTCTCACTGCTAACAACAACCCCATGTCCAAGACAATGAATGGGTATTCTCATCTCAACCACTATCCTCCTACCATGGTGTCCAACCCAAACCCTCAATATCAGCACTGTCTCAAACTCCAGTCATTCCTTTATCCCACACACAGATAAACTAAGAACATACAACCCATGTTCAATATTCTCTTAAAACATGAGCATTTGACTTAGCCAACCTTATTGACTAAGCCAATAGAAATACCTATTAAGGTATTTCTACTGTCAATAATTTAAATATCAAAACACCTATTAATATTCTCATTTTAACAAGACTTTCAATGTCCTTTACATCATGCTAAGCAAACAGCCATATTCCTTCACTGTCTTGTGTGTAAGTGGCTTCTCCAAAGTAGAATTTATTACCATCTTTATTTTCATTATACATACTAATGACCAGTTTGAATTAAATAGATAGCCTTCTCTAGTTTTAATTCAGTGGATAACCTCATTATCCATTTAAAAGATATCATGAAGGACAAACCTGTTACCCTGCCCAGTTAGTAAAGAGTTTTTAATCCCAAAGCTGTTTTCATATATGCTTAAAACATTTTATTGAGAACAAAATATCAGGAAGATTTCAAAAGCAATACCCAAAAGCAATTATCTGAAAAAAAAAAAAAAAAGTAATAGCTCCAGTATAACCAAGGCATTGTAGCAACCAGCCCTGGATGTCAACTTTCATTACAGAAGATCTTAGACACTGCCACTGAAGCTGCCTCCCATCTTCACATTGAAATGCAATTGAGTTTTTAAAACTGTCACAACAACATCTGTTCCCAAATAACAATTTACCAGATCTCAAATGTTTTGTGATACTTTCCACCCAGTTTAATTGAAATTAAACTAGTTCATATATATGTAAACATATATGCACATTTTGGGATTGCTTATAAGAAATTTCAGTGAAAACTTTATTAGTCGCTAAAAATTTTATGACAATCCTGGCAAAGTTAACAATGAAAGGTCTTGTTTTCAATGGTAATCAAGTGGGTTGTTAAAAAAATTATCATTAAAAATGTATAGAATCAAAATATAATGAGCATTTAGAAGGGATTTTAAAAAGCCATCTTTAACTTTTAGCTCTATAGGCTTAAGCCAAAGACATCTGAGAGAGACAACTCCATTTTTTTTAATAAGAAGACTTACAGAAAAGATTATAGGGCCAAGAGCTTCCTTGTTTTTTTCCTGGTTCATTGAGGGTACAAAGAATTAGGTTACACTATTTTCATTTGTTAGTAAAGTCCCTCTTATACTTGTGTCCCCCACCCAAGAGGTGTGCCATACACCCTGACACCCCCACCCCCCTCCTTCCTCCCTTCTCCCTACTCCCTCATTCCCCCACTCCCCACCCTGAAATGATTTGAATTTTTCTCTTATGAGAGTACGTATTAGATCATCTACTGGCTTTATATTAGAATTGAGTATTATTACTCAATTGAGTATTATTTACTATCTTTACTTTTATTATACATACTAATGACCAGTTTGAATTAAATAGACAACCTCTAGTTTTAATTCAGTGGATAACCTCATTATCCATTTAAAAGACAACATGAAGGACAAACATGTTACCCTGCCCGGTTAGTAAAGAGTTTTTAATCCCAAAGTTGTTTTCATATATGTTTAAAACATTTGATTGAGAACAAAACATTGGATTCTTGCTCTCCATTCTTGTGATACTTTACTAGGAAGAATATGTTCCAACTTTATCTAGGTTAACACAAAAGATGTAAAGTCTCCATCTTTTTTAATGGCTGAATAGTATTTATTCCTGCTTTGTAAAACAAACAAACAAAACTCTAGTCACTGACCAAGAATGTTACAGCCCTTATTTTCTGAGACTTCTTTTTGTGATTGTCCTAGCATTGGTAGAGGAAGAACAGTGTCCTTCTACTCTACTGCATAACGTGGGGAAACTCTTTTTAGGTTAGCCCAAGCTGTCTTTTCTGCAACTCACACTTGTTGGGGATCCCAAAGAGAAGTAGAGAAGAGATTTTTGCAGTCTTTAGCCCCCCCCTCAATTTTTTTTTTTAATTTGTGGAAGGTAAATTAAGTTTGGTGGTAGAGGCTTGGTTGGTCTCAAATCAGCCATCAAATGTGTTGGATGCTCCAGGTCTTCACCTTCACAGCTGCTTTAAGCTGGTTGTTCTCTATGTTTTGTGGGAAGGCAGCAGAATACAGCATGGATTCTAGAGTCCTATGGTATGGATTCAAATTATTTACTGTTTATAATATTGGTTAATATGGGAAGCCATGTAAATATTTTAAATTTCTGTTTCCTCATTCTTAAAATGGGGGTTATGATAAAGTTGATGTGAAGAATTAATATTTATTAACAAGATGTATGAAACTTAACCAGTCTTGAGTGTGTGTGAGCTCTCCAGAAAGGTTAGTTTCTTCTTCATCATCATCATTCTCATTATCTTCATCATCAAGTTAAAGCTCTGCATATTGTGAGTTGATGCTGTTTGGTGAAATGGGTTTGTTGTTTCTCAGAGGGAGCCAGAGTACATGTCAAACATTATTGGTCTAAAACCATTTCCCCACTTCAAATACAGAAAGGCCTTTGGCTTTTAAGCTATATATGAGTTTTTAACAAATCTTAAATTGACTCTGATAAAATTTGACTTACTGTTGATCACAAGGGATTTGGCTAATGATTTTTAGCAGATATGCAGCCAGAACATCATTGTATTCAGCATCCCACACTACTGCAGTCTTGGCCTAGACCGTGCATTTCCTAAATAGCTATTATTTTGGTTACATGCCATTCAATATGGTTGGTTGAGAATAAACCATGTGGATCAATCATTTGGATTTCCTGCCTTTGGCAATCTGTGTTTATAGTACTTTGCCACCCTCAGGAATTTTTGATTACAAAAGATTTTCCTATATACAGATTCTGTCAACCTAGTAAAGATGAATTTTGGTACAAAGTCAGATTATCTCAGGGACATATGCAAGAACCTTCACAAGTGCATTTATTAATATTTGATGTACTTAAAAAACCACAGTGAGGGGGAAAGCATCTGTGGTGATGTGAACATATGTAGCAAGTTTGTTCATTGCTTGTTTGAGACTGTTGATCTGTCAATATGTATAATGGGTAATTACTCAACTTGTACGTGTTAAATCTGAGGGATCTGCTAAGAGAGGCAGCATAGTAACCTAAAGTAAGTTAGTACCCAATAATGGAGACCATTAAAATATAGAAAGAAAGATGGTCTCAAGGCAGTTACCTTTGCTCAACCATGAAAGAAATCAGGGATACAAACTGGTTTCATCAGGGTTTAAGGATTTTCAAGAGGCCATGAACAATTGACGACGTTGTTACTTCTTTTGGCAAATCCTCCCTGATCTATTTTGATGCTAGTCTTCAAATGTTTTTGTGCACTTTGATCAGTTGTACAAAGAAACAGAAAAGGCCATGGAAGTGCATTAGAAGCAGAACATGTAAGATGTGAAAAAAAAAAATGTTAAGAGCCATTCAGGGCTTTTGTTAGGACAGGGAAAGCAGACATGTGCTTATTCACCTTTACTTAACAGACTGCCAATATTGTAACTGGCATGAGGAATGCTCCTAAGTCTGCATCCTGACTATAAGCGGCCCAAAAGTCTGGTTTTTCAGATCTAAACATAAACACACACCAATAATAACCCCATCTCCCCACAAGTATTATTATGTAAAGTTGGCTTTAGGTTTAGATATTTTTAGAAAAACTTTCGACAGCACTCTATAGAATGATCTTTGGTTAATTTTAAGCTTTATATATTGACCCAAAATGTTGCTCCTGTGCAAATGGACTGTAATTATCTAATAAAATATGTGGCTACTTTTCAAGGTGCTCAGGTAAACCAATTACTCATTGAAATTTTTACTGGCTTTTTCCTGTTCCCAAGTGGGAGGCATTTGGAAGTCCATCACTACCGGATGGAGTGGAGAATATTCGCCCAGGCTGGGTAATGATACTCAGACATCAAGAGAATAGAAAAGTTTCCAGAAGACTCTCTACAAGTGGGTACAAGTAGTCGCTCTCCAATTGTTACTACTTGTTTTTATCTTTTTTGACATGGATTTTATAGAGGATTGAATATGTAAGGACAATTCCCCAGATTGCTGTCCCTAATCAAGGGGTGGCAACAATGCCATGACAACAGCTCAAATCAGTGTCATGCCTCCTTTTCTTGTAGAGTCCACAGCGGCCCACAGCAGTGCCTACCTTACGTTGACTCTGCTAACCTCTCTTGCCACAATCATAAGCCAGGAAATGTTCCCACTTCTACTCCCAGCCTCGTGGCTCCTTTCCCATCAGTACTGTTTCTGCCTCTCAGTGGCCAGCATGAGTGGTACTAAGGGGCTACCCTGAGTCCTTAGCCCTGGGCTCTCTCACTCCTGTGGTCCCCATCACTGCCTGCCACCCTGCTCACACAGGGCTACATGAATGCCAGGCTATCTTCCTGAGTGATGGTCGACTCCTTGGCTCACTAGGCCACCACTCTGGGGTAGGGCTTGGACTTCACCCTGAGGCTGCCTCACTAAAGGGGCTGCTTCTGTTTAGTGTTGCTTCAGATGAATTTGCATCTTTCAGAAATTCAGCCATCATTTCTTCTCCTCCTCTTCCATTTTAGGGTTTGTGCCTCCTCCTTATTGAAGGATATTGCTCAAAATTGACCTCAAAATTTGAAATGGCTCGCTCCCCTCCTGCTCCCCACCTGGAGATTATTTTCCAATTCAATTACCATGATTTCTTCCTCCAGCTGATCAATGTCACGATCTTACCTTTCCTTTGTGTCTTTTAAATTTGTTTCTTTCATCAGAAACCTAAATTAGGGGCACAAAAAAGTTGATGTAGCCATTCAAGAATATGATATTATCAAATAGTAGAAAGGGGCAAGAAATAGGAAGGAGGTGGACCAGGCAACATCTCCCTTAGAGTTAACAACTAAGGCTCTGCTGCCAGGCCTGGAAGGGCTGGCTTGTGTCTGCACGAGCCACAGAACCCCTGTTTCCCCTCCACTCCAGCATTCTGCTGTGTGACTCAAACTTCCTCCAGAAGCTGTGTCACAGAACCTTCCCTTCTGAATTTTAAGTGTGAAGCAACAACTTCTCTTGATCTTGCAGAAGTCTCCGATTGGTATTCTGTGAGTTATTTCTGGTCTGCAAATATGTTTGCGTTGCCCCCACAGTGTTGCTTAGTAATCTGAGCTTTAAGGCCTTTAGACAGAGGAGGCAGTGTCAGGTTTAATAAGTCTTCGTTCCCTATCATAATTGACTCTGCTGATCTTCCCTTATTTGCATGATCTGGTTTTAGACCTCTAGAGACTTACATACGTCCTATGAAAATCACAGTTGCCTATGTCACTACGGAATCACTAATATGTCAGGATAATGCCTGGTATGTAAGAGACACTTAATAAATATTAAATGGATGAAAACTTTCGTTAGTAAGCTATGTATATGGGGGAGGACCTGGTGAAGAAAGACATGCAAAAATATAAAACTGACTGCAATAATAAACTATGCTGAAATCTGACTACTCACTAATAGACACAGCAGACACTTCAGATTGTGCTATCCCAGCACCAACACTTTCCCGAGCTTCATTTCATTCCTGAAATTTATTCCTTGCCTGAATATCATCGTGTTTCTTCTCTCCTGACTCAGTTAAATGTCTCTTACTTGTGCTCCCTCAGTACAGAACAGATTGCAGTATACGGAACGTACTATGACAGCTTAGTTATTTACCTGAATTCTTCAGTCTTGAAGACAGGGGTATGTCCCATTCATAGCTCTACCAGTAGCACCCATCAAAACACCTAATTGCCTAATGCTAGTAGATAGACTTTCAATTAATATTTGCAGAGTGCTGAAATAAACAATTGATTGACTCAAAGCCTTTCAGGGTTTCTAGGTCCATTGTATTTTTTTTGCCTTTTGTATTTCATATTGAGAGAAATGCCATAACCACATCTATAACTAAAAAACCATAAAATTGAAGAGAAAAGTCTAATTTTTTTTCTAGTAGTTTGAAATTCTCTGTATCACCTCTAAAACTTTGAAAGGTGAAGGTGTGTTTGTGAGTGGAAAATAAGGTAGAGGCAGGAAAGAAAACTGACTTGAGCAAGAGGACTTGAACTTGTGCTTCTGATTCTATAGCTTGTCTCGCGGGAATAATATCTCAGCTTCTGCTCAGTGAGATGTGAGGTTCTGTCAAGGGAAAGACAGAACAGAAAACTCTCTCCTTACATGGCAGCTTGCTTTCCTCTGCGAGCGTCACGCGGGGATGGGACCCACATAGGATGACTCCCTTACTCGGAGATATTTCTTTGCAGCTTTTAGCTATATGTGTTCTGGCAGAAATAACGTCTTACTCCTTAGTGAATTTACCAAAGTAACAGTTCAATAGGAATGGAAAATTTTTTAACTCTATGTTTCTTTTTCTCTACTACGTTATCAAATTTTTCTCTTGCCTATCTGGGTGGAATCACACATAACCCTTCAACTTGAAAAAACTCTGCCAATGCCAAAAGCCCTAACACTCTGCTGCTTGCAGCTCAGACAGAGAGTAGTCTAAAGTTTCTCCCACAAGAAATATTAGGGCAGACACAAAGATGGCTCAGGGGGTCCACTAGAACAGCCCTGGCATCTTTAGGTGTGTTGAGGTGCTAAGAACATATGGGCATCAAATTACAAAGCCTTCAGTAAAACCAAGGACAGATTGACAAACAAAGGTAGAATAAAGGAGGATTCTGCAATATTCTGAGAGGAATAGGATGAGGTCGTGAATAAAGGCAGAGACATGGAAGTGAAGGGGCACTATGGAGGAGACTTCTGCTGTGGGAGTAAACTGCTCTCACCAATCACTCATCAAACTTAGGTCTTCATTATCTGTCTTCTGGCTGCTGACTCATGAACTCAGAGATACCTACGCTTTCATTTCAGGGCAACGTTTTGTTTTGTTTCGTTTTGTTTTTTCAGGGCAATGTTTTGATCAAGAAAGCTCAAAATACCAAACAAAGGCCTTTAATTTTAATGTAAGGTCTTTACTTTCATTTTTCACATGATTCCAGAGAGATAGTTGGCATCTTCAGATCCTTTCTCAGAGAGTGGAGGGAAGGGAAATAGCTGCTGGATAACCAGAACTCCCTTTTGCAGGGAGATTGAATTCCTTCTTTTTAGCACATCTTCCTGATTGTCCAGTCATGATGCCGGTACCAATCCCATCCTTTGACTCCTTTCGTCAATAAGACAGTGGTTTTCTCTAGTTTCCTGGCCCTGTAGCTTAGTTCTATATTATTTTCAAACATGATTCCCTTCAAGTTTCTGCCTGCTTTTATCCTATTCCCTTGCCCTCAAATAACTATTTTCAAATAAATTGTTGTATAGGATTTAGAATTGTAATTTGCAATAAAACACACCATATCAAGTAATTCACCATTAACAAAAGCAGTATCTCTGCCTATTAGGTCAGCAGCAGAGGGTAAGGAAGTGGCTAAGGGCAGAGAACAGGATCCAAATGTTAGCTAGAAACCAAACCCTTCACACACCCAGTGAAGGGTTCCTAGTGACCTTGAACTGACTCAGGGCTCATTGCCATCTAATTAACATAGTATGGGTGGAGCTTTCATGAAGGACTCTGGAGAAGGGGCATGCCTGGAAAGGGACAGTGTTATATAACCTGTTATATAGCCTGTCATGTAACCTGTTATGTAATATATTATATAATCCCCAAAGGCAAAAACAGCAACCAATCCTCCAGGAAAAATGGCGGGACAAACTAGCAAACACATAAATAGCAGTATGAGCTCAGACTTTGGGGTCTTTTTCCACTTGTGGCTGACCCATCCCTCTCCTCAGAACAGATTTTCACTTTGTGTAGCTTCCTTCTTTACTTCAATACTTTCTTTTATGTGACAAACTGTATAAGATTTATTTGTGTTTGTGATCCCTCTGTTGTCGGCTCCACTGGGTACCAGTACTCATTCTCACACTGGGAACCAGGGGATCAGGGAAAATGCAGGTGGTCTTAACATCTCTGTTCATTTTGATAGTCTCTTAAGGACCTTTCTTAAAATTTCTTTAAACATATCAAACAAACTCCTTCTACATTTTTTACCTGATCATTCTTATTCTTGAATATTTTGTAGGTCTATTATTTCTTCTTTCTCTTACATTGGCTTTATTGTTTATCTATTTGTGAATTTTTTCTTAGTATGGGTCCATATTTGTTAGTATTTATATATATATTTGAGGTCTGCGTTTAATGTTCTTTCCTGGAAAGATTCAGTTTACTTTTGTTTTACTTTTGGTTTTCGGTTTGTTTGTTTTTGTTAGACATGGAAAAGGATTTGCCAGTTCAGGATTGCTCTAAACTAATTTTTTACTTTTTTGGAAAAAAGAAGGAGTAAGAATTTTGGCCTCAAATCAACATGAGGAGGATTTTTTTCCACTCCATCTAAGCCTATATCTGTGGGAGGCAAGTTTTCTTTACTTGCCTTGTGGTTCATCTTTTAAGCATGGGTGTTGCTCTTCAGAGAGATTCTATCTTTGTACTAGAGTGTGGAGTCCAAGTTCCTTTTTAATAAGGTTACTAAGCATTATCCTCTGAACGTATCTCACTTTCACCTTCAGCCCCACCTGTGGGATCCATTTCTAGGTGACTGAGGAGTGTGAGATGCTCAAAGGAGCCACGTCTTCAGCCATTGCTTACTGCACTAGAGTTCTGTTTGGCCATGATTTTTGACTTTCAACTTTTAGCTTTCCCTTTAATTCATGGCTAGTTCTATTAGTCATACGGAAAGATATATTTTTGTAGCTAGCATTTTAAGTGTTTGATAGCTGAAAGATTTTTCAGGATATCTAATAGACAGTGTTGTCAGAAAGAGAAGTTTTAAGTAATGTTTCTCTGGAGTTCTTTATTTACATTTGCCTTTAATTCAAGTGTTGACAATGTTATGGCAGAAACAATTTGTTGTACTTAGCAGAAAGGGCCTTAGGGGATTTTCTTTTTCAGTCTAGTGGCACCTACACTGTACATAGTAGAAATTGTATACTATTAATAATACATTTCCATAGTTTCCCAGGCTGATGCTAGATTTTCTTTCTGCAGTGATAAAATACATTTATCACTTACACTCGTGCTTCTTGAAACTATGTTAGTGATATTACCTAATGACAGACAGAGTTGTCTGTCTCAGAAGTTCTTTTGTTTCTAAGAATTCATGAACTCAGAGAGATTTAGAATCAGAAGAACTTGATTCTACCACTTCACTTAAATGAAAGAAAATTTAAGTGGTCATCTATCCATTCATTTCTTCAAGCAAAATGACCATGAAATTGCTCTTTAAAGATGAGAATGTATTCTACTTAAAGGTTTCCAAAGATAACCTTTTAAAACTGTGGTTAATATTTATCATCTCTGACTCTGCAGTGTCTTCTTTCACAGGTATCCATCTGTCATACCCCTGCCTAGTGCCTCTTAGTTGCCTCAGTCTTCTTGACTTAAAGAGAAATGCCAAAAATATTGGTAAATATTTAGAAAAGAGTTAACAGTCATTTTCTTCACTGTCTCTGGCCAGTAAACTATCAAATTCACTTTCACTTTAAGAAGTAAGGATGGCAAAGCTCTTATGCTATCTGCCACCATCACGTCCCAGGGGTTACTATGGTAAAACCATCACATCTGCCCTACCTAGCCATACACATTTTTTAAAGTAGTTTACTCATATGTCTCTAAGACAAAAACAAAACCATAAAAATCTAGAATTCTCTTTGCCTGTAAATATCAAAGTATTCTTTTATTTCCCCGAAATTGTGTTTGTACATGATTCCAACTATTAAATCCATCTTCAGTTTATTACCCCCATACAAATTGATTGCTATTATTTTTATCACTTCTCAAAAATCCAATTTTATTATTTTTAAATAATGTTAATGGCTTTTTTCCCTGAAATCTCAAGAGTAGACTCCTCTCCGGATGAGTCAACATCATCTCTTCCAAACTCAAGAAATATGTATGTACATGTATGTGTGTGTAGAGATATAGATAGATAGATTAAATGTAGATACAGATAATAGATATAAAATGTAGCTTTCATGGAAACCTTCCAATTGGTGTAAACTGTTGTTACTAAAACTTTTAATTCTAGGATCATTTATGGATTTATAAATTTTCCTAAGTAGGTTTTGAAGGTCAGTCAAGGTGAGAACAGAAGTCTTTTTATATGGCTTCTGAGCATGATTCTGACCCCGGATATGAGCACAGCCTTGTAAATGTCCTGGCACACACTGGAATTTTTCAAAGTCATTATTCCTCAAAAGCATCTCACCTTTGTTTTCATTCCCAGGCTTTTCAGTGTGTCCCTCACCTAGTATCGTTTGTCTAAGGGGACATCAGTGCAGCTCATCTGCCTTTGAATATTTTAAATACTTCCCTCAGTACAGCCACGTTGCTGCTTCTCTACCCTGAAAAAGTTCTGAATTAGAGAAATAAAGACAAATTCCTGCACATCAGGCTTTGCTGAGCATCCAGACAGGTCAAAATACACAACCACAATTCTTTAAAAATAAGAGGTCTTCTCTACCCCTTGGGTCCCAGGAACCTCCCCTGAGGGTGTGGGTTGTCATCTTCTAGACCAATGCTGAACTGGGGAAAGTGAGCGTGGGTCAAGGATAATTTAAAATGTCACAAAGATCTTTTGAGGCGTGTTTTTTTATTATTATTAAATGCAAATATTTGACTGTTTCCAGAGTTCTGACAAAGTTGATTTTGACAGTTTTTGCTGTGTTTCAGAGTCTCACAGGCAGGATGTGTTCTTGAAGTTCTCTACTCCACCATTTTTACTGACGTCACTCCTGCTATGTTCTCTCAATATCCTAACAAATATAAAATGTATTTGATCACATATAGAATACAAACTAACTGTTGCATCCAGTGGATTTTTATTGTGTACATGTACATGCTACATTCTAAAAACTATCCTAAAAAGGAACATAAAACCATCAAAAGACAGCCTGAAATCTATGCTTCTGAGAAGATGTCAAATGCCAAAGCTACTGGGTCAGCTAACGGGGCCCATGGACCAACACTTACTTTTGTACATAAAGAGTTATTGAACCATAACCACATCCATGCCTTTATGTATTATCTGAAGTACAATGTCACAGTTGTGTACAGGCACACCTCATTGTATTGTGCTTTGCTTTATTGCACTTTGCAGGTAATTAGGTTTTTACCAATTGGAGGTTTGTGCCAACCCCATTGGAGCAAGTCTATTGGTGACATTTTTCCAACCACACATGCTCACTCTGTGCCTCTGTGTCACATGTTGGTAATTCTTGTGATATTACAAGATTTTCATTGCTATTATACTTGTTATGGTGATCTGTGATCAATGATCTTTGATGTACCTGTTGTAATTTTGGGAGGGCACCACAAACTGTGCTTCTATAAGACATCAAACATAATTGATAAATTTTGTGTGTTCTGCCTGCTTCAACAACTGGTCCTTCCCCTGTCGCTATTATTCTCCCTGAGTCTTCCTATTTCCTGAGACTCAACAGTATGGAATCAGGCCAATTAATAATCATGTAGCCTCAAAATGGTCAAGTGAAAGGAGGAGTCCCATATCTCCAGCTTTAAATCAAGGCTAGAAATGAAGAATGCTTAGGGAGGCATAGCAAAAGCCAAGACAGGCCAAAAGCTAGGCCTCTTGCACCAAACTTCTTTTCACATAGTGAATGCCGAGGAAAAGTTCCTAAAAAAAATTTAAAATGCTTCTCCAGTGAACACACAAAGCGATGTGTGATAAGAAAGTGAAATAGTCTTATTATTGATCTGGAGAAAGTTCCGCCCGTTCTCTATAAATGGAGAACAGAGCCCAGACGGCAGTGCAACTGTTTCCTTTGTCAATGCATTTGGTCACTTAAGAGCTCTGATAGACGTGTACAGAAGGTAAATGTTGTTTTCATGCTTGCTCACACCACATTTGTTCTGTAGCCCATGAATCAAGGAGTAATTCTGACCTTTAAATCTTATTTTTTAATAAATACATTTTGTAAGGCCATAACTGTCATAGGATCTTGCAAGGTAAATTGAAAACCTTCTGAAAGGAATCACCATTCTAGTTGCTATTAAGAATATTTGTGGGCTCGGCGCCTATAGCTCAACCGGCTAAGGCGCCAGCCACGTACACCTAAGGTGGCGGGTTCGAGT
>NW_003852430.1:15727939-15732704 GCF_000181295.1 Otolemur garnettii
TGCAGGTAATTAGGTTTTTACCAATTGGAGGTTTGTGCCAACCCCATTGGAGCAAGTCTATTGGTGACATTTTTCCAACCACACATGCTCACTCTATGCCTCTGTGTCACATGTTGGTAATTCTTGTGATATTACAAGATTTTCATTGCTATTATATCTGTTATGGTGATCTGTGATCAATGATCTTTGATGTACCTGTTGTAATTTTGGGAGGGCACCACAAACTGTGCTTCTATAAGACATTGAAAACAATTGATAAATTTTGTGTGTTCTGCCTGCTTCAACAACTGGTCCTTCCCCTGTCGCTATTATTCCCCCCAAGTCTTCTTATTTCCTGAGACTCAACAGTATGGAATCAGGCCAATTAAAAATCATGTAGCCTCAAAATGGTCAAGTGAAAGGAGGAGTCCCATATCTCCAGCTTTAAATCAAGGCTAGAAATGAAGAATGCTTAGTGAGGGAGGCATGGCAAAAGCCAAGACAGGCCAAAAGCTAGGCCTCTTGCACCAAACTTCTATCCACGTAGTGAATGCCAAGGAAAAGTTCCTTAAAAAAATTTAAAATGCTTCTCCAGTGAACACACAAAGCGATGTGTGATAAGAAGTGAAATAGTCTTATTATTGATCTGGAGAAAGTTCCGCCCCTTCTCTATAAATGGAGAACAGAGCCCGGACGGCAGTGCAACTGTTTCCTTTGTCAATGCATTTGGTCAATTACGAGCTCTGATAGACATGCACAGAAGGTAAATGTTCTTTTCATGCTTGCTCACACCACATTTGTTCTGTAGCCCATGAATCAAGGAATAATTCTGACTTTTAAATCTTATTTTTTAATAAATACAGTTTGTAAGGCCATAACTGTCATAGGATCTTGCAAGGTAAATTGAAAACCTTCTGAAAGGAATCACCATTCTAGTTGCTCTTAAGAATATTTGTGATTCATGGGGAGAGGTCAAACATCAACCTTAAAAAGAGCTTGGAAGAAGTTGATTCCAACCCTAATGGATGACCTTAAAGGGTTCAAGACTTCAGTGGAGGAAGTACTACAGATATGGTGGCAATGACAAGAGAACTAGAATTTGAGCCTGAGGATGTCACCGGATTGCTGCAGTCTCAAAATCAAACTTTAATGAATGAGGAGTTGCTTCTTAAGGACAACCAGAGAAACTGATTTCTTCAGTTGGAGTCTATCCTGGAAAAGATGCTGTGAACAGCGTTGGAATGACTACAAAGGATGCAGAAAATTGCATAAACTTAGTTGATAAAACAGCAACAAGGTTTGAGGAATCGGCTCCCATTCTGAAAGTTCTACCATGGGCAAAATGCTATTAAATGGCAGCACACGCTACAGAGAAATCTTTCTTGAAGAGTCAACAGATGTGGCAAACTTCATTTTTGTCTTATTTTTAAGACTTGTCACAACCTCCACAACCTTCAGCAACCACAACCCTGATCAGCCAGCAGCCATCAACCCTGAGAAAAACTGCTCCACAAAAAGATTGAGTCCTGGAAGTCTCAGCAGATCATTAGCATTTTTAGCAAAACAATATTTATTTATTTACTTATTGTTTCATTATTTTATGTATTAAAAATAGGCTCTTTGTTGCCTAGGCTGGAGTGCAGTGGCATAGCCATAGCTCACTGCAGATGCCCATCATGACGTTGGGCTAAATTTTTTTATTTTGTCTGGAGATAGGGCGTTGCTGTGATGCACAACCTGGCCTTGAACTACTGGCCTCAAGGCATCGTTCTGCCTCACAGCTCCAAAGTGTTGAGATTACAGGCATGAGCTGCTGCATCTGGACAATAAAACATTTTTAAAGAAGGTGTGTACATTGTTTCCTTGGAGAGAATGCTACCGTACACTTAATAGACCATCGTATAGTGTAAACATAACTTTCACATGCACCAAAAAAACAAAAAAATTCACCTGATTCACTTTATTCTGGCATTTGCTTTATTTTAGTGGCCTAGAACCAAGCCCACAATGTCTCTGAGGTATGTTTGTATTTCCAACAGTGCTAAAAACATTCACCTTTGACCCTTTATGTTTTTACCCTCCTGAACTAAGGTACTGATACTAAATTTAAAAAAAAAACAGGATGGCACTGTAGCTCAAAGGAGTAGGGTGCTAGCCCCATATGCCAGAGGTGGCAGGTTCAAACCCAGCCTCGGCCAAAAACTGCAAAAAAAAAAAACAAAAACAGAAAAACAATAACCCCATTACCTGCAGGAATGTGTAAATGTTATGATTACATTGCATTTCAAATACATAGGAAAGGAAGAATAAATTATTAATGGATATTTATTTGACCCCAATGTGACAATAAAAATTATTCATATAAAAAAGAATACCATATGGAAAATATTGATAAATCTACTTTTCAATTAACTAGTCCACAATTCAACCTTTATATATGGTTATAAGACTTTTAATATAATTGGCATGTCACTGTATTGTTAAATTTTCCATACAATTCTGTCCTAAAAATTATAGCCCAATTTTCGGCAATAGCATGGCTCTTAATAGCATCAGAGAAGATGTATTCCAAATTTATAAGTTAGTCTTAGGCTAAAGTGAAGAGAATTTACATGCATTTACCAAAAAATTGTATTATACTATACATAGTACAGTTTTACAAAGTTTATTTTAGAAATGTAACCACCTAAGAATACAACAGACATTGACCAATATACTCAGTCTTAAAAACAAGTCCACCCAGAGAGACAAGGGAGCTGGTGCAGATTATCTGGCTGCCCTCAGGAAAGAAAAGAATTTCATACTTATTTGTCACTGACACCATGTATGACAGGGAGTCCATGGTTTGCCTTATCAAAAAGAAGGTATCAACATTATAATGGTACTGATGCAGAAGTCACATTAAAGACACTGAGAAAATTAGAACTATAAAAATCATTTTATCTGCAGCTTTCTTCAGCAACACACTTTTCTTTTTCTGTCTTTCAGCAGTGAATTTATCTGACACTCAATTTTTCTTGACACTAATTTCTACCATTAGGATTTGCTTTGTAAAATGTTTTACTCTCTGAAAAGATTTCATCTTTTTCCAATTAGACTTTGATTTTGAATCATACATGAGAAAGCACGATAGAAAAATGGAACATTTTCATACCCCAGGTTTCGAGTAATTTTTTTTAAATTTCAGATTAATATGAGGGTCTAAAAGATCGTTTGCATTTTCTAGGCAAAGTTCAAAGTTGCAAGGGGTGTGCTGTGTACCCTTCCACTGTGCGCCTTCGGTGACAACTTACCAATCCCCCTCCATCCTCCCCTTCCTTCTTTCCCTCCTCCCTCCTCCCCGACATTTGGATTTATTTGTGTTTTTCTCTTGTGTGGGTGTGAAGTTGTTTCTCTATTGGTTTCATACTAATATCGAGTACATTGGATATCTTTAACCCACTTCTAATCAAAGTATTTTTCACCTTCTGAGCACAAATATTAGAGATAAATATAATTTCTTACCACTCTTAAGAACTAAGACCAGCACTAGGCAATTATCTTAGAAAATGCTTGCACTTGCTCAGCTAAAATCTAAAAGCAATTACCATGAAAATATCTGAGCTATATACTGCTACAAGCCTGTGGGAACATAACTGGCTTATAAAAAGGCATAAACTAATACGTTTTGTATTATCTTTTTTTAATCTTGAAGGAATTGCTGATTTGATTATAACAAAACATTTCTGGAGCAAGACTCAAATCATCTATATAAAGCAATATATTCTACACCTCTAATTCCTAAGGACATCACACTCACTCTCTCTTTTAACATGCCATAAGATTGTCAATTAGTTCAAATTAAATCCAAGATGGACATATCAATTTTCCCTGGCTAGAAACATTTCATTAGATGTCTTGTTGAGCGCTCCCTCCAGAGCTCTTTCGGGTAATCATTAAAGCCTGTTTGGGCCTCTGAAGTTGAATCTTTGCCTCACATATCTATACTGCTTTCCAATCATCTAAGTGTGATAAAGTTTTAACTGGAAATCACAGGTGGTAAGATTGGAAGAGAAGCTGTAGGAAGCAAGCCAGATGCATCAGACACGTGTAAAATCAGAAACAAGATACCTCAACCAAGTGGCCCTGACAACGTTTGCATAGGAATGCTACTTTTTATGATAGAATATTATTCAGACCGATTTTTGAAAACCTCAATTTAATCGGCAATTGAGCCGCCCATGATTTCTAATAATGACATAATTACAAAGGGCCACAAGTTTTCAAAAGGTCATTTGCACTGGATGCTGAAACTATAAATGTATGTTTGCGTGAAGTTCATTTTGGTTTGCTTCTTCATTTGCCCTACACCTTCGTGAGCAAGAACAGGGAACTCTGTGTTCAGCTCGGCATGAATCCTTCGCCTCACCCCGCCTGACCTCTCTCCTTCATCAGATTCCATCTGATGTGGAGAGAAAATCTGCCTGAGGAGGGAGACTTACAGAATGTAAGAGTATAACCACACCACAAAAACTCTAATGCTGCGGATACAGAGCGTGTAAATGTACACCGGCATCCAGATAATATCATGATCCCATATTTGATAGGGAAAGAAAGCTGGCTGGAGTTCATCCCACATCAATGTAGAAATCACAAACATCAAAGAGATGTTCAGACACTCTACTTACTGAAGACCTGGGAAGGGCAGAAAGATTAGAACGTGAGATATCAGAGGAAGGGGCATTGATGCTAACCTTAACTTGTGGCTCTGAAATGAAAAGTTGTGAACGATCATATCCGTGTGATC
>NW_003852430.1:15733656-15734432 GCF_000181295.1 Otolemur garnettii
ATACAGCAAAGAGTCAAATCCCTATGTAAAAAAAATGCCTTTAAAACTATCAGAAAGGACACACGCAAAGCCAAGAAGAGGACTAAGTTCAAAGGAGGAGGGGAAAGCAGAAGAGTTAGGGCAGTGGGCAACGGCGTTTGTAACCTCGCTTACAGATAGCACCTGCACGCTCTAGCTGTGAAAATAAAAATTTAACTAAAAAAAATAGCGTCTTAGTAGCTGTAAGTTAATATTAGCATGTTTGCATACCCTTTTTTTCCTTTCTCAGGTTTCTATTTTGAAGGTGCTAAGACAACACAGCATTATCCTCTCTTCAATTCTAGTCGTGTTATCTCAAAACCTACCTAGATAACTTTTTGTGATTAAGCCTCGCAAAATTCAGGTCTTTTCCCTTCCCTCAATTTTTCCCATAATCTTACGTGTACTTTTTTCCATCTAACTGATAGACGGCTGCATCACAAACTCCCCAAGGGATCGATTTTCTTTCTATGGTACCTCTTACCAAACCAGGCACTATAGAATGAACAATGACTATCAATTAAAATTTTCTCTGAAAATTTTAGAAACTACCAGGAAATCAAAATATTTATAAAGAGAGTAATAGAATTCCAGACACACAAATAATACTTTTTTAAAAATATGCTAGAAACAGATAAACCTCAGATATGAAACCAGTGCTCCATCTCATTTAAACCATGTAAAATTGATCACACAAATATAAGAGGGACTTTACCTAACAAATGCAATCAGTGTAACCTGATTCTTTGTACCCTCGA
>NW_003852430.1:15734452-15735436 GCF_000181295.1 Otolemur garnettii
GGTCATTAAAAATATAACAAAAAATAAAATAAAACAGATCATTTTATGGGAACCAGGGTCAGCCACTGTGGCCAGCTTCTGATGCTGTCGCATTTAGCAAATTTGGGCACATATTCGCTTTCAAATTTTGATAACTTTGATATTTTGGACACATTGTAAATAATTTTTAAATGTGAAGAAGAACATGAAATTGTACTACTAATAATTCTCTAACTCCATTTTCATTCCCATTATTCCTGGACGTCACATTTCTAATCTAATGTGCATAGAAATGTAATAGAAGTAGAGCTTTAGACCTGGAAAAAACCTTCGGAATCTCTAATTAGCTTCTTTCAGATCAGAAATCAAGAACTAAAAGGCAAAGTTCTTGACTTACAGTCACTCAGCAAGTTAGTAGTGATGTCAGCTGAGGCAAATGTGCCAATCGACATTTGTAAGAGTGTTTTCTTATGCAAACAAATTAAAAGAGTAAAATAGGTATGAGAAAGATAGCCATCATGTTTGTTAAATATTATAAGACACACCTAAGCAAAAGCTTGTCTCTAATGTAGAATTCTTTTATATTTTGTTTTTCTGTTTAACAAACTTTGCTTCTCTTAGTTAATATCTATTATTACTTCATGCCTTCTAATTACAATTAAATTCCTAATATTGTTCCTTAAAGGTAGAGCAGTGTCAGAACAAGTGGACTCTTGCCAATTCTCCAAACATGCCTTTTGTAAACTTCCTATATTTTGCCCTCTTTCTGTTGCTAAATCAAACCTATGAAGTCCTACTGTGTAATTCCACTTCATTTTGTGTTGAAAAGTGCTCTTCCTCCTGCAACCCAATGTACCATTGAAAATTTCAAGTGCTAATAAACAGCATGGATTCCTAAGTTTGAAAGCAGACCATCTGTGCACCAGACACCTGGGTGCAAAGAATGAGGCCTCCCGTCATTGATTTAAAACATGAATATGAATTGGAGAACTCTGGAAAAGGATC
>NW_003852430.1:15737224-15739161 GCF_000181295.1 Otolemur garnettii
TTTTTAAATAGGGTCATTTTATTTCATTCTAATATGCTTGAGCTCTTTGTAGATTCTGATGACCTGTCCTTCATGAGATGTGTAGCATCCAAATCATTGCTCCCATTCTGTGGATTGTCTATTTGCTCTTTTGATTGTGTCCTGGGCTGTACAAAAAGCTCTTTATTTGACCAGTTCCATTTATTTATTTTCTTATTTCTGTGATTGATTTTGGGATCTGCTTCATGATAAAGATCTTCTCTGCTTAGGTTGATATCTATGAGTTTTTCCAACATTTTCTTCTAAATTCTTACAGTTCCTGCCTTAGTTTATGTCTTTTATCCATTGTGAGTGGTGAGAGGTGCAGATCCAGTTTCAACCTTTTTATTTATTTAATTTGTTTTTTTTTCTTTTGCAGTTTTTGGCCAGGGCTGGGCCTGAACCCACCACCTCCGGCATATGGGTCCGGTGCCCTACTCCTCTGAGCCACAGGCACCGCCCCCAGTTTCAACCTTTCATGTGTGGCTATCTACTTCTCCCAGCACCATTTATTGAATAGGGATTGTTTTCCCCAGTGGCTATCTACTTCTCCCAGCACCATTTATTGAATAGGGATTGTTTTCCCCAGTGTATATTTTTATCTGTTTTGTCAAAAATTAGATGGGAATATGAGGATGATTTCCTCTCTGGGTTCTCTGTTCTGATCCAGAAGTCAATGTCTCTGTTTTTGTGCCAGGACCACACTGCTTTGTTTACCATAGCCTTCTAGTCCATCTTGAAGTCTGATAAGGTGCTGTCTGCTGCTTTGTTCTAGGGTTACATTGACCATTCAAGGTCTTTTCTGGTTCCATATCACAAGAATGGAGAAAGAAACACATGTACTCAGTAACGAGCTGGAACTAATTGATCAACACTCACGTGCACATATGGAAGTAAATTGCAATAAAAATAACCCTGGGTGGGTGGATACATTCACGCCTGTTAACAAGCACACTTGTAACTTTGACTGGATCTTTACAAAAACAAAGTCTGTAAAGGAAACATGTACCCCCTAATATTCTAAAATTTAGGAAAAAAAGAAATGAGTGAGACTGAAAAAAATGAATAGAAATATGGGGAGGGTGAATGGTGAGACCACACCTATGGAGCATATTGTAAGGGTACAGGTCAAATCTACCAAGTATATAACATAAATGTCTTAACACAATAATTAAGTAAATGAGGCCAACGCTATATTAATTATTTTGATATAACCATTTCAAACTGTATTAAAAAATCAACATATTGTACCCCACAAATACATAAATGTATTCATGATCTATGTGTATACGACTTAATAAAAGAAAAAGAAAAGAAATATCTAAAAATTAAAAATGGTGGTTGGGCCTGGCGATTCAAAGACAGAAAATTTGAAAAAGAAAAATAAGTGTGAAGAAGGCATCTTGTTACCCAAGGACAGCTGAAAGGCAGACACATAACAGGATATGGCTTGCAGGATAGACAGAGATGCCTCTTGAGTAGTTTCTGTGACACCCTGCTGAGCTGTGGTAACCAGAGAGGCACACAGACTGATTCAGAATGGATACAGGAAAAGTGAATATGGCCCACAGGGACAGAGACAAAAAGAACCAGTGCCAGGAAAGGATGAAATGGAATCGTGTCTCAGGGAGATGCCTTCCCTGGCAAGACCTGTGGAAACTAGAGCCCCAGAGATCGGTCTTGTTTGTGATCTCTTGCCAGCAACTACTTGTTCACAATACAAGGGTCAAGTCAGAGATGACAGGGGCACCTGAGGATGACAGAAAAGCATTTTTATGGTGCATTCTGCTGTCCTGGGGCTGTATTCCAGCAGGAAGAATTCAGGCATACATCTAAAATCAATCATGCGTGTGACATCCAAGGATGCATGTCGAATAATCCATTGGGACAAATGTTTCACTTGCTAAATTTGAGACACA
>NW_003852430.1:15740704-15743668 GCF_000181295.1 Otolemur garnettii
AGGCAATCTACCCGCCTTGGCCTCCCAGAGTGCTAGAATTACAGGCATGAGCCACAGTGCCCAGCCATTCTGTTGATCTTATTGGCTAAGCCAGTATGTCCTTTCTCTCTCTCTCCAGCCTGTGGGGGCCCCTCTAGAGGTCTATCCTTTGGTTGTAGATATTCTTACAAGGTGTTCAATTTCCTGATTGAGTTAATTATACTGCAATGATCACTTAGGGCAGTTTTATTCAAAGTATGGTCCTCATAACAGCAGAGCAGAAGTACTCCAGAACATGATAGAATGGCAACTGCTTGGGTCCCGCCCAGATTTACAATATGGGTATGTTTGGAGTAGAAGCCCACAAGTCCGCATTTTACCCAAATCCCAGGGAAAGTTGCAAACATGTGACAGTGTGAGAAACACCAACTGGGCAGACGTAACTATGGTCATGACTTTTCACAATTTAGAAGATTCATGGCTCTGTACCTGGAGAGCCTTTCAAGACCCACAATTGGTTCTCTAGGGCAGGCATTTCCAGTCTTAGCTGGCTAGAGCTTTCCTGGCAAGAGCTAGTAGATATTGGCTGTAACCACAGTTGAAAACATCTCCTCTTCATAGAATGGCAAACTATATTTTTCTTGGAGCGATAGTTCTCAGATTCCCAAAGAAGCCAATGACACAGCAAGCTTTATCCTGGAGACAGACCTGTCCCAGGTCCTGCTGGGTCCCTGGCTTTGGGATACTTCACTGCACAAAGAAGTTCAATGATGAGACCAAAAAAACTACATACAATTCAGTTCAATATAAGGTGATGAAAATCAGGGCAGTTGAAAGTGAAAGTTAACTGAGGAACTTACTATAAAATATCCCCACCCCTGCCTTTCATTCTCGACTGCCTCAGAAATCGCCTTTCCTGAATGTTTATTCAATATTCAAGAGATTAATTTTGATTAGATTCCCAGTGCCAGAGTCCTATCCTGTCAAACAAGAGGTTTATAGTCTATTTAAATGGATGTTGTCAGTGCATAAATTATACTCAGGTAGTATAAACAAAACAAGAAGTTGCAAACCAAATCACCAATTATTTATATTAGAAGCTAGGTGGAAGCCCTATCTAAACAGAACCCCATAATCTCATTTACGAACAAGCCCCAGCAAACATTCCTTGACAAAAAGAAGAAAGTAAATTAAACTTGAGTTTCAATCACCCAGCACCAGGGGGCCCCAGTGCAGAGTCCAAGCAGCTCAAATGGTTAAAACTCAATTTTTCAAAAATGGTTAGGATAAATTTCCTTTAACTTTAAAATTAATTTTCTTCCTATTTTTTCATCTTGGACTGAAGATTTAGCCCCACCTGGCTTCACAGCTCACTTCCTCCTTGTCTATCTCTGTCTCTGCCACCCTATCCTTGAAGTTTTTGCATCTCTCTCCCTGTGATCACACAACTTATTTTAGATCTGGCCAGAGTTTCTTTAGAAGGTTTCAATCTGGACTCCTAACACCCAGAATTTAAATTCCTTCTGCATCCGGACAAAGCAGGAAGGAGAGACTTGTACAGACAGACGTAACATGAAGGCAGATGTCAACCAATAGTGGGGTAAGGAAAGACGGATGTCAAGCAAATAGAAGCGAAACCAATAAATATACAAGCAGACAGGTGGCTACACTGGGAGAATAAAGATCCCATAAAAAAGGGTCATGAGACTTTGCAAAATCTAAGCAAAAGGCTTCAACTAACCATGGCCTGGGTGTCTGAACTCAGCACTTAACACTTCATGGTTATCTGTCACTTATAAGTAAATGGCTTAATTATTCTTCAACTATGAATGTGCATGTCTGTACTTTCAGGTGAAATGGTCACAATCATTGTTCTATCAAAATTTGAGTTAAATATGTTTTTATTTTCTAACATTCTTTTAACATTGGCAAAATTACTGCATAGACTACATGCAGCTTGTCACAAAGCAAAAGCAAGGAAACTTTGGCAAGTTGGTAGTATAGGAAAAACAGTCCTTAACATAGCTTTCAAAAGCATCTCTCTAGCTAATCGCTGATCTAAACAGAAGCAGATTGTCAAGTGCGCAGCCAGTTGGTCTTCTGAGAGGAACTAGTCACGTAAATCTCCATTTGGACCCTTGTGGGCGTCTACTATCATTTGAGCACTCTGTAAATATTTCCAATGTCTACTTCATATTTGAAAAATGAGTTATGTAAGTAAACATATATATATAGATTTTGTAGAAAATTCAGAAAGCCCCCAGAATTATGAAAATGTATGTGTTTGAACACTAATTATATGGAATCAAAGAAGGCCTATGCCTTGATATGTTCTTCTAATTGATTTGAAAGCAGAGAAGACATCAGTCACCCTTCTGTTTCTTAGATGTTCATAAATATAACAATGAAAATTTTGTCTTTTTACAAAAATAATTCATAAGCAATTTTCCCATAGAAATTATAACTTTAATGAATAGGCTGGGATATAATTCAAAATGAATCTGTTTTCTTAAATACTAGGGTGCTATGCATTTTAGTTAAAATAAATGTATATAAATGCCACCACTTATACTCAAGAAGAAGATAAGAGGATCTACTGTAAGTTTTTTAAATCTGGATTTTAAAAAGTTAGATTTCTTTCCAGAAGAGTTGTCTCTATATTTTCTTCTTTTTATGGGTTGATGCCTTATATTTAAGGCTTTAATCCATCCTGAATTTTTTTTTTTTCTGAAACAGAGTCTCACTCTGCTATCCTGGTTGGAGTGCAGTGGCATCAGCTCACAGCAACCTAAACTCTTGGGCTCAAACAATCCTCTTGCTTCAGCCTCCCAAGTAGCTGGGACTACAAGCACCCACCACAACACCAATCTAGTTTTTCTATTTTTAGTAGAGATGGGGGTCTCACTCTTGTTCAGGCTGACCTCAAACTCCTGAGTTCAGGTGATTCACCCATCTTGGCCTCCCAGAGTGCTAAGATTACTGGTG
>NW_003852430.1:15744089-15744672 GCF_000181295.1 Otolemur garnettii
ATATATTTAAAAGCTTCTACACAGCAAAGAAAGTGATCAACAGAGTAAACAAGCAACCTACAGAATGGGAGAAAATATTTACAAGCTATACATCTATCAAAGGACTAACATCCAGAATCTACAAAGAACTCAAACAAATCAGCAAGAAAAAACCAACCCATAGAGAAATAGACCAAGACATGAAGATATTTTTCAAAAGAAGATAGACAAATAGCCAAGAAACAAGTGAAAAAATGTTCAACATCAATTATTATTGGAGAAATGAAGTCCAAAACCACAGTGAGATACACCTTACCCTTGTCAGAATGGCCTTTGTTATTAAAAACTCAAAAGACAACAGATGCTAGCCTGGATGCAGAGGAAAAGCCATGCTTATACACTGTTGGTGGAAGCACAAACTAATATAACCTCACAGGGTTGAAAGTAGACTACCATTTAATCCAGCAATCTCACTGCTGCTTATCTACCCAAAGAAAAAGAAATCATTTTATCAAAAAGACAACTGCACTTAGATGTTTATCACAGCACAATTCACAATTATAAAGATATGGAACCAACCTAAGTGTCCATCAGTTCATGAGTG
>NW_003852430.1:15745708-15746899 GCF_000181295.1 Otolemur garnettii
ATCAATAGAAGTAGAGTATTCAGAAGGAGTGAAGTAATCATTCTCTACTCTGAACTGGTCAGCTTCTACCTTAGGAAATTTTGTGTTGACGTCCAAGTGCCATTCTAAATGTATATAACTATTATGTACCCATAACAAATGAAAAGGAAAAACAAGCGATGCTGAAGAAAACACCCAGGGTAATGAGTTTCCTTGAATCAGCCTCATTTATGGAATAGAGTATATCTAAACCAAAGAAGAGAAGACATGGAAGGGAGGGAGGATGAGTTCTCAATAATGAGTGTGATTACTTCAGGAAATCTTACGTGAGTGAGGAACTAATTCAATTTGCATATTGTTGTCTGTGAGGATGAGGAGATGGCCAAAGAAAGGAAGAATTATCCAAGACTTTTTCTTCCATGAAGATAATTAAATAGAGGTAGAACGCTCTAAAGGAGACCCAAATATTTAATACAGGGTTGGTAGATTAATTTTAAGTCTTCCAAATATAAACGTTTGTGTATATGTGCATGTCCCTGTGTGTAACTTCTAATTTATGCACTTTTAAAATGAATATAATTTGTTAAGCTTTCTTTAAAAATCTGTTAGTGCAATAAAATTTTGACTTAAACTATAATGTGAAGGAAAAGTAAAAATGAGAATCAAGACAGGCAGAGAAGTTGATGTTGAGGAAAAGATTAAAACAAAGAAAAATCAAATATGGTGGCCAAGGGGCCTCCATGTTACCCCCAACTTTACTAAACTTTAGACAGAGTTCTACCTGACTCTGGGCCCTGATCTTTCTTTTCTTATAGTATTTACTTTAAAAACTTTTTCTGTTGTAAATTCATTCTCTGCCCATTTGAGATGCACATTTTCTCATAGCCTTTTGACAGTTTCATAATCCAAAAAGGTCTTTCTCAACAACATGGTAGCCATCCCACTGAAAAGTAATTATCAAGAAAAACAGTGCCCTTAGCTCTCAGTCTCTGAGGCAGGGAAGGAGCCTGACATCCTTGGACACCAATTAGCAAACACAGATGGCATAATCACAGAGAAGAACATTTGCAAATTCAGGAAAAAATAGCTTAAAAATAGCACATCCCATTGATCAAAGTCCTCCTATTGCCCTACAGCACTTTTCTACTAGCTCGCCCCAGCACTTAAAAACTCTCCTGCCTCTTGTTTCAGCATTAATTAGTTCCAGCTGAG
>NW_003852430.1:15747644-15748708 GCF_000181295.1 Otolemur garnettii
GGTGACATGAGATAAAAACTGTGGAAAGAATGGCAGAACCTGACTCTCGTCAGCCCTTGATTAGCGTGTGATCACCGTAGGATTCACACACACACCAGAGAGATAATGTCTCAAAGACCTGGGGAAGCCAGGGAGGTCGGGTCAGCTGTCTGTTTTAACGATACAAACACTAGCAATGACACTCAATAATAGATAATGCCATGCCAAGTGTTTTGCACACTTTACATCATTTAATGCTTCCTAAAATCCAATGAAGGAGATGTTATCATTTTCTCCACTTGTCTGATAAGGAAAGTGAAGAAGTTACATAGTCAGCATAAAGTAACATTCACATTTAAACTAAACTAAAGCTAATTCCAAAACCCATTTTTTTTTGAGACAGAGTCTCACTATATTGCCCTCAGTACAGTGCTGTGGCATCACAGCTCACAACAACCTCAATCTCTTAGGCTTAAATGATTCTCTTGCCTCAGCCTCCCAAGTTGCTGGGGCTACGGGCACCTGCCACAATACCCAGCTATGTTTTGGTTGCAGTTGTCATTGTTGTTTAGCTGGCCCTGGCCAGGCTCGAACCTGTCAGCCTCAGTGCATGTGGCCAGCGCCATAACCACTGTACTATGGAGGCCGAGCCCAAAACCCGTATTCTTATCTGTGTAATCCCAGTGGTCTTCAGTTCTAGCTAAACAATAAAATCACCTGGAGTGCTATTTGAGCTATCAATGGCTGATTCCCATCTACAGAGTTCAGATTTAGCTGGTTTGGGGTGAGGCCCAGATATTAGCATAAAAAAGTAAAAAATAAAACTAACCCTGCTCAAGGTGACTGTGATATGCAGGCAATGTCGTGAACCATTGCACTAGTGATTCTGTTGCTCCTCCTACCACTTCTGTGGTAGACATAAATACCGGCAGAAATCAATACCAGCAGAGACAAAGCTGGCTTTTTACCCCTTCCTCACCTCTAATTCACCTTAGAAAATAGCATTCTGATTTCCACACTCACCATCCACTCAGAATGCAACGACCTACGGCTGCCCAGTAACCTCTCCACCTGACAAACCCACA
>NW_003852430.1:15748728-15748930 GCF_000181295.1 Otolemur garnettii
GCGCCCTAGCTGCTGAGCTACAGGTATCAAGCAGGCAAGAAGTTTTCGAAATGGCTAATACAGCAGAGTCCATTACCAACCATTAGTAATAGCAGAGTTGTTGAGCAGGTGACATGAGATAAAAACTGTGGAAAGAATGGCAGAACCTGACTCTCGTCAGCCCTTGATTAGCGTGTGATCACCGTAGGATTCACACACACAC
>NW_003852430.1:15749920-15757479 GCF_000181295.1 Otolemur garnettii
GGGTGTTCCCATGAGTTCCATCCGTGCCCTTTACTTTTCTCCTGCAAACTTTGCATTCCTGCAGGGTTATCTCACCCATCTCATGATCAACTACCCCCCCCCTCCCCGGGAAAACCAACTCCACGTTTCCCATCTCCAGCCAGGTCTCTGTCCTGGGCCTCAGTTCACATATCCAGCGGCCGATTCCACATATCTCCACCTGCTTTATTGTGGACCAAGGGTGCCTGGACCTGGGGGGAGTGCAGCCCAAGAGCCAGGGGTCTCCCACTTTACCCAGAACCTGTGTAGGGGGCAGAGCGACCATTTACTCATTAGCTTTATGCCTTCCAAGCTTACCTCTCATGCCTCGGAAAGCATTTGCCCTGCCGACGACGTCAAAGCCAAAGCTTACTAAGAATATTATTTTAATGGAATGTTAAGAAAATGGAAATGAAGAGAAGTGCATTCTGCTCTATGCTTTGCTTCACGGTGCCCACAGTCCTGTTTAATTTGCTATTTCCTTATTCTGACTCCAACCTGCTAACTAGAACCAGTATATGATACTGTTTTGTTTTCCACTTCAAATATTTAAGCAAAGAAATATAATTTATTTCCTAATTACTTAGCTATATAGAGTCTTGCCTTTTCCTCATTCCTAAGGTCACATTTGTTAAAATATGCTGTTCAACAAAGATAAATTGTTGGCTACGCGTTCCAATTGCATGATAAATTAACGTTCCCTAATTTTGCTATGTAAGATAATAGTGCCCTGAAAGAAATCACCTTATCATTACTTATTTTAGGATTTTATAGAATTATCCTTAACACTTACAACACTAGTAAACATAGTGATAATAACAGGTAAGCTAATTCTTTAGTGAAACTTTTCCATAGATCATGTTGCCTATTAGAATGTTCACCTTTAAATATCTATCCCTAATATATCAGAACACAAAAATACTATAGCATCCCATCTTTCTTTTTACTAGATTATGAATGAGTAATAAAGTTATATAAATTAAGCACCTGGCTCAAAAATTGAAGTCCACATTTATGAGTTAGAGGCCCAGGAGGTGCTTGCTCAATATTAAGTGATAATTATATGGATGAGTGCATCATTTCATTTATAATAAAGTATGAGTGCTTTGCAATTTATATTAAGACAAAAATCCAATTAGGAGGTTTGAAAATCTAGTCATCCCATTATTGAATATATTAACTTTATCATATTAAAATCACATCCCCAGTGTTAAATTTTTAAGTCAATTTCTGTTATAATTTCCTTTTGCTTACAGGTTAATATGCATAGTCTGTGTCCTGGATACAATAATATTCGTGGATTATCCCTTTTTGCCTCCTCATTTTCTCTGTGCTCCCTCTAAGACTTGCTGAAACTTGCCCGTGAACACAGAAACTCTCTAAGATACTTTAATTTTTCATTCCCCACCTGAAGCAAGGTTCTTAACTGAAAACTTTAGATAAGAGGGTTTAAAACTTTAGGTAGTCTAAATTGCGACAGACAGTTTTGAGTCAAGAGTTGAAATTCACTGCCTTTTTCAATATTCATCTTTTCATAGATAATTAATAGGGAGAAACACTTAAGTAGCTTTGTGGATAATTTGCCCCTAGGAATGAATGTTGATTATGGGATTCAATTAGGTAGAAAATAGGTAAGTTCATACCAAAATGGAAACACAACTGATGTGTAAAATAAAATTCCTTGAGATAAATGTGACTGCCTGATGGGATCCAGTTGTATTCCTGAGCGATAGTTTTAGGAAGAAATCATAATTTCCTATCATACTCAGAAGCCAGTGCTCACTGGGCCTTGTACTGAGTACCAGGGGGTCTACCAGACACTTCTTCTCCTGCAATCTGTGGGCCACAGAAATGCGGTTAGAGACAGAAATACCCTAGTCTGACTTCATAGCTTCTCTCTTTGCTTATCTTGTGGGACCAATCAGCTAAAATTAACAGTGTCCCATGTCCATTCAGTCTCAGCTGTCCCCATCCGTGCACTCTGATGTTACCAACAGTGGAGAATTCCTGCTTTGACATACAGTTCAAACGTTAAAAACAGAAAAAAAAGTTACGAATGGAATTTTCAGGGTAAATACTAGGAGTATTTCTTTCCATGTGCCTAGATTAGGATTTTGTAGTCACATGATGAGGTGAATTTCCAGAAGATCATCCTAAAGCTTTAATTGAAAGATATGGAGAGTGATATGCTCACAGCTCATGAAACCAAATACTGAGATTGTTACAGGTATAGTTTTCTCTAAGAAAACACAGGTTATTTGGAGACCTACGTCAAGTAAAATAATGCCAAGAAAGATGAGAGTGCTCGGAACTCAATCTCCGCAGATCTCCTTCAGGCGAAGCCCCCATCCCAGGTGCCTCCCACTGGAAGTTAGGGAGCAGGTCTAGGCTCCTTGACGTTTTTACTGCACAGTTCTTCTACGATGGAGATAATGTGATAGATAGTGTGGCTAAAAGCTGAATGAACTGTGAAGATTTGAACCCCTTTTATGCTATCTATTAGCTGAGCTCAGAAAGGTTATTTAACCTTTACTAATCTTAAGTTTTTCCTAGGTAATAAAGTGGAAATGATAACGCGTAATGGTAAGAGCTATTGACAAAATCAATTGAGATTCCACCATGTGCAAATAAATTCACACTATGTTTTGCATATAATAAGTACTCAAATAATAGCTAGATTGCAAGCATTTTATGTTCTTTGATAATTTCTATACATTTTAGGGAGTAATGGATTTGGGAGAAAAGAGGATGAGCCTTTCTACCTGTCCTGAGGCAGAGGTGGGGAACCTGCCACCTTAAGGCTGCATGTGACCTTGCCAGGTCGGTAAGTGTGGCCTTTTGACTGAATCTAAATTTTACAGAACAAAAGCTATAATTAATATGTCTTTGTGCATGTTGTATATTTTTAATTTTTTATTTTTATTCATTCATTTATTTATTTTTGAAACAGAGTCTCACTCTATTGCCCTCAGTAGAGTTCCATGGCATCATAGCTCACAGCAACCTCAAACTCTTGGGCTCAAGTGATCTTCTTGCCTCAGCCTCCCTAGGAGCTGGGACTACAGGCACCGCCCACTACACCTGGCTATTTTTAGAGATGAGACGTACCTCTTGCTCAAGTTGGTCTCAAACTTGTGAGTTCAAGGAATCTACCTGCCTTGGCATCCCAGAATGCTAGAATTACAGGAGTGAGCCACCATTCCCAGCCTATTTTATTCTTTAAAATGAGCGTATTTAAAATACCAAAGAATAAATTAAGTTTTGAAGAAATAATTCTCCCAGATTTACTGGCACAATTAGAACACTAGTAAGCCATAAGGGCTAAATTGGCAGCTGCTCATGATTTAGTTCTAACTTCCCCCACCTGACTGATGCCACTACTGCAGCAGGCTGGTTGCTGAGAGTTCATGGGGATTGACTCTGCCAATTTGGTATCAGCTTTTGACAATGGTACACTGTGTTGCTTTGAAGTGAAATTTGTGAATGTTGCACAGATCAACAGTATTTTTTAATTCTGTCTTCTGAACAACCCATCATGTCAAAAAAGATCAAGAGATCGCTGCAGGAAGAAAACTAACTTTTTAATGAGGATCAAGAATTGCAATATTGTCTAGTTGCTAAAATAAGATGATTGCTTGCTTTGTGATACTTCAATATCAACATGAAAGAAATCCAGTGCTCAGCAGCATTATCACACTGCTAAGGATCACAAATATTTTGAATCAGAGGGAGAGGCATGGGAGGTTGTATTGCAGAAATTCAAAGATAAAAAGCAAAAGCAAAGATGATTCTTTCAAGCAGATATAAAACAATTATAGCACTCAGAAGGACCACAAATATTTCAAATTGGAGGAAGAGGCACGAAAGGTTGTATTGTAAAAGTTAAGAAATGAAAAGCAAAAACAAAGACAGTTCTTTCCAGAAGAAATAAGACTTGGAAATAATGCCACTAGAGCAATTTATAAAGTAGCTTATCTATTCAGGAAAAGGGGGAGGCCATTCAGTGACTTAGAAATTGTGAAAGAGCAAATTGTTGAAGTTGTAGGATGCTTAGACCCTGATAACATTTCAAAATACAAACAACTGCCTCTTACAAGGAGAGCCATAACTGATCCACAGCATAAATGAGTCTTCAACTCAACAAAACAACTTCATGAAAAACTTCAAAAGGAAAATATGTATTATTTGATTGCTTTTGGATGAATCAACTGATAATTCTGACTTAGTGCAGGTGTTATACTTCATTGAGATCAGAACAAAAGATTTTCTTTGCTACAAAGAGTTACGTGCTTTGGGATTTCTTGGGAACCGAATACAAGGTACAGATTATCTTCAACAATTTTCAAGATAAATGTCATGAAGTTGGACTGAATTTGGTAAATTTAATAAGTGTACTTATACCAGTGGTTCTCAATCTTCCTAATGCTGCAAACCTTTAATACAGTTAAAAGGGATCATGACCCACAGGTTGAGAAGCACTGGTATAAACGATGCACCTTCCATGACAGGAAAATATGAAGGGTTTTTTGCACAGATAAAAATGTATTAGTAGATCCAGATGTTCTCATGTATTTTCATTATATCTTACATCAGCAAAATCTCTGTGATGAAGCTACTACTTTAAGTGACTTTTTTTTTTTTTTGAGACAGAGTATCACTTTGTCACCCTTGGCAGAGTGCTGTTGCATCATAGCTCACAGCGACCTCAAACTCTTGGGCTTGAGCAATCCTCTTGCCTTAGCCTCCCGAGTAGCTGGGATTATAGGTGTGTGCTGCTACGCCCAGCTAGTTTTTCTAGCTCAAGCTGGTCTCAAACTCCTGAACTCAAGGGATCTTCCTACCTCTACCTCAGAATGCTAGGATTACAGGTGTGAGCCACCACACCTGGCCTTTAAGTGACATTTTGCAACAGGTTATAAGTATTAGGTATATTCCTATAAATGCAACACAGCATCCTTCGTTTGGGAAGATGCTGAAGTTAAACAGTGAAGTATTCAGTATGGATTTGCCATGTCATTCTAAGGTGTGTTGACTATTGCAGGGACAGATATTAGCCAAAATTTTCCCTTTGTAAGAACGGGTATAATAGTTAAATTTTATGAAGAACAGAATCAGCAATGTGAGGAGCACAGCTACAGCAGGGACCTTACCTTACCTAACAAAAGAAGACATGGTAATGTAATCATTTCTACCCTCTTATTAATCTGAAATTTTTAAAAAAAAAGAAAGATTTCTATAGGAATATAGCATGTCTGTGTGATATCATATAACATAGGAACAACTTGAATATTTCTTTTCAAAGTAAAACTAAATCTATATATAGGATATGTGGCAAAAAATCCAGGCCTTTCAAAAAAAAGCTGTGTATCTTTTTACAAAACACTTCTTTTTTTTTTTTTTTTTTTTTTTTTTGGCAACTTTTGGCCGGGGCTGGGTTTGAACCTGCCACCTCTGGCATATGGGGCTGGCGCCCTACTCCTTTGAGCCACAGGCACCACCCCAAAACACTTCTTCAAAAGAAAATTTCTTTTTTTTCCCCTCAGGGTAACAAAGAGGGATTTTTATGTAGGAAGAACACAGAAAAAGTTAATAACATTTCCAAAGAGAGTTGGAAGTGGGTCCTTCTCACAAAGGAGAAAAGGTGAGAGACCAAAAAGAAATTCCTAATGAACATTTTCTCCTGTTAGTGAAGGTCATCGATGAGCAGGACAATATATGCAAATCATTTTAGGAATACACAGCTGTTATAGACCTATGTCATGGAGAATACAATGAAAGTTTCACAGACATCACACTCACATTAACATTTCAGCCTGACCTAATTGATGACACCAAGGCACCCAAAGAGGTATAAGTGGCATGGATTGAGCTCTCAGCAGATGACATTTTAAAGTCATTATTTGACACTAAGAAAGATCCAGTTAAAATATGGAAAAATGCAGTAGAATATCCAGGCCTTCAGCAACATATCCAAAAAATGCTTTCTCACTCTCCAACCACTTATGGCTGTGAATCTACATTCTCCTACCTAATCCGAATCAAGACGCCCTTAAGGTCAGAAATGACCGGTACCCATCTAGAGGATCAACTGAAGCGACAGCCCTCCATGCTGCAACCAAAAAGCAGACACAACAGAGTCATTAAAAGGTTAGTTAACTTTAGAATTAACAGATAGTTTTCATTTTTTTGAAATTATTAAGTACATAATAGACTTTTACAAAATAACGTGCATCTTAAAGTATGTCTACTTGAAGTTTCTTGAATACAGCCTGATTTGATTACAGCTAAATTAATGTGACCTTCCAAGAGTCTTCAACTCAACAAAACAACTTCATGAAAAACTTCAAAAGGAAAATATGTATTATTTGATTGCTTTTGGATGAATCAACTGATAATTCTGACTTAGTGCAGGTGTTATACTTCATTGAGATCAGAACAAAAGATTTTCTTTGCTACAAAGAGTTACGTGCTTTGGGATTTCTTGGGAACCGAATACAAGGTACAGATTATCTTCAACAATTTTCAAGATAAATGTCATGAAGTTGGACTGAATTTGGTAAATTTAATAAGTGTACTTATACCAGTGGTTCTCAATCTTCCTAATGCTGCAAACCTTTAATACAGTTAAAAGGGATCATGACCCACAGGTTGAGAAGCACTGGTATAAACGATGCACCTTCCATGACAGGAAAATATGAAGGGTTTTTTGCACAGATAAAAATGTATTAGTAGATCCAGATGTTCTCATGTATTTTCATTATATCTTACATCAGCAAAATCTCTGTGATGAAGCTACTACTTTAAGTGACTTTTTTTTTTTTTTGAGACAGAGTATCACTTTGTCACCCTTGGCAGAGTGCTGTTGCATCATAGCTCACAGCGACCTCAAACTCTTGGGCTTGAGCAATCCTCTTGCCTTAGCCTCCCGAGTAGCTGGGATTATAGGTGTGTGCTGCTACGCCCAGCTAGTTTTTCTAGCTCAAGCTGGTCTCAAACTCCTGAACTCAAGGGATCTTCCTACCTCTACCTCAGAATGCTAGGATTACAGGTGTGAGCCACCACACCTGGCCTTTAAGTGACATTTTGCAACAGGTTATAAGTATTAGGTATATTCCTATAAATGCAACACAGCATCCTTCGTTTGGGAAGATGCTGAAGTTAAACAGTGAAGTATTCAGTATGGATTTGCCATGTCATTCTAAGGTGTGTTGACTATTGCAGGGACAGATATTAGCCAAAATTTTCCCTTTGTAAGAACGGGTATAATAGTTAAATTTTATGAAGAACAGAATCAGCAATGTGAGGAGCACAACTACAGCAGGGACCTTACCTTACCTAACAAAAGAAAACATGGTAATGTAATCATTTCTACCCTCTTATTAATCTGAAATTTTAAAAAAAAAGAAAGATTTCTATAGGAATATAGCATGTCTGTGTGATATCATATAACATAGGAACAACTTGAATATTTCTTTTCAAAGTAAAACTAAATCTATATATAGGATATGTGGCAAAAAATCCAGGCCTTTCAAAAAAAAGCT
>NW_003852430.1:15757499-15789285 GCF_000181295.1 Otolemur garnettii
ACTCCTGGGCTTAGGTGATTCTCTTGCCTCAGCCTCCCAAGTAGCTGGGACTACAGGTGCCTGCCACAACACCTGGCTTTTTTTTGGTGGTTGTTGCAGTTTGGCCGGGGCCAGGTTTGAACCTGCCACCCTCGGTATACAGGGTCGGTGCCCTACTCACTGAGCCACAGACACCGCCCCTTTCTTGATTTTCTAACAATCATAATAAATGGTCCCTCTCACTCCAAGTGTACGATTTTTTACATTCAAAGGTTTACGTGAGATTACTTCTTTAATTCCCTCCCCCTTTCCGCTGATATCTTTTCTGTGGGATATATTCAATGGTCAAGGGCAAACTTTCAGAAGAATTACTAGCTTTCCCCTTGGTGTTCCCACAAGAAACATGGCTTACTTTGCTGCCTTTGGTTAGTTGTGTCTGTGTCCCTCTCCCTCAGTAGCATGTAGGGTCCTTGGGGATAAAGAACATGATTTGCTTGTCCATAGTGAACTTAGTGTTTAAGAGAGCTTTAAAATACATGCTTAGGGAAAAACTGACAATCTTTCTGGCCAGTGATGTCAGTTGCTGTTTGGAGAGCCACCAGCAATGAAAAAGTATGACAAGAATTTTCTGTTCGCTTTCTAAAGAAATGCCACAGTTAAAAGGAACAAGGCATTTAAGAACCCGTCCAGAGTATCACATTTTGAAGCAGCAACTTTTGAATGATGCTTTAAGACGCATATTTGCTCTTGGTACTTTATTTTTCAATGACTATGCACAGCAGATTATCAAATATCAGAAAGGGAAAAAATATCAGTAAATGGTCACTTCATTCATTTAATGAGATTTTATTTCTCTTAGAAAATAAGAGAAAGATATCTTGAGTCTTTAAAGATCATTGACTACAAAAATAGGGATAAAGTGGTTTTCCACTTTTAAAATTCTCAAGACAACAAAATAAGTTCATTCAAATTTCAGCTTACATTTCTAAAATACATGAAAGATGAAAATTCACGATAATAATAGTCATGTGAGGTCAATGCCGCAGTGATAGCAATTTGAGGATTAATTCACACTGGGTGGTATAAAAAAACATAGTAATCTGTAGTTATCTTTGGTAAAACTTGTGTTTTAAAAATTATTGGTGATCTTGGCATGTACTCAAAACAGATCATAGAACTAAATGTAAAACACAAAATTGTAAATCTTCTGGAGGGTAAAATCAGAGACAATCTAGGTGACCTTGACAATAGCACTAACTTGTGAGATACAACACCAAAGGCACTATCTGTAAAAGAAATAATTGATAAATTGTACTTCATTAAAATGAAAAACTCCTACTCTGTGGGGAATAATTTGATGAGAACGAGAAGACAAGCCATAGACTAAGAGAAAATGTTTGCAAAAGACACATCTGCTAACTGATGACTATTCAGAACACACAAAGAACTCTTAAAATTTAACAATAAGAAAAAGAACAACCAAATGTTAAAATTGAACAAGGAACATAGACAGAAACCCTACCAAAGTAGCAATACATGTGGCAAATAAACATTTAAAAATGTTGAATACCAGGCAATTAGAGAATTGCACATTAAAACAACGGGCATTACGAGGCCAAGGTGGGAGGATTACTTGAGGCCAGGAGTTCCAGATCAGCCTGACAAAGAGCAAGACTCAGTCTCTGCAAAAATTACCTGGGCATAGTGCCACATGCCTGTAGTCCCAGCAACTTGGGAGGCTGAGGCAGGAGAATTGCTTGAGCCCAGGAGTTTGAGGTTACAGTGAGCTATGATGACACCACTGTACTTTAGCTGCAGCAACAGAGTGAGACTCATTCTCAAAAAAAAAAGAAAAAAAAAATAGTGAGATTTGGCTACTCGCTCATCACAATGTCCATAAGTCAAAACACTAATAACAGCAGATATCGGTGAGGACATGGAGCTGCAGGAGCCCCTACGCTGCTGGTGGGGCTGCAGACTGGCACAGTGACTTTGGGGAAAACTTTGGCGGCTCCTTACAAAACTAAACACATTCTCACCGTAAGAACCAGCAATCGCACTCCTTTGTATTTACCCAAATGAACTGAAAACTTCTATCCACACAAAAATCTTCACAGGGATGTTTATAGCAGCTTTAGTCATAATTGTCAAAACTCGGAAGCAGCCAAGATGTCCTTCGGCAGTAAATGACAAATAAACTTGCCACATCCAGACAACGAAGTACTATTCAACGCTGAAAACAAACGAATTATCAAGCCATGAAAAGAGATGATGAAACTTAAACGCGTATTACTAAGGGAGAGAATCCAGTCTGCAAAGGTAACATGATGTCAACTACATGACATCTAAAACAGGTCAAAATTAGGGAGATGATAAAAAGATCAGTGATCGCCAGGGTTTGGGTGAGGAGGGGGAATGACTGGGCAGAGCAGAGCACGTTTATGGCAGTGAGACTGTTCTGAGTTACAGTGAAATGGTGAACACTTGTCATTACACGTTTCCCCAAATGCACAGAATGCACAACACTGAGACTGAACCCAACATATACCACGGACTTGAGCGATCACGGTGTGTCATGTAGATTGACTGAGAGTACCAAATGTCTCACTGTGATGTGCCATGCCCATGGCGGGGCATGGGAATTCTCTGTACTTGACACTTATTTTTCTGTGAACCGAAAACTTCTCTACAAAAAAAAGTTACTGACTTTTAAAAATCTTTCAGTAATGTCTGTTATTCTCTGTAGGACAGAACTTAAAAATGGAGGATATTATTCAACTAATTGCAGCCAAACTGAAAATAATGGCTTTAGTATATGGATACAAACCTAGTACTCAACAGATAGGAACATGTTGAAATTTATGTTTCTTTTCCTCTAAATAGTTTTCAGACTTGGTTATTCACGGATAATGGACGACTGCAAGCTTTCTTTCCGTATTTTCATATTTGATGCCAAAACAATTTTAAAATTTTGATGTATTGACAGAATCCCAAAGGAACTCATTGATCTATGAATGTTTTAACATTGACACGAAAAATCACCTTGATGTGCCACAGGTTTAAAAGCAGAAGATGCAATGTGAGCAGATGGTCAGCGCCAGTCTCCTGGTGCCCAGGGGCTGGTGAGTGCTGCCACTGATGAAATAGCATTGGCTAGTTGCTATCTCTTTTTACTTTTTAGAAAATTTCCTTTTTAAGAAAATTCTTGAGAATTTTTCTCAAAGTTAGATTTTCTTAAAGTTATAGTCTAGCATAGTAATCAAAACAAACGTATAAATATTCTAAACTTTTTCTTACATTTAAAAAAGTGGACTGAATAGGAAAGGTATTGATAATACAGGGGGTCCCAAAGGTCACCCATAAAGTCACCATACATAGGAAAATGGGAAAGGCAGCCAAATGTACCTTTATTTAGAAAATATTCACTACAAAATTTTACAAAATATTGCCTTTGTGTTGGCTACTTCTTCATAAAATTTTGTACTGAATATTTTGAAAATAAAGGTATATTTAGCTATAATTTCTCATTTCCTCTCTGCATGGCAACTTTATGAGTGATCTTTGGGACACCCTGTGTTTGTGCATAGAACACCTATTTACATCTTGAGAAACACCAGCATTCTGTAGAACAAGATTTGGAAGATTCCGTGCTAGATTATTAAGCCCCTTCAGAATGAAAGGGGAATGTTCTACTGACAAACTCCAAGTGAACCAACGGCATCTTCTTTCCTTCTGTCAAACATCAACAATATGTCAACAGTGGAGTTTGCTCAGCCATGTCGCTGTTTTTTCTGCCAGAAATACTCACCACACAGCATATTCCAGAGTATTCATATATTCCTTCAGAAGCTGGTGTGCTCTCTCTGCACAAACGCTGAACACGTTATGGTTGGCCGAAATCATCAAAACCTGACCTTGACGATAGAGAAATAATATCTTCTCTAATATTTCAGGAAATAATTAAATCCACAATTCGTTACTTCATTTGCATTACAGTTTGATAGCTGAAGCTCTCAGAATCTCTGACCTGATCACCCAATGACTTCTTCCTCCCTCTAGATGCCAGTGGAGATTGTTTCCCACTTAAAAAATGGGACAAAAGCTCTTAAATATCTCTCCTGTAAGTATCATATTTATTTTCATCTGTGTTTTATTTATAACTTGATTAAAATGATTACATGATGGCAGTTTAAAAGCACAAGATTCCACCTATAACTGTTAGTTTCAGAATGAATTGATGATGGTACCAGGAGCCCATGTGGAACAGCGAACAGCATGGTGACCACAGGGAGACAGATCACCCATGATGCAAGTTTGTCAAAACTTTCCATCCAGATCCTCGAGGGAGTTGATTTTCTTTGAACAAAGTTTTCAGTTACTGAAAGATAAGAACTGTAAATGTTAATTTCCCACAATGTAGGAATATTTTAATACTCCTTGAACCTACAGTTTTGATACAAATGTGTGCTGTTGATGAAAACAAAAGTTTATATAAAAGACACAAATATACACCATGGATACAAAAGAAATCAATCTATAATAGATGATTTTTAAATGTAGAACACTGATTTAGAACACTGCTTGATCTTCATTTTTTATCACAGACATTAGACTGGTTCAGTCATCTTTTTTTTAGACTGGATTGCAGTGGCATGATCCTGGGTAATTCTAACCTTGAATTCCCCGGCTCAAGCAATCCTCCTGGCTTGGGACTATGGTCCCATCACCACACCCAGCCAATTTATTTTTAAAGACATGTCTTGCTATATCATCCAGGCTGGCCTCAAACTTCTGGCATCAAGCTATCCTTCTTCCTTGGCCTCCCCAAAGAGCTGGGATTGTAGCCATGAGCTGCCATGCACAGCCTAATTCATTCTTTCTGTATAGTTTAGTTATGTTATTGGGTACCTAAGGGTTTAGTCATGTAGTGTTAGCTACCGAAAGATATCATAACAATCCAATTTTTCAACAAATACTGGTTTGCTGAAGAAAATCTCGAGGTAGAGAAGAGAATAACTGATAAAAATTTCTACTACACAACTTCAGTGGAAAGACAGAGAGTGAAGGAACAAAGTGAAAGCATGAACAACATTCTTTGGAGACAATCAAATATTTCCTTTGCCATCTTTTATATGAGTTATCCCTTTTCTTAAAATAAAATGTTACAAACATTGCATTTTATACTTCCAAAGTTAAAATATTTGAATGGTCTTGCTCTAAGAATAAAAAAGCAATGGCTGTGATACCCTGTGTCAGAAGATATCACAATATCCTAATTCCTGGAAGAAGCTCAGCCTGGTATTATCTGTATGTTTATTTTGAGCATTATAAGTTCTTCTCCCAAGTGGAAAGTACAGTATGTGGAACGTGGCAGTTTCCATTGTGTAACTTACCTTGGGAAGGCTGTACGCAGTTCATCTATCTCATTTTTCAGACCATTTTCTGGCCCTGTCAAGCAATTAAGGAAGACCTCTTTTGGCTGCTTTGCTAAATGTTCTTAGTGCCATCTGCTGCATGCTTTCAGCTACTGTATGGGGAACTACTCTGGTTAATAGCAGTTTATGAAACTAGAAACAGCTGACATCGTGTTTACCAATTTGCAGCCCATGTACAGAAAGAAAACACATGATGAAAGCATTCCACCGTAGGACATGCTTTGGAAGCTACCTTAGAAAGAGTTAATAGTAACAATTAGGTTTGTGATTCTTACACTAAAATTATATCTTTAATGTATTCTATTTTTTCAATTTATAAGGTCAATGTGTAATTTAGCATTAGCTACAGCTCTCCTAAACTGAAACTATTCTTATCTTTCAACTTGCTCCTTAGATGAATAACAAATCCATTATATTTGGAAGCAGCAAAAGCAATTTAATGGCACTACTAAAGTTTATTGGTGGATATTAATATTTTTTCAATTAAAGGGCCCTTTATTTAAAAGAGCTAAACAATAAACAGGACAGATAGATAAAGACATAAAAAAAATGAGGCCATTAATCTGTAGAGTATCTCCAAAGATCCAGGTTGATAGCTAATTATTATTAAAATAGAGAGAAAAGGCCGCTTGTGATTAGATGATTTTGAAGAAGGAAAGGAACCAGAATCACTTATGCACCCTGTGACTCCTCAACCAACACTAGTGGGCGACATGGTCTGAAGACTAACACCAGATCAGGGAACCATGTCCTTTTTATTACTTCTTTACTTACTTTTTCTTTTCCTGATAAAATAATCATTACCATAAGACCCGGTATGTGTTCGGATGGCTGCCAGTCATGACCAGGTTCTTGTGTCTCTGCTGGTTCTAATCTGTCCCTTGCTCTAATTCTGAGAATTCTAAATGGCCAGAAGATTCAAAGAGCTATGTGGCTTGCAACTGTTCAAAGGATGCTGCTCCCATTCTCCCCTCACCTGGTGTGTTATTCTTTGGATAACTTGCAAGGGACTTGGGAATTTCAACTAGATTGTCACACTTGCTGTAATCAGCCTGATGAAACATGCTATTCTGAGATAATTACATAGGTTAATCCTTAATGGTCTGGTTTATTACCTAACATATGTGGGCATAAAATGCCTAAAGAAGATTGCCTCAGTATTTATCTCTTAAATTACTAGCAACAGTCACCCTGTAGCAATCCCTTGAGCTAGATTTTCTTTTCATTCCAGAGAATCATGCCTTTCTTTTACCCTTTTTTAAAAATTTATGGTAATCTTTTAAAATATTTTTATTTGTTTTATTTCAGATTAAAATGAAGGTACAAATGATCAGGTTACAATGATTACATTTGTTAGGTCTTTTACCCTGTATTTTACAGACCATTCTTCTCTGTCAGACAATTAACATATTCAAGAATCCAAATCCCTGTAGTGTTTTAAGAGCGTAGCTTTCTAAAAAGTACACAAGCCATTTCCTCAACACTGGAAATGAAGCAGACTGTGGGGTAATGCAAAGCATGTTTAATTATGTATAAAACAAATAATAATTGCAAAATGATAAATTAGAAGCATTAAAGTAAAATACTTCAAGGACAAAGTGATCAAAAGCATTGTAAGCTAGTAAGAAATATACTGCAAGATTACTTAGATTGGCAGAACTCTTGAAAATATGAGTCATTATTTCTAAAAGCCTATTGGTTTGATGAAAATCTTCAGGACCAATCAATTTTGGTAATATAGAAATCATTGCTTCCGAGAGAGCCTTTTTAATTGGTGGGGATTTTTTTTTTTTGGTTTGAGGGGTTTGGCAGTTTTTGCCTGGGGCTGGGTTTGAACCTGCCACCTCCAGCATATGGGGCTGGTGCCCTACTCCTTTAAGCCACAGGCACCGCCTACTCTTTAATTGTTTTACCTAGTATAAAATGTCTAATACCTATCAACAGAAAAATGAAAGGTACTCCTAAGTCCCTCTTGGATTCATGCTTTGTTCAGTGCCTAAAACTTAAACTTCAATTCTGTTCCACAAGAGCACACACTTAGCTCCCCCATGAGAATTTGCAGGATGAGACTTTAGCCCACAGGAGACAAACAGGTGAGCTGTGAGTCTTTAAAACACTCCCATGCCATGAGTGAAGACATTTGCATATTTTTTTCATATTTTTATTATCGTAAGTATTACGTTTAAGATGGCATAATTATTTCAATTTTCTTTACAATTCATTTTTCTGATTGTAATATTCACTCTATTTTTGGTTGACTAAATTAGATAAGATTAATTTTCATCAAATAAGTAGTAGTACAGCCTAGGAAAGTATTTTCTGTTTTGTTTATGTTATGGCACTATACAATCCAATGTAGCCACTTAAGTTTAGTATTAAGAAGACACCTATAATCAGCCTTTCAAAATGACTAATTTATGTGCCTAAAAATACAAAGAATGTTTTCAGTGTGAATATGGCCATGAAAATCAGCATTATTCCCCTACCAGAAAACACAAAAAAGAAATAAGAAGAATGAAAACAAAAACCTGAAATCTACACTTTTCATGAGACTAAGGAACAAATATATTCCAGATTCAAAAATGCATTTAAGGCAGCCTAAAAAAAATTTTTTTTATGTTACTAACAGCCTAAGAGACTCCTAGTTCTTCCACAACTTCACTGACATTCAGCATGGTCAGCAGTCTTTTTAATTTGAGCCGTTCAGATAGATGTGTAGCTCTATGTTGGTGGGGTCTTAATTTATATTGTCCTAATGCTCAGTGATGTTGAACACGTTTTCATATCCTCACTTGCCATTTGAATTTTTTTAGTGAAGTGCCTACCAAAAGATTCATTTGAAAATTGAGTTGTTTTTCTTAGCATTGCGTATTGTGAATTCAAATTTTGCCAGTCTGGTAGTGGGAAGTGGAGGTAGTATTTTTATTTCATTAAGACTTTAACTGGAGCTGGGCATGGTGGCTCATGCCTGTAATCCCAGCCCTCTGGGAGGCCGAAGCGGGTGGATTGCCTGAACTTAGAGGTTGGAGACCAGCCTGAGCAGGAGTGAGCCAGAGTGAGACCCCGTCTCTACCAAAAAAAAAAAAAAAGGCAGGCCTTGTGACGGGCGCCTGTAGTCCCAGCTATTTGGGAGGCTAAGGATAAGAGAATCACTAAAGGGAGAAAAGAAAAATAAAAATTAAAAAAAACCCTTCAAACTAAGATGAGTAAAAAGCAGTTGAAAGCAAAATTTTTTCTAATTTTTTAATTGTTTACATTTATTTCAAAAAGAGATTTAGCATTACAGAATGATATACAAATTTTGGTTCATTTTAATTTTTTCCTGTAGAACTCAATTCATTTATTTTTTCTGGTTTGCTTTAACTAACATATAAGCACAACATTTTAGAAAAACAACTCTGAACAATTCAAGATAAAACTGTTTTGAATGAGCAAATTACTATTGTGCCGGATGCCCTTAATTTTTATGTTTTATCTAGCTATTTCTTCATTTTAAAAAATATTTAAGCCAGGCGTGGTGGTTCACACCTATAATCCCAGCACTTGGGAGGCCGAGGCAGGTTCATTGCCTGAGGTCACAGGTTGGAGACCAGCCTGAGGCAGAGCTAGACCTGGCTTCTAAAAATAGCCAGGGGTTGTGGCAGGCACCTGTAGTCCCAGCTGCTTGGGAGGCTGAGGCAAGAGAAGCTCTTGAGCCCAAAAGTTTGAGGTTGCTGTGAGCTGTGACGCCACAAAGTGAGACTCTGTCTCAAAAAAAAAAAAAAGACTTTAATTGGCATTTCCCTGTTTATAAATGAAATGAAATGAAACAGGGACAAATATCTGTGCATGTTTTTCACCCATATTCCTATTAGATTTTCTATCTTTATTGAATTGTAAGAATTCATTTTATTTTATGGATATGAATCTTTTCTCTGTCAGCAAATATCTCCTCCCACTCTGCGGGAGATCTTTAATTTTTTTTTGAGGGGGAGGACCAAGTCTTACTCTGTCACCCCACTAGGGTGCAGTGGTATCATCATAGCTTGCTGCAACCTCAAACTTCTGGGCTCAAACTATCTTCTACCTCGACCTCCTAAGTAGCTGGGACTACAGGCTAATTTTTCTATTTTTAGTAGAGACAATATCTCACTCTTGCTCAGGCTGTCCTCAACTTCCTGATTCCTAGCTTCAGTCTATCCTGCTGCCTCAGCCTCCCAGAGTGCTAGGATTGTAGGCTTGAGCCACTGCATTCAGCCTTTAATAATTTTTATAGTGCTTTCTGATGAACAAAATCTTACTTCTAATGTAGCCATATTTATTGATATTTTCCTTTGTGATTAGTGCTTTTGTTTTCTTCTTTGAGAAATTTTTTCTTCCTAGATATCAAGAACATATTAGCCAAACTTACTTCCAAAAGAGTGATCATTTTGCCTGTCCCATCAGTGCCTTATCCACTTATGAAATGGTATGAGGTGGGGGTCCATTTTTTTTTTTCCACATAGAAGCTCAATTATTCCAGCACTGTTTATTTTTAAAATGTCCTTTCCCGCTGTTCTCCACTCTTTAATTCCATATTTACAGATACATGACTCTGCTTATACCTACTCTATTCCATTGTGCTGTCTTAATTATTGTATATGTGTTAATGTTACTAAATCCTTCTGTCTGGTAAGGATATTTGCTGACGTGACATATTACAAGCTAATATATGTATCATTGCTTTTTATTTACTTATGTATTTTCCACATGGATTCATTTTTATTCTCATTAGGTAAGGCCTTACCATTTATTTTTAGTATAGTTTCGAGGGTGGTGAGTACTGTCAATTCTTTGCTTATATAATGATGTCTTTATTTTATCTTCATTTTGGAAGATGGTTTCACTGGTTGTCTATCTTAAAACTTGGAATATATTATTCTACTGACTCCTGTTATCCTTAATTGCTGTTATGGTGTTGGTTGTAAATCAAGCTCTGTTCTTTGGAGGTAGTCCACCTTTATTTTTCCATTGTGTTTTAGATTTTTTCTTTAGGCCAAGCAGGGTGGCTTACACCTGTACATCTAACACTCTGGAAGGCTAGGGTCAGTAGATTGCTTGAGACTAGCCTGAGCAAGAGTGAAACTCTGTCTCTACTGAAAATAAAAAAACCAAAGCAAGAGGATTGCTGGAACCTAAGAGTTTGAGGTTGCTGTGAGCTATAATGCCATGGCACTATACCTAGGGTGACAAAGTGAGACTCTGTCTCAAAATAAAATAAAATAAAATCACAGAGGCTTGCCATTAACAAAAGATGACTATGAATTATTCGGTGATACCTTAGAAACCAAAACAAATTCCAGTGTTCAAAAGTTCGTGAAATCAGATTCTGTCTTAATGTGGAGTAGAACTTTCTAACAGTAGTTTAGCAAGTGATACCCTATATGTAGGATGTAAAGGGAGATAAAATGTACTTGCATTTTGAAGGGAGCTTAGTTTTAAATTAAGGTGCTAGAGATGGGCACAGTAGCTCTCACCTATAATCTCAGCACTCTGGGAGGCTGAGGTGGGTGGATCGCTTGAGCTCATGACTTTGAGACCAGTCTGAGCAAGAGTGAGACCCCTGTCTCTACTAAAAATAAAAAACTGAGGCAAGGATTGCTTGGGCCCAAGAGTTTGAGGTTGCTGTGAACTAACTCCATAGCACTCTACCTTGGGCAACAAAGTGAGACTCTGCCTAAAAAAGAAAAATAAATTGTCTCTAGGTATTTTTGCATTTCCACTATCATGAATCCACGTTTGTTTCATTTTTTTATAATTCAAATTTTATTGAGATAATTGTAGACTCATACGAGGTTCTAAGAAATAATACAGAGATATTTTATGTACACTTCCCCATTTTCCTCAATGTTAAAATTTTATAAAAAGCATAATGTATTACCACAATAGCATTTATGCAAGCTACTGGTCTTATTCAAATTTCTCTAATTTTCCTTATACTAATTTGTGTGCATATATGTGCACATGTCTAGTTTTATACAGTGTTATCACATGGGTAAGTGTATGTGTTCACTATCCTAGACAAGATAAAAAATAGTTTCAGTACAACAAAGATCCTTCATTTTGCCCTTTTATAACTGCACCCACTGCCCTAACACAGCCTCTTAGTTCTCCTACTCGTGTTATTTTAGACCTTCTTAGTCTGTGTTCTATATCTCTGAGTAGGTTTTTTGCATTTCCCATCTTTCTGTCCATTCATGCTGCAATCTGAAAATTTTATTCTAATCTATTTTCCAATTCACTAATTTTCTTTTTAGCTATTTCTAGTCAGTTGCTAAATATTTTCACTGAGGTCTTAACTTTGGTTATAAGAATGAAAAGATTCATTTGGTTTTCTTAAAATCAGTTTCATGTTTTCATTATTTTCTGTTTCTTGAGCTTTTTTTGTTGTCATGTATTTTTAGTTTGTAAGCATAACTTGTTTTATAATATGTGGCTGTTAATTTCAATATCCAAATTCTTTAGGGATCTCTTTCTACTGTTTATTTTCAAGCAAGGACTTCCTTACTTCTGGTTCACCTTTACTCTGAGAGTATAGTTCTTTTCAGACTCTGCAGTTGGGTAGAAAGTGATATTTGAAGTCTGTCCTCTTTTCCCAGGAGGCCAACAAAGCCCCAGTTCAGTTTCACATCTGTTTTTCTCCAACAGACCAATACCCTCTGGGCAAAAACAGATTTTAGTTTGGGACTTAACTCTCCAAATTTTCAGTTTATCCTAGATTTTGGCCAGGTAATTATTCACTATATTTTGGGCACATATATGCTTTTAAGAAATTTTTGAAACATTTAATCTAGCTTTTTTAGTTGTTTTCAGGGTTCTGAGAACTCACTAAATATTATTTCGTATTAATATTATTTAAAAGTTTGAATCACATGAAATAATATAAATTTTGAAATCACACACACATACACACAAAATCAAGGTTGACTAAGGATTCTTAAGATGCACTTACGGGTGTAGGAAAATTTGGGAGAATTTTATCACAGCTATCTATGTCATAATACTGTGTAAAATCAGCCATGCAACCGTGGAGTCTGTGTTTTGTTATTTACTTTTGAGGTTTTAAAAAAGATGTACATTGCCAAAATTTCTTGGCATAAATACAACTAAAACACAGCATGGAGCTTTGGGGTGAAGGAAAACAGATTTATTTTCCATATTACTCACATAAGTTCATTTACTACTGGAAATTTCTAAGGGAGTTAAATTTGAAATAATTTATCAGTTATTTTTTCTTCAGTTTTAAAACTGCTTTCAAATTACCACAATGATAACTGGTCCTGTTATATTCAGCGTGTCTGCAGTAGCCCACTGAGCTCTTGAAAAGTCACTAAATGGAGCCTGTGAAGACAGGAGTGAGAGCAGTCCTCCGCAAGGAAGCTCATGCCTTGCTCTGCAATTAGTTGAAGGTCGATCTCGACAAGGCAGCAGCAACTTCAAAAAGCAACAGCTAAGTGGATCTTAAATGTGGCTCCTCGGTCAGCAATTATGCCTTAAGCAAGAAGTATAAATCATAAGCTGCCTGAAAAGGGGTACAACTAAGAAAACCCTAATAAGGAAAGATATAAAGATATAAGGATACATAAAATTGAGGTGAAACACCCCAAGAGGACATATTTGACAGAGATAGTCTTGTTTAGTATCCTGTAAAATAAACAGCATTTTTTGGTTTTTTTGCTACTTTTCTCTGTCATTTATTTATTTTTTTTTATTAAATCATAGCTGTGTACATTAATACAGGCATGTGGTACAGTGTGCTATTTTTATATACAATTTGAAATATTTTCATCAAACTGATAAACATAGCCTTCATGTCATTTTCTTAGTTATTGTGTTAAGACATTTATATTCTGGCTCAGCGCCTGTGGCTCAAGTGGCTAAGGCACCAGTCACATACACCTAAAGTGGTGGTTTTGAATCCAGCCTGGGCCCACCAAAACAATGATGGCTGCAACCAAAAAATAGCCAGGCACTGTGGCGGGTGCTTGTGGTCCCAGCTACTTGGGAGGCTGAGGCAGGAGACTTGCTTGAGCCTAGGAGTTGGAGGTTGCTGTGAGCTGTGATGCCATTGCACTCTACCCAGGGGGATAGCCTGAGGCTCTCAAAAAAAAAAAAGACATTTATATTCTACATTTAGAAAGATTCACATGTAGTAGAGACAGGGTCTTGCTCTTGCCCAGGCTGGTTTGAACTCCTGAGCTAAACCAATCCTCCTGCCTTGGCCTCCCAGAGTGCTAGGATCACAGGTGTTAGCCCCTGTACTCAGCCAACTGGCCTGATATATCATTTTTCATTTATCATATTGGCAAACATTTTCTTTCTTTCTTTTTTTCTTCCTTTTTTTTGGGGGGGGGGACAGACTCACTCTGTTGCCCCAGAGTGCCATGGTGTCATAGTTCACAGCAACCTCAACCTCAAACTCTTGGGCTCAAGTAATCCTCTTGCCTCAGCCACCCAAATAGCTGAGACTACAGGTATCCACCACTACACCTTGCTAATTTTTCTATTTTTAGTAGAGACACTGTCTCACTCTTGCTCAGGCTGGTCTTGAACTCCTGAGCTCAAGCAATCTACCTTCCTCAGCCTCCCAGAGGGCTAGGATCACAGGCATGAGCCTGGCAGTAAACAGCAATGTTAGATAGTTAGTAATAGTGACTAAAAAACAAAATGTTTTAACATAAAAAGATTTATATAATATAAATGAAAATAAAAGATGATGAAGAACGTCTAGAAGTCAGTCCTATTTTACATTGTGTGTAAGTAAATCCCATTTTACTGTAGTTGAGTTATCTACAGACAACAAATTCACTCATATCAAGCTGTGTTTTATCTGCAGGATATTTTAACCCTGCACTTAAAATAATCTTCAGAAGGTCAAGAATAGTAAAGTTTGTGAGCTGTCATTATCTTGTGGTTTATCTCTTCTTCCCTACCAAAAATGGTTAAGTAAGGTCAGAGGCTTTCTACTGAGAAAAGATATTTCAGAAATTATACTAGGTGGTTTATTTGAGCTCTTTGCAGATTCTGGATATAATTCCTTTGTTGATTGTGCACTTTGTAAATATTTTCTCCCATTCTGTAGCTTTTCCATTTACTCTGTTGGTTATTTTCTTTGCGGTGCAGAAGCTTTTTAATTTAATTAAGGCCCATTTATTTATTTTTGTTGTTGCTGTATTTGCCTTTGGGGTCATACTCATAAATTCTTTACCGAGACTGATGTTTAGAAGAGCTTTTCCTGTTTGCTTCTAGAAAGTTTATGGTTTCACGCCTTATACCCAAGTCTTTTATTATTCTTGAATTAATTTTTATATATTCCAAGAGATAGGGGTCCTGTTCCATTCCTCTGCAATTTTCCTGGCGCCATTTTTGAATAGGGCTTTCTTTCCCCAGTGTATATTGTTGTCTTTGTCAAAGATTGATTGTTACTGCTTTACAAATTGAACCAAAGACATAAACAGGTTTTTCTTTTTTTTTTTTTTTAGACAGAGCCTCAAGCTATCCCCCTCAGTAGAGTGCCATGGCATCACAGCTCACAGCAACCTCCAACTCCTGGGCTCAAGCAAGTCTCCTGCCTCAGCCTCCCAGGTAGCTAGGACCACAGGCGCCTGCCACAACACCCGGCCACCTTTTGAATAAAACCTTCATTGTAGTATGGACAGCCCGGGCTGGATTCAAACCCACCACTTTGGGTGTATGTGGCTGGCCCCTTAGCCACTTGAGCCACAGGCGCCGAGCCATAAACAGGTTTTTCAAAAGAAGGGAGACAAATGGCCAACAAACATGAAAAAATACCATCACTAATCATCAGGGAAATGCAAATTAAAAACCACAAAGAGACACCACTTTACCCCTGTCAGAATGGTTGCTAATAAAAAAGTAAAAAAAGACAATAGATGCTGTCATGGGTGTAGACAGAAAGAAGCACTTATACAGTGTTAGTGGGATTTCAAATTAGTACAACCTTTGTGGAAAACAGTGTGGAGATTCTTCAGAGAAGTATACGTAGACTTCCCATCCAACCCAGAAATCCCACTACTGAGTATGTACCCCAAGGAAAATAAATCATTTTATTAAAACAACCTGCACTTAAATGTTTATTACAGCACAATTCACAATTGCAAAGATGTTGTATCAACTGGGTCCATCAGTTCACAAGAGTAGTGTTATGGAGTACTACTTAGCCATAAAATGAAATGAAATATTGCTTTTCACAGCAACTTGGGTAGAAGTGGAGACCATTACACCAGGCGAAGTATCTCAGGAATGGAAAAAAAAAAACAAAAAACAACACTACGTGTACTCTCTAATATTTGGGAGCTAAACAATGGGTATAAATATGCACAAAAAGATTTAAAGACATTGGAAACTAAGAAAGGGGAATATGGGAGAGGGTGAAGGGTAAAAACTTACTCCTTGGCCTCAGTGATCACTATAGTGGTAACGGACACACTAAAAGCCCCAATTTAAGCTTTATACAAGGTATTTATGTAGCAGAAACATTTGTACCTCCTTAATATTTTAATAAATAAGTCATTGTCTTTGACTTGTCTTAAAAGGAATGCTTTCAAAGTTTTCGTTAGGTACACTGTAGGGCTTTGAATAATATCTTTAATTAGGGAAATTTTTCACCTTCAGTTCTTAGTTTGGTAAGAGTTTTAACACATAATGAAGCTTTAATTTTATCAAGTTCTTTATTTGCATCTATTTAGATCATTGTACATTTCTCCTTAGGTTGTTAATATGGTGTATTATTAAAACTTATTTACTGTTAAACCACCTAATATTCCCAAACGATCACACATTTATCAGAATTTAAACAATTATCACATTTATCACTTTTAAACAATACTAATCTTTTATTTAACATTTTAACATCTATATTCACAAGTTAGTTTGCATAGTTTGCATATAATTTTCTTATATTGTCCTTTCAAGTTTTGGAACCAAGGTAGTGAAAGCCTCATAAAAATAAGCTATGAATACTTCCTCCATTTCTACATTCATAGTTTGTGTAGGATTGGAATTAAGTGATATGTTAAATGTTTGGTAGACCTTACAAGTAAAATATTTGAGCCCTTGGGGGGAAGGTGCATAGGAGAAAAGACTTTTAAGTACTGATTCTATTTCCTTAACAGTGAAAACGCTATTCAGCCTTTTCCCCCTACTTTTCCTTAAGTTAGATTGACTTGTATTATTATAGAGATTTGTTCATTTTATCTCATATTTTAAATGTACCAGCATAATATCTGAACAATGACTTATTTTAATCTACACAGAATGCCTAGTTATGTCCCTCCCTTCACTGCTAATTGCATTTTCCCCTCGTTTCTTTCTCTTGCTCAATCTTACCAGTTTGTGAATTTTGAAATTTATTTCCAATAATTTGTGGCTTTGTTGATTCTTGCTATTGTATGTCTGGTTGCTCTTCTTTATTTATTTATTTATTTTGAAATTTCAGATTAATGCAAGGGTACATATGATTAGGTTGCATTGTCTGCATTTGTTAGCAAGTTGTATTTGAGTCTTTCACCCAGGAGGTGTGCTATATACATCTACATTGCATTCCTTAAATTTGGTTCGGTATTTTTTCTGCCTTCTATTTTTGAGAGGTGAATTCAGGTTTTTTTGTTTGTTTGTTTGTTTTTTGTTTGTTTGTTTTTGAGACAGAGTCTCACTATGTTGCCCTTGGTAGAACGCTGTGATGTCATAGCTCACAGTAACCCCAAAGTCTTGGGTTCAAGTGATCCTCTTGCCTCAGCCTCCCAAGTAGCTGGGACAACAGGCACCCAGCAGAATGCTCAGCTATTTTTAGAGACAAGGTCTCGCTCTTGCTCAGGCTGGTCCTGAACCTGTGAGCTTGAGGCAGTCCACTCACCTGGACCTCCCAAATTGTTGGGGAGGAACACATTTATAAGAGGGACTTTGCCTGACAAATGCAATTAGTGTAACCTGGTTCTTTGTACCCTCTATAAATCCCCAACAATTAGAAAAAAGAAAAAGATTATAGGCATGAGCCACCTGCCCAGCCTTGAATTCAGTTTTTTGTTTGCATAAATTTTAAACTCACTCCTTATGAGCCTTTTTATTTTCTAATGTAATGATGTAAACTGGTAAAGCTTTCCATTTCCTTCTAAGGGCAATTTTCGCTCCATCACATTTGTGTGATGTTCAGCATTTTGATTACCTTTCTGTTATCAGTACTTTCTAATTTTCATTATTATTTCTTCTTTAGCTGCTGTGTTTTTTAGAAATTTTACAAAAGGATGGATATTGTCTGACCTTGAAGCTAACTGAGCAGGGTCAAGTCTAGTTAATACTTGGATGGAAGACTGCCTAATTTTGTTGTTAATTACTTCTAAATTAATTTCACTATGGTCAGAGACTATGGTCTATAGGACATCAGTTATTTGAAGATCGGTAAACCTGGTTTTATGGCACAATTTGTGGTTAATTTTGTAAAAGTTCTAATGTTTATAAGTGGGATGAGTATTTTGCAGTTGATCTATGAGGTTAAACTGATTGTGTTACTCAAATCTTCTGTACCCTCACTGATTTTTGTGTGTCTAATTTCCCATTTTCTAGGCAAATATGTTAAAAATCTCCCACTCTGATGGTGTATTTGTCTTTTCATCTGCTTCATTTCATACATACACACACAAAGACTGTGTTACTAAGTAGACGTATGCAAATTAGAATTCTTTGATCTTGCTAGTAAATTGAGCCTTTTTTCTAATTACCCTTTTATCTCTACTAATATTTTTGTCCTAAAGTATATTTGCTCTGTATTCACAAAATTATGCCATTAATTTTTTGGCTATCATCTGTCCAGAATATCTTTGTTCCACCCTTATATTTTCAATCTGTACATCTTTTTTCTTTTCTTTTTTTTTTTTTTTTTTGCAGTTTTTGGCTGGGGTAGAGTTTGAACCCCCCCGACCCACGGCATATAGGGCCGGCGCCCTACTCCTTTGAGACACAGGCACCACCTCCCAAACATCTCTTATTTTTTAATCAAGACTGAAAATCCTTGTCTTTTAACCAGTTCGTTAATTCTATTTTTATATTCCTGCAAATAAAATTAGGAAATGTAACAATAATCATATAAAAACTCAGGTTAATTTCCCCAAACATCAATAAGCCACTATAAAACTCATATAATAAGCCACCAAAGATTTCTGCATTACATAAAGCGTTTAAAATCCAAATTATGAAATGATTTAATGCTTTGCTTAATGAGTTGTTCGTTGAAGATGTTGTGTCTAGTGTTTTGTGAATATTGAATGCAAAGTACCTTGACTTTCTATGCTTAATAATAAATAAGTCCTGTTGTATAACCAAAGAAATCATATGCTAACTATGGTAGAAATGCTATCTAAATTGAATCTAGGTATTAGATAACTGGCAGAAGCAAATATAGAAACTAAACCCTCAGGAAAATAACTTTGGTAAGAAACAAGACAGTATCAGGAAAGCAGTTGACACACTGCTACAAGAACTACAAAACTTCCTTCCTGAACATACAAACACCTTAGCATTTTTGCTGATGCATACATTGATATATTACAGTGAGTTTTCATTTCAGATGGTAAATTTTTGATAAAACTCTTGCAAGCTATTATCGCAAAATGTTTAAATACTGAGAGCTCAGAAGAGAGGGACATCTCTATTTGAATTTATTTCTTCTAGCCTACTTTTGTGTTTTTTATGCCTCTCAGCTATCTGCTTCTTTTCTGGTTTGTCATTTTTTGTGTGTGTGTGTGTCTTTTAAAATATTTATTGAATTTTTCTCTTACTCATGTTTTCCTCTACAAATTTGCAAGTTGAACATTCTATTTCTGTTCTTTTATTGGTTGCCTGAACATTTTCAACACACTTATTTAACTTACCAAAATCCGAATGTATAATTTTCACTCCTTTTAACAGGAGCTTTCCAAACCTTTAAGTCTGATCACCTCTTCCCAACTTAATGTGTAATTATCTGCTATCATAGCTCTACCTTGTTATAAATCCAAAAGGAAGGTTTTTTCGTGGTTTTTTTTTTTTTTTTGAGACAGAGTTTCACTGTGTCACCCTGGGTAGAGTACTGTGGTGTCACTGCTCACAGCAACCTCAAATTCTTGGGCTCAAGCGATTCTCTTGCCTGAGCCTCCCAAGTAGCCGGGTCTACAGGCACCTGCCATAATGCCCAACTATTTTTTATTGCAGTTGTCATTGTTGGTTAGCTGGTCTGGCCTGGGTTTGAACCTGCCAACTTCAGGGTATGTGGCTGGCGCCATAACCACTGTGCTACAGATGCCGAGCCAGAAGTGTTTCTTGTACATTCACTGTCATTTATATTTTACCCACATATTTCCCACTTTCTTTTTCCTTTAATCATTTTTGCATTTTCCATATGGACATGATTTCATTTGGCCTGGAGTATATCTTTTGAATTGTTTAATGAGAGTGCCACTTTTTCCTCATCAGACAATAACTTTATTTCTTTTTCATTCCTCCGAATTATTTTTGGTAAGTATATGATTCTAGATTGACAGATATTTTCTCTCAGAACATGGAAAATATTTCAGTATTTTCAGGCTTCTATTATTGCTGAGAAGTCAATTATCAAGCATACCTTCTCACTGGTAGGGTTTTTTTGTTACATAATAGTTATACATATTTTTAGAGCATATGTAGGTCTTTTGACACATGTATGCAATGTGTAATGAACAAACCAGGGCAATTTGGACATCCATAATGCCAAACATATATCCCTTCTTTATATTGGGAACATTCCAATTCCTTTCTTCCAGCAATTCTGAGTTCTACAGTAAATTTTTTTAACCACAGTGGAATATTAATAAGGCATAATACTTATGCATATTTGAGGGGTACATGTGATATTTTGGTGCCTGTATACAAGTTTCAGTAATCTAATAAGGGTAATTGGGATATCTATCACCTCAGATATTTTACCTTTACTTTGCACCACTCTTTATATGCCCATCCACTGATAGACACTTAGGTTGAGATTCTATATCTTAACTATCATGAATAATGCTGCAATAGACAGGTGAGTACAGGTATTCCTTTAACATACTGATTTATGGCTGGGTGTGGTGGCTCATGCCTGTAATCCTAGCACTCTGGGAGGCCAAGGCAGGTGGATTGCTTGAGCTTGGGAGTTTGAGTCCAACCTGACCAAGAGTGAGATCCTATCTCTACCAAAAATAGGAAAACTAGCCAGGCCTAGTGGCACATGCCTGTTGTCTCAGCTACCCAGGAGGCTAAAGCCAGGGGATTGTTCAAGCCCAAAAGTTTGGGCTGTGAGCTATGATGCCACAGCACTCTATCTAGGGCAACAAAGTGAGACTCTGTCTCAAAAAATATATATTAATTTATTTTACTTTGGATATATATCCAGCAGTGGGATTGCTCTACATGTATAATATGGTAGTCTGATTTTTTTTTGTTTTGAGGAACCTCCATACTTTTTGCATAGTAGCTGTACTAAGTTACATTCCCATCAACAGTGTGCAGACGTTTCTTTTCTCTGTGTCCTCTCCAGCATTTGTTATTTTTTGCCTTTTTGATAAAAGCCATTTGAACTGGGGTGAGATAGCATTTCATTATGGCTTTGACTTGCATTTTTCTGATGATTAGTAATGTTGAGCATTCTTTTCATGTACTTATTGGCAATTTGTACATCTTCTTTTGAGAAATATCTATTTGGATTTTTTGCCCATTGTTTCACCGGGTTATCTGGTATTTGCTGTTGAGTTGTTTGTGTTTCTTATATATTCAGGCTATTTGTCCCTCGTCAGTTGGATAGCCAGTGAGTATCTTCTCACATCATATAGGGTATCTCTTCAGTTTGTCAGTTGCTTATTTGGCTATACAGAGCTTCTTAGCTTGATGCACTTGTCTATGTTTCCTTTTGATGCTTGTACTTTAAAGGTCTTACTCAAAATGTCTTTGTCCAGACCACTGTCCTGAGGTATTCTCCCAGAGTTTTAGTCATTTTGTAGTTTTAGGTCTTAGATTTAAGTCTTTAATTAATTTGTATTGATGTAGTTTTTAAAGATTTTCCCCTTAACCTATAACATTCTGCAGTTTAAGTTAGATAAGCAAGGTACTTATTTATTTTTATCTATTCCACTTTAGATTCATAATGTTATAGATTGATGCTTTTCATCAGACTGGCAAATTTCTCAGTCAGTTTTTCTCCAAATAGTGCCTCTACGTTTCTTTCTTTTCTATTTCTGGGATGTCAATTATTTAAATTAGGTTAGTATTTTTTTCTCTGTTCCACTTGTCCCTTTTCTGTCCTATTTCCTCTTTTTCTCACTATGCTACATTTTGGGTAAATACTTCAGATCCATCACCTAGTTTGCTAATCCTCTCATGCTATATCTAATCATGCATCAAACCATACTATTGTTTCTATTTTTCATTTCTAAACTTCCTACTTTGTTTTCTTTTCAAGTCTTGTTTAATTTTATAGAACCTTATTGATAGGGTTCTATAAAATTAATCAATTAATTAAGTTGATTAATTCTTTAATTAATGAGAGACAGAGTCTTGCTCTGTCACCCCAGGTAGAGGGCAGTGGTGTCATCATAGCTCATCATAACCTCAGACTCTTGGACTCAAGCAATCCTCCTGCCCCAGCCTCCTGACTAGCTGAGACTACAGATGTATGCCACTATATCTAGCTAATTTAAATTTTCTCTTTTTTCTTTTCTTTCTTTCCTTTTTTTTTTTTTTTTTTAACAGAGAGACAGAGTCCCACTCTCACTTTTACTCAGCCTGGTCTCTAAGTGATGACCCCAAGCAATCTTCCTGCCTTGACCTTTAGGGTAGCTGGGACTACAGGCATGTACCATGACACCCGGCTAACTTTCCTATTTTTAGTAGAAACAGGGCCTTGCTCTTGCTCAGGCTAATCTCAAACTTCTTAATCCCCCTCTTTCTTTTTTTTTTAATCCCCTCTTTCTTGAAAGAAATATTTTTAAAATGTCAAGCATAACTATTTTATAGTCTATCCAACAAATCTAATAGCTAAAAGTTTTGCTGGTTTGATCCATTTGCTTAATTTACTCTGCCACTGCTCATTTGTGTAAACTTGATTCCTTGGCTGTTTGATTTTGATGATAAAGTGTCACTTATTAGAACTTCATCTGCAAATATTCCTTGAGTCCTATCTTGATACTATGTAGTATGTTTCCATTTCCTTCCTCTAAGTTCATGGCACATCTTTAAGATAAAATACTATAATACTAATAGCCTTCTTGAACTATTCAGGTGATATGAATTCAGTCTGAAAATAGACATGTACTGTCCAATTAGGAATTATTAGGAAAGTCCCTCTCCTGTAAACCTAATGCTAAGTTTTAATAAAGGTAGTTTTTCTTGCAATCTTTTTTCTTTCATTGCTTTAATTAAGGAACAGTCCTTGAGATGCTATGCAGGGAGAATCACCTACGAGAGCCCACCCTGAGAAGTTTTGTCTCTTGCTGGTATCTGCCACTAGCCCCAACACACTATGAAAATTACATTTTACGTTCATCTTAATGTTGGCAAATATCTTCTAGGTGATGGTTCCATTTATCTGTCAGAATTCTTATTTTCATTAGTCTTGGCCTTTGAGGAAGCGTGAATCGAAGTACATCTTCTTCCTTAATGCCAGCAACAGAATGCTAATAGCATGTTTCCTTATCATGCCAGTCCGTGTGTATATACATGCTCACACACACACACATGATGTACATTGAAAATATCTTCTGTCTACTATTCCTTAAAAATAATTATCTGAATTGCACATACTGCCTATGTCTGAGGATAACATTATGATACATGTATTTATTCAACAAGTATTTTTGATCACCTTCCATTTTTAGTTTGAATTGTTTCTATCTGAGTCGCATCTGAATCTACAGGAGTCTCTTAAGAAAATCCTTTACGTAGAGTCTGACACCAAGAAAATCCTTTACATAGAGTCTGACACCCATCAACACCATATAATGATTTTTCCTTGTCCTGGAAAGTGTACAAAATAAAAATGAGTAGAGGGGAAGGCAAGTTGCCTAGCTAGAGACAGTGCTTGCCTGACTGTTCTGGAGGGAAGGAGAGGTTTCAGACACAAGAGAGGGGAAAAGGAAGAGGGGGAAAGGAAGAGGGGACGCAGCTCAGGTACAGGTCAGAGAGAGAGGTGTGGACCTGCAGGGGACCTCACAGAGGAAAACTGTGAAGCAGGAAGGAAGAGAATAAAGAGGATAAAGGTGCTGGTGAGGACAAACCTGGAGAAGCTTGGGGCCCATGAAGGGGTACGGGGAGCCCTGCTCCCTCCCACACTCCTTCGGTGATCAGCAGGCTGGCTACCAAGTTACTTGGAAACTCCTCCACAAGCCCAAGCACTGCAGCATCCACAAAACTGTAGGGAGAACTTGCATGATCCCGGAGTGTGGACCTTCCATGTGGGGTTCCTCTCCAAGGAGAGTGACCCCAGAGCTTGGAGAGCCGGCCTTTTCTTCTATTCAGATTCTTGTCCTTCTCCACCCTCCCCCACCCACTGCACTCAGGAGAGCAGTTTAAATCCAGTCTGTGGTTTCCACAGAGGACAGGGCCCATGCCTTTCCTGTCTGCCAACACTTTGCAGGGACACAGGCCAGTGGGTCACACATGGGTCAAGAAGTTTGCTCAGGGACACAGGGTGGAGGTTTGGGAGTTGGACTCAGGAGGCAAGGGAGCCCACATGGGTGGGACTGACAGGAGAATACTGTCGGGGTCTGAGAGGTGGTGATCTGGGGAAGCATCCATCACGACGACAGGAAAACCATGCTGTTGGTCTAAGGAAGGCCCTAGGCAGGGAAGATCCCAGCCCATGGCACCATAGCAACCAAGTGCAGTCAGTGCATTCAGACACCTGTTTGCAACCAGACACTGGAAGGCTCTGGGAAAGCAAGAGGGGAATCTCACTCCTGACAAACAGTCAGAGAATTGCTGTGCCTTCTCCATGGATAGCCTTCCTGTTCAGAAGAGCCTGCCTTGACTCTCTGCCCAGTGGCTATCCCTAGAGGCCAGGAAAATGAACCTGGGACCCTGTTGAGGCTCAAAGCTGCACTGTCAGACTGGAAATGGCCCCCAAGCAGGGAAGATCCTGGCTCTCAACACCATAGCGACTGAGTCAGTGCATTCAGGTGCACCCATGTGTGGCCAAACCCTGGAAGGCAGGAAACACAAAATGGGTGCAGCTCCCTCCTGACAGCTAGCTGGGGAATGGAAGCACCTTCCTTAGGGGCAGGCATCCCCATTTGGAAAGCCCTCCTGGACCCTCCCTCCAGTGGGTCCCCCTGGCAAAGCCTTCCAGACTCACACAATATAACCACCACAACCAGCCTCGCTCTTGTACTCACCTCTGCTGTAGTGGCAATCAAGCAGCCCCCTGGGAGCTACAGGGACCCTCTCAAAGCCTGGGGCCTTCAAGTCCTGCCACCTGGGAGACTAGAGTAATCATGGACAGAGAAAAGAACATCTCAACAGGTGGCTCTTTCCTCCACATTGACAGTGAGAGCTCTATACTCATCACAGCATCCACCAACTCAATTATATATGTGTGGCTGATTCTTACAAGCATCACCCACCATCTCAGAGATTAAACTGGGGCTCCCAATACAATTCACATTGCTGGGATGAGGTGAAGACAGCAGGATGGAAGCAACCTGATAGACACTGCTTTTTAGGAAAGAAACAAAAGTTGCAAAGAGTTTGATCTGTTTGAGGTCTCCTTTCTCCATAGCAAACCTCTCAGCTGACCGGGGTGTTGCTCAGAGCATCTAAAGAAAGCTCACTGGAGACCAGGGCAGCAAAGATCTAGTGCTTGCCAATCTGTAGTTTCTGTAACCAGGGCTATCCTGATCGCTCTGATGCCTGCAGTCAGGTCTGCCTGGTGCCCGCTTTCAGCAGCAGCCTTTGCATCACCTCCATTAGGCCAGAGAGGGAATAGACACTCACCTGCGTTGTTGTGCCCTGTGACAGGGGCCGAGGATGGAAGCATTAAACAGGACCCCTACCTCTCACCACTCTCAAGAATTAATTCAAGATGGATAAAAGACTTAATCTAAGGAATGAAATCATAAGAATTCCAGAGGAAAATGTAGGAAAAACTCTTCTAGATATTAGCCTAGGCAAAGAGTGTGTGAATAAGTTCCCAATGGCAATAATGGCAAAAACAAATATAAATGAATAAGATTTGATTAAATTAAAGGGCATCTGCACAGCAAAAGAAATAGTCAACTGGGTAAAAAGACAACCTACCAAATGGGAGAAAATATTTGCACACTGCACATTCAGTAAGGAGCTAATCACCAGAATTTATAAGTAACACAAGCACGTGAGCAATAAGAAAATAAACCACCCTATTGAAAAGTGGGCAAAGACATGAACAGAAACTGCTCAAAAGAAGAAAGACAAATGACTGATAAATATATGAAAAAAATGTTCAACATCACCTATCACCTAGGAAATGCAAATTAAAGCCACAAGAAGGTATCACCTTACCCCAGTCAGAATGGCTTTTATTAAAGAATCCAAAAACCATGTTGGTGTGGATGCAAAGAGAAAGGATGCCTATCTGCTGTTGGTGGGATTGCAAATTAGTACAACCTCTATCTAAAACAGTGTGGAAATCCCTCAAAGAACTAAAAGTAGACCTACTATTTGAACCACAAATTCCAGGATTGAGTATTTACCCAAAGGAAAAGAAGACTTGAATTTATCCCAGCATAATTTGCAATTGCAAAGAGGTGGAATGAACCCAAATGCTCATAGATTCATGAGTATATTAATAAAATGTGGTATATGTATACTACGGAGTGCTACTCAGTCATAGAAGATAAGTTCATACCTTTTCAATGATCTGGATGGAACTAGAGTTCATTCGAAGTCTCATAAGAATGGAAAAATAAACACCACATGCACTCACTATTAAACTGGAACTAATTGACAAGCACACTAATTGTGGCACAGAGGGAAGTTCAACTGAGTGGTGATCAACCCAGGAGTAGAGGGATGGGGAAGAACTCTACCTAATGGGTACAATGAACACTAATTGAGTGATGGCCACACCCACAGCTGAACTCAAGCATTAGAAAAGTGATCCTGGTAAGGTAAAACATTTGTACCCCATTAATATTTTGATATAACAAAAAATAAAAGATAAAATTTGAAATGATATAAAATACAAAGAGTCTTGGAACTTTCCCCAGAAGATAAAGGCTATGTTAAGTCTGTTTGTTTGTTTGCTTATCTTTGAAATTACATTTGTTTGCGATTACATTTCTATAAAATAATACAGCCAAGCAAGCATTTCAGTGTCCCAAAGGAGATAAGAAATTTGTATTTGGATGTCACTATGAGCCCACATGTTCTGTTCCTGGAAAAGCACTAACAGGTACCTGACCATTTGCCATCTTGAAACAGAAGCTCATTCTGGCTGCGGCAACAGGGCTGTTAAGAAGTGTGTGACTCTCCCTTTGCCCACCTCTAATGTTCAAAGTGTCAATGCCAGGTCTAGACCCCAAGTCATTGTGTGTTTGAAAAGTTTTACTTCAGGCAAAGAGCTAGATGTTGATGGATGCTTCATTTGTTAAATATGAAAGTGCATATGGAATTTTTGGCAAGTTCCTGGATCTCAGTATCTGAAATTTTACTCTCACTGTGACATATTTTAAAATGCTTAAAGAAATTAACATATGGGGGGCTGGGCATGGTGGCTCACGCCTGTAATCCTATCACTCTGGGAGGCCAGTGTGGGTGGATTGCCTGAGCTCACAGGTTCAAGACCAGCCTCAGCCAGAGTGAGACTTTGTCCCTAAAAATAGCTGGATGTTGTGATGGGTGCCTGTAGTCCCAGCTACTGGGGAGGCTGAAGCAAGAGAATCACTTAAGCCCAGGAGTCTGAGGTTGCTGTGAGCCATGATGCCACACACTCTACCAGAGTTGACATAGGGAGATTCTATCTCAAAAAAAGAAAGAAAGAAAAGAAAGAAGGAAACGAAGGAAGGAAAGAAGGAAGATGTGGTTCAGTCTAAAAAAAAAAAAAGGCAGACAGCCTCATAATTTGGCAAACTTCAGAACATCTGCAAGTTCTGTGGTAGCTCACAGACACCACGATCACGGAACAGTGTATACACCACCACCACCACCACAACAAATCCTTTCTAGTATTACCCACAAATAGCTTTGGAAGTAGAGGATGTAATTGTTTCATGTGTGTATTAGTTTTTTGATAAATAATCATTTTGTGGCTATAGTTCCGAGAGACAGATGACATTGAATATGATTCTGCTCTTATACTTTGGAATCCAGTCTCTAGGATTTGAACTTTTAAAGGGAAAATCATGAGGACTATTTCCAGTGGCTATTGATCATATATTCTGACTTGTCAGTCCATCTGAGTGCTCTTGCTTTGTTTGAGGGATTCCCTGCTGTGGGAGTACCACATCGCCAATATAAAGGCAGAAAAAACAGAATGTTCCCATTTGAGACTTGGATTCAGAAATGAGCAGCTTACTGAGGGCAGCCACACCAGCCTTCACATGGCTGGTCTTAAGGAGCCGTGAATTATGAGACCAACTGCTAGCTGGATGGCATACTATGCTATTGGTGATTGCAGTGTAATAAGAAAAGTTCCAGCAAATATAATGTTAACCGTAGCATCAATATTATCAGATCAACTCAGCATGGTTCAGAACATTAGCCCTCCCCTCAATAACGTATATAACCCAGTATTCTTCAAATAAGGTCATTTAATTTAATTAATCAGAGCAGCTATTGTTCTCACCTGAGAAGCAGGACTAAAACAGAGGTCGCTGGCAGGATCACTTATGAGTAATGGAGGATCCAACCACTACAGCCTAGAAACATTGAGAGATGATAGACAGGGGGTTGCATGCCAGATCTGTAGACAGTGTGCCACTTGAGATCAGAATATTAATGAAAATATCACCAAAAAGTCAGAATATTCGTGTGTGGTCGATCAGATGAAGTCATGTTAGGGCTAGACTGTGGGCTAGGGCCCACAGACAGATAGCAGGTGCTGCTTTTCAAAGGGAGGAGTTCTTCTGCGATTAAATGGTCCATAATAAAAACCTCGAAAGCTTATCAAACCATCTTCTAGGAAACCTCAAATAGAAGCTGATGAAAGAAGCCGCTGTCAATCAGTAGGATTAAGACTTTGAAAGATCAAACTCACAGCTCTTTCTCAAGCAGTCATGGTAGGAATTCCCAGCCAATTAACACAAGTTGCCCACTGGCAAAGACCACAGTAGAAACAGTAATTATTTTGAAATACGTCAAAGTATTGACCATTAGGGAAAAGACCAGAGAGATGATAGAAAGGTTTCACATCTTCTGGCGTAAGGACTAGTGCTGTAGAAAAGATCTCGGTCTGTGTTACAGACACATGGAATTAATTAGAAGCTAATAGACTAACCACAGTAATTATGGCTGACAATGGGCTGTGACTGTTTAATCCTTAATGCAATCCCAGCGCCAGTGTTTGCATCAATAAGAATTGGACTACTAAAGTGAAGTGGCCTTCCAGAAGGACATCTTTCTCTAGGTGTGACATTCCTGGCTACGCCATCCTAATTAATGGGAGACAAAAGACTTCCTAAGGCTGGGCTCATGGGCTGCTTGGGAAATTGCACAGGACGAAATAAGAAATTTTGTTCTTCCCAGCTTATTTCTCTATCTTCTGGTTCTGTCCTGATTTTTCCTTTCTCTTCTTTTGTAAACAAGAGGTTTTATTATGCTTTTTCTATTTCTTGTTTTAACACTTCTATCTGATATATTGAGGGCAGACCACTTGCATTGAAGTGTCAGGCCCTTGGACTACCAGGAAGTAGATTTAGACCAGATGAAGAGGAGTGTACCTCACGCAGAAGTCTCCACTTGGGTGTAAATTTAATACTTTGATGATATTTGGGAGGCTTGGGGGCAAGTTCCCTGCACATGAAGAAGAGTTGTACAGATGTTGTGTAGTCAAAGGGGTGAACTACAGTAGATGTTACGAGCTGTTGATCTATCTTCCAGTTTTTTCATTAAATGGATCTCAATTATTTTCAACATGTCCAAAACTAAAATAACTCTCTTTCCTTACCTTAATTTCGGTTATGGTTGGCCATGTAGTCATTCTGGCCAATGAGATATAGGTAAAAATTCCTCAGGACACTGTTTCTGAATAAAAGGCAAAGTTCATTTTGCCCTGGAGACTCTCCCCTTATTCCCACCTGGAAATCAGGCAGCATGTCTGCAGATACAGCAGCCATTGTTAGGGCCGTAACTATGAACCACACATGCTAAGAAAGTGGAAGCCATGACAGAGAAGGCTGTGCTTCCACGGCTTTGTAGAGACTCATCTGTCTGACTCTTGACTCAAGATTTTTCTGCTTGAACTGATAAACCTTACTCAAACCAGTGTTTGGGGGAACGTTCTATTTGTGGCTGAACACATTCTTAATAGATACATTTGTAATATAAGAATTCAGAGCATCTGTATCTTACTGTACCTTGCTGTCCCCAAAGACACCTGGTTCAGCTCAGTAGGGAAGTGACTCTGCTCTTCTCTCCTGTTTTAAAAGCCAGACTGATCAGGGTTTAGGAGTCTGTTGTATCTTTTTTCTTCTCCCAAATATGGCTGTTAATAAAATTTCCAAATAGTCATCTCTCTCTTCCCAAAAAGCTCTCTCTAATTTGGAGAGACAGTATGATTTTGTGGTTCAGATCACAATCACTGGAGTCAGACAGTCGTCACGCATTCCCCCCTTTCCCATTACTATTTACGTAATCTTGAGCAACCACTGGATATTTCTGAGCTTATTTCTCTATCTCAAAAATAGGGAGAGTGATAATGTCCACCTCATATAGTTGTTGGAGGATTAAATATACAGTAGAACCTTTGTAAGTTGACCACCCAAGGGCCGGCAACAAACTGGTTAACACACAGAGATGGTCAACATAAGGAACCACATATACTATACTGATACCTACATGCGATGGGGTATGTCAGTCTATGAAAATTACGTCTACTTAAGGAGGTTGTCAAGGTAGGCAGGTGGTCAAACTATGCAGGTTCTACTATAATTTGACAGGAAAGCATGTAGGAAGGTATATATTGAACTTTTTTTTCCCATGAAGAGATACAATTTTAAAAGTGAAATTATTGTTGAATGTCTGCATTGGTGGAAAGGAATCTAAATTTCATCCAAACCAGAACTCTAAAATTTCATAGCTCTGTTAAATAGAGGCATACAAAGGTTGTGGGGTGGACCGGGGGAATCAGAACAAAAAGTTAAAAATAAACCAGAATACAAGGGAGAGACTGAGTTCGTGTAGATTCTCATACAAAAATGTCACTTTGTACTTACTTTAATATTTACTTTGGCTTGGGAGCTACTAAAAATGTTGGACATGTCGATTAAACATGTTCTTTTACAAGAAAAGATATTAAAATAAATGCGTAAAGATTCTGGCATGTCGTGATTCCTACTTTTGTCTCCTGATATACTTTTTTGTTTTCCCCATAACAAATCTGGAAAGCATCTGTAAGTGTTATTTAACAATACAGAGGACTGGGCAGTGCCTGTGGCTCAAAGGAGTAAGGCACCAGCCCCATATGCCAGAGGTGGTGGGTTCAAACCCAGCCCCGGCCAAAAACTGAAAAAAAAAAAAAATACAGGGGACTTACCAGGTGCAAGGCACTTTGCATTTATTATATAATTTAGTTCATCTCCCAGTAACCAGTTATTGACTCACATTTGAAAATAAAAAAATTGAGGAAGAAAGATATTAAACAATGTGTCCAAGTTTACTCATATGTTGAACAGAATTACAGGGATTTAAGCTAACCCAGGTAAAATATCTGATTTTTCCAGTATTATTCAACACAGAAAACAATCCAGCACAGATTTAATTATTTTCATTTAAACTTACGTTTAAAAAATTATGTCATTCAGGAAGTGTCAAGGAAATAGGAGTGCCTGCATAATTCAAATTTGAGTAGTTTTATTTATTTATTTTTAATGACTTTCTTTTCCAGAACAAACAAGTTTGGGAGCCACAGAGATAAGGGAAGATGGAAATCCATCTTCCATAAATCCAACATTTTGGAGAATCTATGTGCCCATGTGTTTACAGCCCAACTGACTGTGCAGTCATAAAAAATAATTACCGCCAGTAGAAAACATATCTTTGATTCAACAAAGAGAGCTTAAAAACAAGATTCTCCCTAAAATGAGGTAAATTTATTCAATAAGAAAATGAAGTACCTCATTTCTGTCCTTTTAATATTTTCAAAAAAAAATTTTTTTTGA
>NW_003852430.1:15789635-15792648 GCF_000181295.1 Otolemur garnettii
ATATCTGTAACCCAGAGCACAGAAGTACTAAAACATTCTTTTATTGTTAACCGAAGTAAAGAACATTGTCAGTTTGATACAGTTCTTCTAAGGTTACAATTACCACAAAGAATGTGTATTTTTATTAAATTTCTCAAAAAAGAGGCAGCAATCCACAATGGAAATACTGCATTCAAATCACACTCACACCAAACGTCCATGCTTGAATCTCTCATAAAATACCTCTGATGAAGTGGTGAGTAAGCAGCTATAAACCATTGTTATTTTAATTTGCTGATTGGTATTTTATTACCTAATCAAAAGAACTTTTGTATGAATTTATATGAAATTAAATAAAGTTCAAATAAACCCCTGGTGTCATTTCAAGGATCTATATTCTAATGCAATCAAGAAAAAAAGTCTCAAAAGAGCCCTCAAATAACCAGCTGATCCTGAGTCAACTGACCGTTCGTTTGATCTCCTTTATTTGTGTCATATGGTAGAGGCAGAAAGGTATGTTAATTTTTAGGTATAAAAATTATTGATATCGTTTTAAACTCCTAGAATATTTCTAAACCAGGTGAACTTACCCACTCACCTTCCCTGGTCTTGTATCCATTGAAAAGTTGTGTTTTACATAGGAAAAATATTTTTCATGTGGACCTTTAGCATTTTTTTCCAGGAATATAATCAAAATGAAAATTCTAAATATAGAAATGAATGGCATATAGATCAACATGTATGACCAAAAGGCAGCAAAAAGAATCTGTCCAGAGTGGGGTTTCTCAGCCTCAGCCCTATTGATATTTTGAGCGGGTAATTCTCTGTTGTGGGGCTTCCTGTATATTGCAGAATGTTTAGCAGTATAAACTCCGCTCTTACCTCCTGGATGCCAGTAGCAACAACTTCCTCCACCCTTTCCTATACTCCGCACTGTGACAGTCAAAAATATCTCTAGACATTGCACATATGCCCCAGAGGGCAAGATCATCAGGTATGTAATTAGCTGTAGATGAGTTAAGTGTTTCTGAAATATATTATTTGGTTTAAGATCATCAAGTTTCAGATAATCTCTCTGTTATTGTGTTTGATATATTTAAGTTTGTTCCAAAAAGACTTTAAAACTTTTGAAAAATTACAATAAACTACAGGCTGCATCAGGTAGGGATAATGTTGGTTATATAGTTTTGACACATGGTAGGAACTCAATAATTGTTGTGTAAATTTATGAATCAATGAATAAGTAAATTCTCTAGGAGAATAAGGTAGGAGTTTGGTATAAACTCAGATCAGAATCACTGTAAAACTGATCACTGAGAGGCCCACCTTAGCGGCCCAGGTAAAGACTGGGGACAAACTGTGAGTGTGGACTAGTCCTCTGGACAGAAAAGTATAATCTTTGCCATAGGAATTATGCAGTAAGAGGTTCTCCAATACATATAACCTGGGAATGCTGGAACCAAGATGAAATCCAGAGGTTTAGCTGGGTGAGCAGGCAGGAAGTCAGCATTGCAGAAGTAGGTAAACCAGTAACAGGACCGCAGTTCCTACTTTGAGGCACAGGAACAAAATTCAATTCCTGAGGGTGACTGAGAAGGAAAAAAATGAGCATTTCCCCTTGCAAGGTACTAGTCAGGCAACAGAGAAAGAGACGTAAGCATAGAAATAGCTGTGATCCATTTATCAGAGCGAACGCCAAGCTGGGTTCACAGGCTTCCCTTCTATTATGTCAGCAGATTCCTAGTGGTTTGTATACTTTGGTGGGCAATATTTTAAAACATTGGATCGTAATTATATTAGTACATATGTATATGTGTTTATATATACACTCACTAAATAAATCATATACATACACACAAAATCATACTCTTGGATTTATAATATCCAAACTCTGAAGGATTAATTTGGAACATAAATATTATTCTAAGTAAATACACTCCTACAGTGTAACCATATGAAAAAAAAAAGGAGTGATAGTTCAAGGACTCATTTAGATACTTCTAACAGAAAAAGTCATAAAAGAAATCCAAAATCAGAGTGGAAGGGCTTTAAAATGGCTTTGCTATCCTAGAACTGAGAAATAACATAGGCTCTTTCAGGGAGGTCAAGGAAGGTCCAGCTATTTTGAATTTTCCCATATGTCTAAGACAGGTCATTTTAGGAATGAAAAATAAAAAAATTCATTCCTTTAAAAATAGAGCTCGAGGGCTCAAAATCTGGGATCCATAAACCCCAAGTTTTATGAATTATTTCCATGCGTCTGTGAACCCCAGAAATTGTACGCACAATTATAAAGCATTCTTTATACTTTTCTAAGGCTTTTAACCATTTCTCACACCTCTGTAATCCAGAAAAACTTCATAATCATAAGTGCACAGATACTCTAGAGTGATGAATTCAACACCTATTACCAGATGTCAGAAATATCACATATATTTTTGAGTGAAAGTTAAACACCTATTCCTATTTGGATATTGCTTTTGGAAGTTAATAATATCTAAAGCTATGTACTTCAGGATTTACTCTTAGTTGTATCTAGAAGCTTTAATAAGACAGACATCAGTAATGGATAGCCTGATATATTACCAGATGTGGTTGTGTCCATTTGCTTTTAAACTTCACAAACAGTCATCTAAAACCACATATAGAAAAATTAAAATTTCACTTCTGGCTAACCTCAAAGTTCATTTATAAAAAACAATTTTTTTACACGTTCAAATTTCCAAAATTTTTATGGGTTCGCTAAATTTCAGCTGAAGGTTAACAATCATGAAAGATGATGTTTCAGAAAAATGAATCTTCTCTTATATCCAAGTGAACTTAAATCCTGAAACATGAATATTAGTTGCAGTGGTTATTTACTGAGAACTTACTAGGTGTCAGCACTCTGCTAAGGCCCTTACATGAGCTACTGATGCTATTCAATACTTTAACACTGTGATATGGATATTGTTATCCCCACTTCAAGAAAGAAATGGAGACAGTGAGATTTAGTAACTCATCCAATAACCAAAATCTTTTTTTTTTTTTTTGA
>NW_003852430.1:15792756-15794832 GCF_000181295.1 Otolemur garnettii
GCCTGGCTATTTTTTGGTTGCAGCCATCATTGTTGTTTTGGCTGGCCTGGGCTGGATTCGAACCCCTCACCTTAGGTGTATGTGGCTGGTGCCTTAGCCACTTGAACCACAGGCGCCGAGCCACCAAAATCTTATAGTTGATACGTTTTCTGACTCCAGAACCCGAGCATATTTAAAAGTACATTTAGATATTTAGATTTTTTTTCGTATTTATTGCTCCATTTTTTATTCTCCCAAAAACAATATTGGGTTTTGTGGCCTCCGGTCATTTCTAATCTTCCTACTTCACATCAGGAAGTATCTTCTTTCCTAAAGCAATTTTCAGCTTTGTCTCTCTTTTTCTCAATAGGCTTCAGTCTCACCTACAAGATGATATGAAAAGCAAAACCAAAAATCCTGAAAACACACCAAGTAACACTCCTTCTACTTCCCTGTCTGTATATTGTATTTCATCAAAAGTAACTGGGCAAAACCAAACTGGGTTCCAACCTCATTTTCCCACTGTTTTTCAGAACCCTGACCCTCACTCAAATTTGTGGCTCAAGGAGTAGGGCGCCGGCCCCACATACAGGAGGTGGGGGTTTAAACCTTGGCCCTGGCCAAATACTGCAAAAAATAAAACAAACAAACAAACAAACAAATTACCTGCCTTTACATTCAAAGTTCCTATGTAAGGCCCACTGTCTAGAGCATTTTGAGCTTAACCCTTTCCATAATCCAGAGCACCCCAATCAGAATGCTGCCGACCTCAGGACAGCCATCTCTTCTGTCTGTCACTGGCCTCTTCCCCTTGTCCCAGTGGTCCATGAGTCTTGTCATTTTGCAGCTAATCTGTGTCTCAAAAAGACATGCTGTATTATTCTAAGTATCCCAACAAAAAGAGGTCCGTTCCTTAGCTCAGTGTTTTTGAAAATTAATTCTGACAGCCTTTCTGTTAATATAATTTTATCCAGAAAACAAATATGTGTGTGCAACAGAAAAAAAAATTCTAACTGAAACTTGGGAAACTCCTGACCTACCTGGGGGACTCCAGGTATCTATCAGCAGCACTGTTGAAAACTGTGTTAAATATTTAGCAGCTATCAGCTTCTTTTTTTTCCATACAGTTTTTCCCCCCTGATGGTGTCTAGTCAGTTCCTCAGCCTTTTCCTATAAATGAAATCAAATTAAAATGTATATTTTACCTAGTATGCTTCTTCCTTTCTGGTAGCTAAACATGAAAAAGGCATATTAAGTAAATTATTATTTTTGAAATATTAGCAATGAAAATACGATGATTTTTATTTAGTGATAATAAAGTATGAAATAAAATCAATACAAGATGTCCGAGCCCTCTCAGACCTCACAATTGACAATGAAACAGTTATCAGTCAAAATTGCAGCTCAGTTACCAAAACACCTGTGACCTGTGTGACCCAGCCTCAGGACCTGTGAGAGCGTCTATAAGAGCCACTCTAGTCTCAGGCGAATCAACATCATGCTTTGTCCTAAACCCCAATCCTCTGCTTTCTATACCTTCTCCTACCTTCAGAATAATTCTCTCCACTCCCTTATCTTCAAATTCTTTCTCTTTTTACTCTGATCTTATTTTTATCTTTACAATTCTGCAAGAAAATAGAAACTTCTTCAGGTGACCTCTTTGCTGCAAATTTAAAATTCCTATCTTAGTTGATCTCTTTCTGCCCTGTGGAAGCTTCTCCTTTGTCTGTTGTAGCAGCTGCCCCAGGGGTTACTTAGCTTCCTCTATTTCAGTCTTTTGTCTTCCTTTAAGGAAGGAAGTCTTCCTCCCACGTCCCAAATGCTGTGCTCAACAGAATTGGGTCCTCAGTCCTCCCCTTTTTAAACTAGTCTACATGTTTCTCCAAGATGATTCAATTTCAAAGGTGATATTGATTTCATCCATTAAAAATAGAGGCTGATAATTCTCAAATCTCTATTCTTCACTCCCGCCTGAGCTGTAGATCTATACATCTAACCCCTGACTTGCCATCTTCACTGGGCTGTCTCAATAGATGCTTCCAACTCAATATAAAATTGAGATCAACAGCTTTCCCTTCTCCAGACTGCCTCCCTTCA
>NW_003852430.1:15794962-15805259 GCF_000181295.1 Otolemur garnettii
GCATCAGGGCTTTTCTGAAAGTGGAAGTAGTAACATATAGATTTCTTGCTTAATAGTCTTCTATGGCTTTCTGCTCCAGTCTGGATAAAATCCCAAGTTCTTGCCAAGACTTGGCGTGAGAGCCCCTGTCCTACTTCTCCTTCCTCTTGCTTATACACCTTCAAAAGCACCCTGAGTTCCCATAGAATCCAGCTACTTGTCATTCTCAAAGCATGATGAGCTCTCAAGGTTTTAGATGTTCTCCAATGTGTTCTCTGCTCTCATGTCTTCACCAAAGTTCAGTTATTTTTTAAGATTTAGCTCATCTACTACAGGGAACCCTCTGTAGTTTTTATAACATTCTGTGCAAACCTGTGTGAATTCATCACCATGTTATAATTATTGCTCATTTCTCCATGTCCTCCAGTTGTCCATGCATATGATAAGAATCAGATCTGTCTTTCATCTCTGCACCCCTCTAGCTAGCACGGCACCTGATGATTAATGACAGCTTGTTGAAGGGATGAATAAGTTTTGAGACCTTCATAAAAGATGCTTTCTTAAATTCCCCTTTGACAAAAAATGGTAAAATGTCAGTACCACTAGGGGGCACAGAATTACAACAGAATTTTCCAGGACGCTAGCTCAAAGGAGATGTTTTCCTTTTGTATCAAGCTTTTCATAGAGTTTTTAAATATATGGATCTTAAAAAGATCAAATAACTCCATTCAAATTACTTTCAGAAAGAGGTGTTTAAATGATTGGCTAAGAGAGACTAGTCCTGAAATGCTAACATATCAGAAAAATTAAAATCAAGTATAGTCAAATATAATAAACAGGGTTTTTACAAATAAAACTGAAGATAGCATTAGGAAAAAAGATCAAAATGTGAATATGATTTCAATTAGTTTATATTGTGAGACTTAGGATTCTTTTAAAAATTTCACTACAGAAAATATCTGTGCAGAAAAACACTTCTGTTTTTCACTACAGAAAATATCTGTGCAGAAAAACAAAAAAAGAAGATGCATACTAAAGCTATTTCTACATTTAGAATAAAATCCCAAAAGCTTCTCTAAAATAACCAATAGAAACTTCTCAATATTTCTCTCTTATAAAGAGAAACTTTCAAGATTACTAATACACAATAATAGGCTAAGGTTCTTATTTCAGAAGTTGAATTACATTGGTAGTTAAACATTTCATTTTTGTTTTTGTGGTTGATTGCTTTGCATCCTAAGTTTGAGTGTCCTGCCTCAACTACTTATTAATTTCAAAAAGTTATTAACTCTTCTGCACCTCAGTTTCTTCCAGTATAAACTGGGTAAGATCGTAATGTATAGTTAGGAAACCATTGTCATAATCCAGTGAAAAAATTCTTGCAAACCACAGTGCCTAGCACATTGTTAACATATGCTAAATGATTGCTTTAAGTTTGTTTCGACAATTATGATAAGCACAATATTTTAGTAATGTCTAAACAAATTAATTTTATTAGCTGCTGGAGATATTTTGGAACCCTTTCCCTACTATTTCTCTGCTCCCCCACCCAACCTCTCCTCACAGTGACATACAGTCACACCTGCATCCTTTCTATAGCCCTGGGACAGAAGCTGTTCTGAAGAGCATCTCATTTGCTAGGACTAGGCCTAGAATTTCTATGGTGTTAGAACCTTCATGCAGTCTGCCTGGGCTCAGATAATCTCTGATACCATCCTGGATTTTCTGATTAATTTCTGCTTGTTGGAGAAATGTCTTGAAAAACTTGTTTCATATTTCTTAGGGATAAGAATCCTTGATTGATAAGAAATGGTACCATGGTACACACTATGCTAATATAGAATAGGAGGAGGTAAATATGTTTAGGGAACTATTTGGTTATGATAAGATATCTATGCAATGCCTAGTAGCTGTGCTTTCTGGTGTGTTATGGTCAAATAATATGGAAGGAGAAAGGTGGATGGAGTAACTTAAAAGGCATTGTATTCAGGAGTCAAGAGACTTCATTTCCACCTCTAGGCCTAGAAGGCAAATTTGCTGAGCCTTGTGCAAGCCAGTGAACAGCAGCCAACCATGGAGGGATTTCTACTTCCCCATCAGCAAGTTTCCTATTTGCTGTAGGGTTTAAGAATTCTGTTTATTATTCCAGTTGTGATTAGTCCAGAAACCTCACACTTGATTCAAGTGCATTCCATATCACTGAAAAGTGGCATTTATGTCGTTCGGTAGTTCAGAGTCGTGAACACCATTTCATGGGAGGGACACCGACATTCTGTGAAACCGTCTAGCTCTAATTATTATGCACCTCTTGTGGGCATGAAAAGTCTTTTTTGGGCATCTCTAGCACATGAATAGAATTTTTAATATTACTATTTCAATGGGATAAAAAACAGTAAAATAAAATATTTCTACTAACTATGTTCAATTGAAACCACATGCATGTAGATTTCAGAGATCAAGTATTCAAGGTCATACATTTCAGGCGGAGGTCTTCAGGCATTCATCTCTATGTAGAGAATGAATGAATGAAAGCAAACCCTTCTGCAGGGCTGGGGAGACCGAGCAGTCACACACGTGCTCTACACCAGCAACAAACACTTGCCTTTACCTCTATCTCTTCGCAATGCTCTGCTGTAATTATCAGGCACAGAATATATACCATGTCATTTTACTCACTGCTCAGGATGCCTACCTTCTTTTCTAATTCTCGGATTTTAAAATTTCAGCAAAGCAAACTCATAAAAGGCAGTTTCCTAGCAACATCTGTATTCAAAGGAACAACAAAAATGCTCAATCCCAAACACTTTATTTTCCCCCCAAAGTTAATTCTGGTCTTTTCGGGGAAGTTAGTAGGTAGCAAAGAAAGCAAGGTGTTTTGTTGGAGAGGTAGGTCTGCACAGCCTCAGTTGGCCTTTTCTTCCTGGCCGTGGAAAGGCAGGTTGTTTAGGTCTTTCCCAGTGGTGGTATGTACAGACCTTGATACAACACCGTGGGATGTTTTCTTGGAGATGCAGATGGTCTGGTGGACAGGAGACTGCACTGGAAGGCTAGTTTCTGGGTAGCAACCCTCACACGAGCTACCAGGTAAGCTCGGACAGGTCCTTTTCTGTGGGCTGTGTGTCTAAATGGAGGTTACTGTTGAAGAAATGATTTCAAAGGTGCTTCCCAGCTCTAAACCGCTACAAATCACAGGATCTGATTTTTTTTTTTTTTTTACAAAGAGCCTAATGGCATTAGCTTAATCGAAATCACATTTTCACGCGTATTATTGCTGCACTCCGGAGAAAGCATCACTTGGAAATTAAGCAGCTGGCTCTCTTCCAGGGGAACGCGTAGCTGCGCTCTGCCTTCCCGAGATTTCCATTCTGCAAGCCGGGGCCCAGCGGCGCGAGGGAGATGAACATGACCTTACCTACCCAGCAGCACTAGGAGCCTACAACAAGGAAAACAGCTTGGGTAAGAGGAAGTGGTTTTCATTTCACTGCCTGCAGAAAAGCCAAGATTTTGACGTTTAAAGCGGGCACGCGAGTCACTTTAAGTTTCTAGATCTTTCACCCTGAAAGTCCCTGCACACAAACTCCACGGGGAGTCTAAATATAGCAACAGCAAACTCCCTCCGCCTTCAGTCCGGGTCCCGGCGCAGCTCTAGGATTCAAGAGCTTTGCTCTAGGGCGCTTTCTGCATCTGCCACGAATAGCAGGGCACGGAGCAATCTCTCTCGCACCTCCACAGAGCGTGGGCGTGAGTGTATTAGAGAAAAGCGAGAGAGCCTCTGGGTGTTGGTGCTCGGCTCCGAGTCACGTGGCCCCGCCGCCAGCTGCACGGAGCTCCCAGCTAGCACCCGCTGCCCAGAAGCTGGGGGGCAAGGAGAAAGGGAAGCTGAATCCTGCTTGTGGCCAGGGGCAGGCGAAGACGCAACAAACAAACAGTGATAACAATAAAAAGTAAAAGGAAAGCATTTAAAAGGGAGTTGTTGCTGGAGGCACAAAGCAGACGCCGCAGGCGTGGGAGTGTGCGCAGGGGGAAGTTGGTAGAGTATTTATCTCTAAGGGGCGGAGACAGCCCAAAAGAGACTTTTGCCTTAGAATTGTTTTAGCCTTAGGCAAGGGAAAGGCGCAAGGCGTCACCACCGTGCTACTGTTTGCTATAGGAGCTTAATGTTCCCTTCAATTTAACTTGGTGATTTTCTTTCATATTTGGGGTAAAGACCACTGTATTGACATCCTTTCAGTTTCTCCACGCTGAATGTGGTGTTTAACTGGTTATGCTTATATCACACCGCTTCTGAAGGCCAGAGGCCACAGCTGGCGACACCGCGGCCTCGCTCCCCGCCCAGGGCACGCAGGCTTCGGGCCGCCGGGGTGCAGGCAGGGGAAGACTCCGCCGGTTGTCCTCGCAACAGGTCTCTAACCCTGGAAGTTACAACATCTGGGGCTGGCTGGGAACCCCGGGGAGCCCTCGTTCCGGACCCCCCACCCTTCGGGACTCCTCTCCCAGACACTGAGGCCGCCGCCGACACTGCCGAGACTTCGCAATTTTCCCACTTTCTGGGACTTAAACGGAAATTTCGTGACGGAGGGAACGGGGTTTGTTCCCACAGGCTGCGCGTTGCTGTCAGGCGGAGCCGGGGGCAGCTGCCTCACCGCAGAGGAGCTACTTTGGAGTTTCACGTCCTTCCCACACCCCAGCCACGGGCTGGGAAGGATGTCCAGTGAGTCGCGGGCGTCTTGTCTGTGGCCGGGATGGAAAGTCACAGTCGGCAGGCTGGAGTGAGGGGCGGGAAGATGCCCGGTCCCCGCCTCGCGGGCTCGCCAGCCGCATCCCTCAGGTTGGCACACTGAGCTGCCTAGGACCCGCGCCGCGCGCGGACGCCGAGCACCACCGCCCTGAGCGGCAGCCGGCGCTCCCCCTCGGGGGTGGCCAACACCTGGAGGGCAGGGCAGGGCCTTTCCCGCTCACGCCCCTTGCGCAAGGATGGCGGGATCCGGCGCTGCAGCGTAGCGGCGGGGGAGCGCAGCGACCTGCGTCTCCAGTTTCTCCTCCGGACACCCGGCAGAATTAACCCTCCGGACAGCTCCGGAGCCCCTGGGACAACCAAGCCGAACTCGCGCCTCGGAGAGAGGCTTCGGAGGCCAGTCCTCTGCGGAGGGAGCGGACACCGTCTCGGCGTGGGGAGTGGAGAGAGCCGAAAGGGGAGCCTGGGGCTGGGTGTGCGCGCGTGGGAGCGCGCCTCGGAGCGCCCGGCACTCCCCCGCGCAGCCCGGAGGGCACTTTGGGAAGCAGGGAGTGGTGGCCGCGGGAATGCGAGGAAGCAAGAAAAACCCTCTCGAAGTGACGCTCCAGACAGGTCGGGATTTAGAATTCGAAGCTAAAGGCTGCTAGAAATCGGGACCGCTCGGCCTCCTCTGCCCAGCCCCTCCGTCCCCAGCCCGAAGCCCCTGCGGTTTGCTGTGCGTGCTTCCCCGCCCCCGCTCCGAGGTCGCCGGCCGGCGGGCGCCCCGTCGGCCGCGGGCTTCCTCCCCGACACCCGCCCGCGCGCATGAGGCCGTCGCCCCCGCCGCAGGCTCTGGCGCCCCCTTCGCGGTGCCCGTGATGCCATGCCCCGCCACCACGCGGGAGGAGAGGAAGGCGGCGCCGCCGGGCTGGGGGTGAAGAGCGGCGCGGCCGCGGCGGGCGGGGGGCGCCCGGGTAGCGGCATGAAGGATGTGGAGTCGGGCCGGGGCAGGGTGCTGCTGAACTCGGCAGCCGCCAGGGGCGACGGCCTGCTGCTGCTGGGCACCCGCGCGGCTGCGCGCGGCGGCGGCGGCGGCCTGAGGGAGAGCCGCCGGGGCAAGCAGGGGGCCCGGATGAGCCTGCTGGGGAAGCCGCTCTCGTACACCAGTAGCCAGAGCTGCCGGCGCAACGTGAAGTACCGGCGGGTGCAGAACTATCTGTACAACGTGCTGGAGAGACCCCGCGGCTGGGCGTTCGTCTACCACGCGTTCGTGTGAGTACCCGCGCCCCCGAGTGGCCCCCGCCGCGCCCGCTCCTGGGGAGCCCTGCGCCTGCCCCCGGGTGTGCGCTCCGCGCCCGCGCCCCAGACCCCGCGCGCTCGCGCGCGCGCACACACACACACACACACACACACGTGCTTGCTTTTATTTCTTTGCACGTGTTTGTGGTCTTCCTCCTGGAGGATTCCTCCCACCCCAGCCCCACCTCTTCCACTGCTGCAGATTGAACTTTCTCTCTAAGGACGTCCAGTGAACTGTCTGGAGGCTTCGGGCGTCCCGGGGCGAGAGCCAGGCAGACGCGGGACTTAAGCCGCGCGGATAATTGGGAGCAGTTAGGTCCGTAGATACGTAAACTTCCACCGAGCGGGGCGCCCGGGAGCTAGGAAATGGAAAGGGAGGAGAAGCGCCCGTGTGAGGCTTAGAGTGTCTTGGAGAGGCTAGGAGGTGAATGGCGGGGTGAAACGTGGTAGAGAGGAGGCATCGGGGGCCAGGTCTTGAGGGCGGAGCAGGGGAAGCTGCCGCTTGGTGGAGAGAGCTGCTAGGCTTTTAGTGCGCCCGGAAACACGCCTCACCACCCAGCCACCACCAACGGAAAATCTGTTAGTGCTTGTAGCCCTTCCTGCAACAGAGAAGGTGGTCAAGGTCTAGAAGAGGCGAGAGGGGAGGGCCTAGCGGTGCTCCCGCGCTGCGGGGGCCTGGGGGTGGGGTGGGAGAGCAGCGGGGAGCCTAGGGTACTGGAGCGCCGGCCCAATCGCAATAGCAGAAGAGCAAATGGGCCGCCGCAGACAGGGATCAGGCAGTGGTATTTGTGGCGCTGAGTCAAAGCGTGTGTGCCTTAAGTAAGCCCTCGCCATCTAGCAGAGAATGCTTAATGAGAAAATGATTGGAAGCAAATGTTTATTTTTCCCTTAGGCATTTAAAACCTTTCAGTGGCTTTAAAGTTTACTACTGTTTTTCCCACAAAGTCCATTCATTCAGCCTCCTTTTAGAATTAGGTTTATCTGGGCATTTTAAGCCTGTTTTTAGGCCATCACGTGTCGAATTATTTTATTCTTCCCTTTCTCTTCTCTGATTTTATTTTTTTTGAAATCTGTTTCTTTTTGTTAAAATGGAATGTAAAGACAGCCTTAGGAGATTAGTACAGAAAGTGGAAGGCACTCAACTATTAATTCCCTTGTTTCTTAGTTAAAAGTTAAGTTTTGAACACGATCTGGATTTTTTTTAGAAATGAGGTGCCTCCATCCATGCCTCTCACCGGGGTGGAGGATTGGCATCAACACCAGACACAGTTTTTGAAATAACATCCAAGAAGGGGCTGGTGAACCTGGAATTTGACCGCATAGGAGTCAGGAAATTGGTGGAGTCTACAATCTCTGGGGCTCTGGTGTCTGGAAAATTTTACAGTTCCAGATTGATGTGAACATGTGACATTAGGTAGAATATTCCAGCCAGGCTTCCATTTTACAATGCACATAAAGAGAATGTTGTGTTGCATCATTATTACATCAAAAGGTACAGTTTTTATTATTCAATGATGTAACATTACATTGATTTAGATGTGGTTACTATAATAAATGATAGATACACAGAAATGCCATGGGTGCTTTTCATCTCCTCCGGGTTGACATATAACTAATCCAGTTACTTAATGAACCTGATAAATTGTTTTGGCTTGTCAGAATATACTAAAAAATATTTAGTAATTATGATGCTCAATTCGACAGCTAATATGTGCTGTATCCATAGCTGTGCTTTTGAAGAAGGGTATTCTCAGAATATTCATACCTTTGGATTTTCAATCTGATGCCATTTGTAGCCTCTTATTTTTAGTAAATTATGCACTGTACTTTTGGAGAGGGTTAGAGATAACCTTGATTGGTGCACATAAGTGTCCATGAACATGAATGAGAACATCTTGCGGTATGACTTTTTTTTTTTATGTGTTGGTGTTAAACTGACTTTCATGGACTTACAGAATTTTTTAAGTTTTGATAAATGATTTTTCCAAAGGTTCAAGTTTGGATACTTCTCTACCACAAGGCTTTATGTACTTGTGGTAGAGAAGTACTCTATCACAGGTACTTCTCTTGTGGTAGAGAAGTACCAGTGTCTTTAGTGGCGGGTAGGAAACAAATTATGTACTTGTCAATGTGATGAAGCTAATGTGAAGTTTTGCATTGTTATGTTTCTGGAATCTGAAACTGTAATGCCTGAGCCAGTAGGTAGGGGCGCTATATCCACGTTAAGACAAAGAGGGAATGGATAGTATCCCCTTCTGGAGGATTATGCATATAACTACAGCAGACCCTAGGGAAAGAAGCCATCTTTGGCAATTGTTGCTTATGATTTTAAAATGAGCTTCAGACTGGCCGAACTTTACACGTTACATTAATAAAGCAAAGTTGCTTTGAGCCTTGAGCCGTAGGTCTAACAAGACCATAAGAAAGCAATTTCTAGAGATGTATAACTAACTAATTCCCTGCCAGCCTGGGAATCCCCAAATCTTACTTTAATAACAGTTTTTGCAGCACATTAAGGTTCTTGCCAAGAACAAGTGCACTGTGATTAATGAGGTACTTCAGGGATGAATTTACTGAGTCGGCCAGTGTTTTCATTGCCAAGAAACAGGAAAAGTATGTTTAAAGTCATGCTTCAGGTAAAGAAAAATTTCTATTAATTATGCAAAAATAATTGTTATGATGGTACTTTAATAGTATAAAATGTGCTTTCAAGAATAAGCATCCTAGCCTATTGATTAGGTGGCTGGCAAGAGCAAGAAGTGCCCTACTTCAAACGCTTTCTTCCAATCTTTATAAATTAGTAGAAATTAGGAGAGCTGTGTCTTTACTACTACGTAGGATTTACCAGACAGCCATGTTTCCTGGGTTCAGCTGCTTTTTAGTTTACTAGAAGAGCTATTCAAAACACGTGAGGTGACGTTTCTTTGAATGTTGTTTGTCTCCCTTTTTAATTCCTTCCTTTTGAATGAAAATTTTAGAAGAACAATGGGGGTAGTGGAGGAAGACATGATGGGGTTCCATGTGTACATCTGCACCAATGGGGCAAGTGTGGCTCTCAGAAATTATATAGGACAAAACTGTTGCAGATACACGTGGCTCATCACTTTGCCTAATGTACCTTTGCCTGCTTTAATGCCATGGGTAGGAATTGATAGATATTTTACACTGACAGAAAGAGTCTAGTCTCAGGGCCCTGAAGTTATCCTTTCTCTCATATTTACTCCTTCTGGGACACCCAAATGGTCATTAAATTCTTTGTTCACTTTATAAGTATTTTTCAAATAAATTCCCTTCTCTCCTTTGCTACTTCTACTACCCCACTCTTTCTTTTCTTTTTTTTTTTTGAGACAGAGTCTCATACTCTGTTTCCCCACGCTGGAGGCATCTCATAGCTCATGCAGCCTCAAACTCTTGGGCTCAAGAGATCCTTTCATCTCAGCCTCACGAGTAGCTGGGACTGCCCGTGCCCGCTATGGTGAGTGGCTATTTTTTCTATTTTTTGTAGAGATGAGGTCTTACTCTTGTTTAGGCTGGTCTTGAACTCCTGAGCTCAAGCAATCCACCTGCCTCCGCCTCCTAGAGTGCAAGGATTACACGTGTGAGCCACGGTGCCTGGCCCTACTCTTTTTTTAGTATCTTTCCATTGGATGATTTCTAATATTCTTTTGCCTGATCACCTTGCTTCTGTTCTCAGCATTCTAACTCTGCTCTGACACCATAGCGTTGTTCTTAAAATGCAAGTCTTATCCTCTCATTCCTTTGCCTAAGGTACTTCCATGACTCTCTGTCATCTACTTATTTATTCGCTCAAATCTATCTATACATACTTGAGTATCTAATATCTAATAAGGCAGTAGCCTCCATTCTTGAGAGAAAGAGACTTTAGCGTGGTATGACTGCAAGCTCGTGAACAAGTGTGAAAACAATATTATTCATACACTTGTAGAGATAGTTACACATTTGCATGGGAATAGAAAAGGAAGTGGAAGAGATTAGAACAGCAAGGTCAGAGTAGACTTCAAAGGGACAGTGAGGTGTGAGCTCGGTTTAGACAAATGGGTAATTAATTTTCAGATGAGCAAAGGAGGAAGGAATGAATATCTTGATAGAGAAAACAGCTTGAGGGAAGATGGGGAATTGTGAATCAGCAGGGTAATTCTAGGTACTGTTAAGAATTTGTAGGATGAAATACAGCTGCAAGGAAAGGAGTTAGAGCACAAGGCAAGTGCCTGATCTTGGATGGCCTCAGATGTTAGCCATGGAAGCTTTTTGTTTTTTCTAGACAGAGTTTTACTTTGTCGCCCT